>NC_090936.1:166351176-166698676 GCF_040938575.1 Ambystoma mexicanum | reverse complement strand
AAAGTGCAAGGTTACAACCAGTTTAGAGTAAACAAGACCAGTGCAAAGTAAAGCACCCACCATTCAAATGTGTTGCTCGTCCATATAGGCACCCTATAACTTTTGTGTGTAGACCTTCATCACAAGGTGGTAGGACAATCACACCAGTAGCGCACCGTCACACAGACCAGAGGAAAAGAGGAGACCCTTTACAGAGCTTATTTCCAGGGAGTAACACATTTGGCAGGCAGGTCCTTATTCCCATTACAGGAAAGATGGTTGTGAGCTACTATTTAAAGGTGCAAAAACAAAAAAGACAATATAGTGTATATGAACGCATACAAACACAACTCTTGTATCCAAAGGCAGTGTCTCCATACTCATTTAATAAATGGTTTTGTGGAATGATTATTAAGTTCAGACGTAATAACATTGCAATCTTTTTATCCAACCAACAGTGGGGTTGAAATAATTAGGCCCCAAAGTCAAAGTTTGTTACTGACATTGAAGTAGTGTGTATTGTGTTACTAGAGTGTTGTTTTGGGATTCCTGCAATGCAAATGTGTACAAATTAGTTAAAATATGTTCGAAATTTAAAGCAATGCTTAGTCTTTAGGAAGGGTTCTCAAGGGTGTTTCCTTTGAAAATCACCTTTTCTCTTCGTGCCCGAAAAGGTTTCTTGATTCCTAGTCATTTTAGAGCAAATTAAGTTGCGCTTTCAAGTGTTTTCAACTCATTTGCATCCATAAAACACACCACTTTCCAGGCAGCAATAAACCTGTTGGTGCTCTGGAAGCACACTGTTCAAACGGGGTCGAATTTGATAGATTGTGAGGGTCGTTTGTGTATTTGTGGAAGTACTTGTAGAGGTGGAGCCAAGTACCCCCACCCAAAGCTCCTCCCCCATGCTGCCTATATGTAGGGAGCCATAGTGTGAAACATGTGCAATGCCAGTTCGAATACCTATACCGAAGAGAATCTTGGAAGTAAGATTCCCATTTTGGAAGCCATACATGCATTCACAACAATATGATGGCCATTTGAAGGAAGTCCCGGAAGAAGTGTGAAAACTGAGAAAAGGGAAGATCGGTGACGTCATGAAGAACAGAGCTGACGCACCTAGGAAGTGGCAGGAGGCTGGAAAATATAGGCACTCTAAAGAGGAGGTGCCAAAGATGCGCAACATATCGGGCTCGAGATGAAGATGCTCATGCTACAGAAATAATGAAGAAGATATCAAGTCAGTTTACAATTGTACAGATGCAGTAACACAAGTAGACAAAGTATTCTTAAAGGCTGGCTATGTAGTGAATAGATTGCGGCGATGCGCCAACGTACATACATAGGAAACCTATGGACTATGGATGATTCCATTTAGCAGAGCTAGATCCAGTGACAAGAAAGGGTTTCAGCGTGTCGCAGTTAGAAATAGAAAACTTAACCATGGAGGTGAATCAAAGAAAGGCTTGGTTGGCCCAAGACCAGAAAGGCCTGAATGTTCAAGCAATGGTTACAGAATGTGTGAAAAGAACAAAACTCCTGTTTTAGGTGAGGAGCGAGAACATTGAAGACGTCAGAGGTTCATCATTTAATAGTATTTTAAATACACAAAGACTCGAAAACATGGTCTGCAGTCACATGGTCAGATGAAAATACACTCTAGGACGAGCTGTATCGAAACCAAGAAGACAGAGTATGCCTATACTCCCTCATATTCTCCAGCTCAGAGAACATTTTTAAGGCTAACTTCAAAGCCTTAATTGACTGGCAGACTGCAAGGGTGATGAGGGATGACAGGCAAATTGGTGGGAAGCTATAGTTATGACCAGCCCACCAGCACCTGGATGTTAGCCTGCGTGCTGCTTGCGTAGGTGGAATATTCCAGAGGGGTCAAGGGTGCCAACCAATTATAGAGGGCCATGTAATAGAGAGCCCTATAGTTTGAATAACCAATGGGACGTCAAGTATTCACTGACGTTTGTAGTGACCTGCACTAGAGGAAGGCTTAGTTGCCCCATCTGTTGTTAGAGACCCGATCACCTTCCCTGACAAGTATGGAACATATACCTAGATGTTCCCTGTAAACCTATCACCGTCCCAAGTAGGTTTTTGTAGTTTACCATGTAGATTGACATCAATGATGACGAGTTTTTACTATAAAAGTTGTTTTTTTAATGATGTGCATTGAGTGTGAAGACCGAGTGAGTTCATTTATGTTCCTTGTAACTCCCCTTTTTAGATAATTGACATTAAAACAGTCGCACTTTGCCAACTTCCTGAGTCAGTTTGATTATTGATGTTTGAGTATATTCTGCATCTATATCCATCTCAAAGTATTGCTACCTCGTTTTAAAGGGCTGGGTCAGACACCCCAGTTCATACTCTAAAGTCGCTTTGGTGGTAGACAATGCTATGCACCCTGCTGCTGGCAGTTTTGTGCCTTGCCTGTGAGCCATTCCCCATTTAAAACCCTGAGGCTGGTTCTAATGCTGTTGGACTTCCCTTGATCTGAGCAGTCTCTCCTAATGCTGTGCCATTTATTTCAGCTGCGTTTACAACATACAAGTAGTACTCTGGGGGCAATGCTAATGTTGTTGGAACTTATCCTGATCTAGGGGTTCAGTCCTCATCTTTTCTGGACTAATGGCTTGCGTAATTCAGGTACATTGCAACCAGTCGATATCCTTGTAATCTGGGCAATGATTGGGGCATTAGTTAAAAGGATGTCGATTTTCTTTTTGTAAAAACAAAAGCAACTGCTTATGGCAGCAATTTTGAAAGAACTTGGTGGAAAAAAGTGAGCAGTGGTTTTCAATGTCTGCATAATTGTTATTGATTATCAATAGACACAGGGCCTTCTGCAATGTACAGACAATATAAGTAGTGAGAGCAGTGATCAAAAGTTAGTTATTATAAATATGGATGTCCTTTGTTTTGGCATAGGATGAGGGCTTGAGCGTGATCACGCCTGATCACGCCTGCTCATACAGGGGGCCCAGTTGGGATGTCACATATGTCATCACTCCACACTCAAAGATAATTGAAATAAAGGTCAGTACAACATTGGATAGATGTGACAAAGACACTACAGCCCATGTGAAACTTTATTCTGGGTTCTCATTGCGTGTATCATTTATTTCAGGTCCTGTCATCACATATGTCGGTTTTTATATGTGCTTCGCCCTGAAGAAGGCTGGGTCGATGGTTTACCATCAACCGCATAGCCGAAACTCGAGTTGGTAGCCCGATTAAAGTCTTTATAATTAACTTTTATAAAGTAGACTAGCCACAGCCACGCAAATTGTTGTCCATCTGGCCAGTTGAATAACAGGGCACCTTATGGGAAATACAGGCCCAGGGTTGATATCCAGCACTGCCCGTCATTGCTAAACTGGGTTAAAATTGCTACCTTGCGCATTCAATTGCATATGTTTGCACAGTAGAGTTAGGTTTTGCACAATAATGTTAATTTTCTGAGTGTGTATTCAGTGTTTGTCTGATGTTGGTCTCATTGTTATTTACGCCTTAGTATTATGATTAATTGATATTAAAATTCAAATGAAATAATCTGAAAAGAAATGATATTTTGACAGCAGAAACAAGCTGAAGAAAGATTTGATTCTCAAAATTGTCAGAGTAACAAAGCTCACATAATCCTTCCCGGATTGTAGCTACTACTGATACAGTTATATTATCTTATTCAACAGACCTATATGTTTACTCTACAAGAGCAATCCAGTACTGGCCTTATTAACGACAGCCATTTCCCTGAATTCAGAGCTGATTTGCTGAATTCTTTTCTGCTGCATTTTTATTGGATTGCAGGGTTATGCAAATGTTTTAAAATATTTAATTGTAAGAGACGGGGGCAAGAAAGTGGATATAGAGGGCTTGCCCCATACAAATTACACCAAAAATGTGGGAAAAAGGGCCACAGTGAGTTGGCCCTACTATTTGCTGTACCACATCCAAACAAATTGCACAACAACCTCACCCAACCACCAGCCTTTATTGGTCAATGCATCGTGACCTAACCAAAATTGTTTCAGGATTCTTCTAGAAATAAAAAGAATACATGATCAAAATGTTATACACACATTATTAATCATGTGATAAGGGTCAATGCTTCATTAAAAGAAATCTGCTCCCAGAAAAGGTATGTGTGGTATTTAAGTTTAAGTTAATTGCAGACATATACTAACGCAAGCACATGCAACCATAAATGGTATATATTGCTGAATGTACAATATAGTGACTTTGCTTAAAGTGTTGAGTGTAGCAATGGATAATAGTGACCTGACTTTAAAACCCAACATTTTTTTTTCTTCAGATATCTGGTTGTATTATTCTGGGAGTAGCAATAGCCCTGCGTATAAGCAAAGATGCCCAAAAGGTAACAATGTCTGTTTATTTACACATTATTGCCTACGTTTTTGTACTCGTTGTTTAATATTTGCCATTTGACTGGGCATATTTATGGTTCCAATTTGACTTTGTAAAAGTAACATGTATATTAAAACAACACAGTACAAATAAGCCTTGAAATGCAGGATCATGAAATTCTTTTGCTAGGTGTCTAACATGCATGTTTTAAAAACAATTGAACATACACACGCATGGTCTTATTCGAACCTCTATCGTTTTGCCACCTTGCACTCACAACAACAAATGGATAATTAATGGTTTTCAAATAAAATATACAGGATTTATTTGACTTAGTCTGGAGTACAGGTTAGCATCAGTTATACTCATGGCATGCCAACTGCACCAGTGTCTCAGACAGAAGCCTTTTCTGCTTTTAATATATATACACGATATAAGTGTAATCAATACACAAATTGCCACTAGTAATGTAGTGCATAACACCATTCTTAGAGCCTCATCACCGGCTCTAGGACATGTGACCACATTACCACCACATTGCCCAAACTACACTGGCTTCCCATCCCAATCTACTTCTAAACCTCTTGCCTCTCCTACTTGGCAACCACCACCGATATGCGGCCTACTGATGGCCAAACTAAAACATTGGGTGGCACAGAGGCATCTCGTAGTAAGACTATGACAAGACTTGAAACTAGACTGGCTCTCAATGGAAAAACTAAGACACAGTCCTTCTCATGCTACAATTCCCACTACCCCAAGTCTGATTCAGTTTAGGAAAGAACCGAAAACCTGGCTCTTCCAGAAAAACCATGTTGTAACCTAGATTTTGGCTATTTTGTGCACACCCCCCATCCGTATATTGTACTGTAATAATTATTAATGCTTACTTAATGACTTGTTCAATTCTTGCTACCAGTGTTTTGCTCTATGACCTGCACAACACTCTGTTGTTACTAAGCTAGTTTTGCACTGTAAATATAATAATAATAATAATAATAATAATAATAATAATAATAATAATAATAATGGATTGCCATTGTACATCCTGGTTACCTATAGACTCTGGAGTTATACAGGGTTGTGTATTAGCCCCTCGACATTTTTCTTTTGTATATGGATGTGCTTACTGACTCTAAATCATTCTAATGCTGATGTACCTCACTTTGGCGGCAGGCGTATACCGGTGCTTGCATGTGCTGATGATATGGTTTTGCTTGCCCTGGTCGCTGCAAATTTTAATTGATACATATACTGAGTTCATTAATAACCTGGATCCTAGTATACATGCGTCAAAGTCTGCAGTGTTGATAGGTCACACAGGTCAGGGAAAAAATGAAGATAGATTACCTATGTTTTCTGTTAAGAGATAATGATGATGACCGATTTATGACTACCCAAGTTTAACATTTTCTTCTAGTTTTAGTGTTGCAAAGCTTAGAATGCTCCAAGTAATTGGAGGGATATTGCGATGTGCTAAGATCCACAAGTCCTATCCAATACACATTATGTTAAAGGTATATCAATTTAAAACAAAAGCTTTTGCTAAATATGGTACTAGGTTTTGTGGTTATTCAAATATGTTGGTTATACAGATCCCCGTAAATACCTTCTTTAAGAAGATATTGGATCTTCTATTGTTGACCCCAAATTCTGCAGTACACACAAAACTAGGCATGCCACTTCTTAAAGATCAACTGCAGATTTAACCTATATCACTTTGACTTAGAATATGGATAAATAAAAGAGCAACTTTAACTCATTCTATGTTGACACATTTTATATTATCAGAGGGTCATTTTTGTCAATTCCATGGATATCTTATATGAAATGGCTAATGCATGGGATTAATGCAAGTTACATCTTTAATACCCCAAAATGCATTCTTGATCAATATGTTTCTACACTTATGGAAAAATTGCAATATGTAATACCCTCAAACAGAGAAGATAGAGAGATTATGAAACACTCCAATCACTCTCATGATATCTTAATGACAAATTGCTTTTCAAATTATCTTATGTGGTTTAGATTAATTCTTGAATGGTTTCTTGTTACCAGAGCTCCATTTAATGTCCTACTTATATTGTATGTTTTATTTTATTTACTGGGTATTTATAATGCGTCAATACAGCAAATGGCAGGGATGAAGAATAACAAAAACGGTCCTATTAGGCCTTGTGTCATTCAGATCGTCCAAGTGCAGTACCAAGAAGGGCATGGGAGTCGCAGAGGGGGGAGGTGCTGGTCAGAGGGGAACACGCCATTGCTAAGGAGGGAAAAGAAGTGCAGGTTGGAGTGAAGAGCATGCAAGTGCAGGGGCGAGGAGGAGGGAGGGAAGAGGGCCCCTGGGATAGGCGAGTGCTAAGGGCAGGCCAGGTAGACAAATGCCAGCGGAATGCAGGGAGTGCAGGGAATGAAGGTCCACATGCTAAGTGTGATGACGGGGCAGCATGGACTCAGAAGGGGTGCAGTTTAGTAAGGTGGAGAGAGCCCGGTAAGTGCAAATAAAGATGGGGGGTCAGGGTAGACCGAAATGCTGGGCTACACTGGCCGAGGAGGGCCCCAGTGCCCTGTATGAATCGGAAGGAAACAGGCAGCCAGTCAGAATGCAGCAGAGGGGGATGTTTCCAGGGGAGGGGGAGAGGGAAGGAAGTAGAGAAAAGGAGGGTCTTGAAAAACCTATGGAACTTAAGGAGATCCAGCTCAAGCCTGAAAGCGGCAACAAGGCCATTCCAGAGGGAGGCTCCTGCGGAAGAGAGGGATCTACCCCCCACTCTCTGCTTGGAAAAGCATCTGATCTGGAGAGAGTTGGAGCTAGAAGACCGAAGGGCTCTATTGGGGAGGTATTTAGTGAGAGAGAATTTGTTGTAATGGGTTCCCAGTACCCAGAATGCATTGTGGATGATGCAGAGGGTCTTGAACTTGATCCTTGCAACAAACGGGAGCCAGTGTAGGGACTTTAGGACTTGCGAGATGTGGTCCCTGGGCTTGAGGCCAAGGATAACTCTTTCAGTCCTATTGTGGATTATTTGAAGGGGGCGAAGGAAGGATTTAGACAGATTGAGGAAGAGGCTGTTGCAGTAGTCCAGCCTAGAGAGGACCAGAGCTCTGGAGACATTGAGTTTCTGGGGGAAGGTGAGGAAAGGGAGAATGCCTCTGAGGAGGTGCAGCTGAAAGTGGGCCTTCTTGGCAAGGTCCACAATGTGAGTAGAAAAGGAGAGAGAGGAGTCAAAGATGACATCATGTTTTTTTGCCTCACAAACAGGGTGAGGGGAGGGGGCCCATGGATGGCGGCCAGAGAGCAGAAACGGAAAGAGGAAGCTGGAATCCCAATGAAAAAGATCTCAGTCTTACTGGCATTAAGGCAGAGATCGTTAGCAGCACACCATGCCTGAATAGCAGTCTAAGAGCGGTTACAGCTGAATGATCATCTCCATTAGCACCTGGTACATATTGTTGACTCTTCAATGCATTAATGAAAGATGTATTATTTATTTCATTTTTTTTCCAGCCTATGCAACGATTCGGAGGACTAAATTAATTCCCTTACAAAAACATATGAATTTTATACAATGTAGACCAGATAAGCACTATATATTATTGGCTGAAACACCATTGGTAGCATGGACTTTGCTGTCCTACCTTAGGGTACCTCTAAAAATTAGAATTAGTCATATACACTTAATAGAGTACTTCTGGATATTTTATGCATTTTTTATCTTTCTGTTGTACAGTGTTTATTACTTTTTTATCCAGAATAAACTTGGTTGGCTGACTACCAATAATAATAATAATACAATAATAATTAAATTAAATGGCAAACATCCACCATAAAAAGCGTGTGCATTTTGACCATTTCTATAATCATATAGTCAACTAATTATAAGAACAAAAAGCCATAGACATCATGGGAATAGTGAAGACACAAAATAAAATAAAAAATCACCCACATCTAAACATATAAATCAAGCTCCACCCACATAGTAAGACACAAAGAGTCTTCATACTAACATGCAACTTTTCCTCATATGGCAGCTCATGTGGCTGCCAGTCCTCTACTAATATCTCCCTACTAGTTTCCCAATCTTTGAGTATTAGTTGTTTGTCTTTAATCACAGCTCTATAAAAACAGAGAAGCTGAGCAATAGGTGTGATCTAACAACTCCGAATTCTAAAACCAGAGGAATCCAAGCTAATATTGCCTCAAAAGTGAGGGGGTTCTGTAAAGCAGCCAAACATGTCAGCTGCATAATCAGGAGCTGTGCACCCACCATTTAATCCTTCCTTCATCAAGGCGTAGCAGTGTTCCTCTGAACATTTCTACCATGAGCAGCGTCCACAGAGATATACACGGCAGGGCTCCAGCTCCTTTACGGTGAATGCGATGAATACGTTTATTTTCAATGACCGTGTTCTGGGGCTTTTTCAGGATACCTGGTTTCAGAGGAGCTTTAAGGTAGATGGCTTTACGGTTATTGAGCAACTGGCCTACCATCCTAATGGCGGGAGACACTTGGGCGACCTCCTTATAGCAATACGTAATTCCTCCTTGTTGAACTCTGAATGTATTAGCTCTACGATCCCTGGTATTGTGGCTGCAAGAATCTCCCTAGTTTGGGGTAAGATATTCAGATCTATGGTTATTGTTAATATATATTGGAGCCCCACCCATTCCAACTTAATGGTGTTTTTGGAGGAACTCTCTTCTCTGCTTACTGATGTTAATTCCAGATTTGGTGGTGATGATTTAATACTGGCCGGTGACTTGAACTCCCATTGATTAAAGAACGTAGCAAAGACAAATATGATTTCTATTGGGAGAAGAAATGGGGTAACCTGTAACACATTTTTGAGGCAATGGAATCTGCAAATCGCAAATAAAAATGTAATGGGGGACTTGATCCCGGCAATGACTTGGTGGAATGGGAATGTGGGCTCCATTATCGATTATGTGGCAGTGTCCCCTGAACTCTTTAAATGCCTAATGATCTTTAAGATTGTAGACTTGGGAACAAGTGATCACATCCCCCTACAGGCCTCATTTGCAATGAGTGATCAGCGTAATGTGGAAATATTTGATCAAACCCTAACTGTCAATTATATTAATAATTGTATAATTTGCTTTGTATGGAGAGGTTCAGCCCTAAATGCAAAATTGAAAGAAACACTTCTCTGATGTGGTCCATGATCTGGAAAGATTCTGCTCCCCCGCGGGCTTTATGGAATTTATGTGGGATTTAGATCTGCCTAGAGTCAACACTGGTTCCAAGTTTAGTAGGCCTCCTCACAATTTTGATGAGGAGCCTTGCAATCAGAAGGGAACACTGAGAAAATCTATTAGTGCGCTGAATTATTATAACCTTCCTGTTTCTGTCTTTCTTTTTTTTAAAAAAGGGACTGTGCAACGTGTATCGAAATTGGTCCAGGAATAATAGATTTAAGCATATCTACCAGGACGGGCAAAAGATGCTTGAGGCAGTGACATGTGATAAAGAAAAAATGTCTGGGGAATAATAAACTGCCAAGTATCTACGCAAGGCTCTTTGCAGACAAATGTGGTTTCAGGGTATGATTGGTTGAACTGTTTTGGAAATATTTTCAAGGAACCTAATCTTGTGACCAATGTTATATCGAATGATGTACACTGGCACTTCTCATAGAAAGTTAAACTATTGAATGTTCAATCATTTGTGCCCCTAGATTTAGGGCTCCTGGGCCTAACAGGCTGACAAATATCATCATTAAGAATGACATAGGTACCTGGATGGAAATACTTTTCCATCTGTTCAGGAATATCTTGAGGGTCAGAAGATGCCCGAACTCTAGGAGCCGGGCTATAATCCTTCTGATCTATAGGAAGGGCGATCGTAGGGATCCAGTAAATTACTGTCCGATCACTCTTCTTGATGCTGAAAGTAAAATCTTTTCGGGTATAAACCTGATGGAATTGGAGAAATGGGTGGATCGAACTGGCATCCTCTCAAAACATCAAATTGGGTTTTCAAAGGGTCTTACCACCACATTGAATGGTCTTATTGTAAATATTGTTAATGACAGGTCTTTAAAGCAGCACAGCCCAACAATCTACAGTGCATGGATTGATCTATCGAAAGCATTCAACACTGTTAACAGGGGTCGTCTGTTGTGCAAATTAAAAAGCTGGCGTTTACCAGAGGGCCTGCTAGCTATAATTATTTATCTCCATGAGAACACGTCTATTCAGGTCAGGTTGGATATGTCTGGGCACTTACCTATGCAGATCTCAACTGTGAAAGGTGTGAGGTAGAGCTGTATATCGGCCCTGTGCCTTTTTAATCTTTACCTGGCCGATCTAGCTGAAGCTCTCCTACCCCATGCTCTTGTTAGTCCTTGCATTGGAGATTGCAACATTAACTGGTTGGCCTACGCGTATGATATAGGGCCTCATTACACGGATGGCGGTAAGGATTTACCGGTACCGGTAAAATACCGGTACCGGTAAATCCTTACCGCCTTACTACGAGGTCCTTTTGCGGGTTGGGGGATTTAACGCCTGCTTTTTGCAGGCGTTAAAATCCAACCTGCAAAGGGACCTCGGAGCTAATTACGGCACCGCAAAATTGCGGTGCCGTAATTAGCGCCTTCCCCATTCCCATAGAGCCCTATGGGGCAGAAATGGGAATGGGGAAGGGCAATGGTGGAAGGGGAATTTACTGCCCCTCCAACCTTGGAATGGGGCGGTAAATCCCCTTTCCACCAAGGCGGTGCCGGTATTTTACCGGCATGAGCCATGGCGCTAATAGCGCCATTGCTCACCGCCTACCGTGTAATGAGGCCCATAGTCTTTTCAGACTATACCCCCGTAGGCCTCCAGCGCATGATCACTGCTCTTGAGAAATATGTGGGCGTGAACAATCTGGTCATAAAACCTGCAAAGTCGACGGTCATGGCTTTTTGCAATCCATTGAAAAAAAACTCACAAATTTAACGGGAGAATGGGCTCTTTTTTCTTACCTGTCAGGGGAAAGTAATTCCAATAATATTGTATGGGATGGAAGTTAATCCTTGTGCCCGTCAGCTAAACTGGGTGAGATTGAAGGGACGTATATTGAAGAAGGTTTTAGGTCTTCCATTGTCTCTCCCGATGGCCCGTCTTTGTTATGAGCTTGGCCTTCAGTCTCTTAGTGCCTATTTGGACTGGAGGATTCTTGCTTTATGTCTATATAGGTGCTCATCTAAATCAGGGCGCTTATGACTACCTTAATGTCATGAAACAAGATGTATGTAGAATTCTCATGGACTCTGATCTATCAGAAAATTAACTATGGGTGAATATTATGAAGGTTAGACTGGAACTTATGAGAATGGACTGGATCGTGTTGAAAACTAAGTTTAGTGGAATTGAGTCTTTTAAGGTTTTTGCCATTCTTGACAAACCAAGAGAATTGTATTACCTTACCTACAGTGCTTTCCTGATCCAAGGTGGAGATCGGAACTTCTGAGACTCTATCTTAACCTAACTCTCACTAAAGAAGTATAGAGAGTTCGGAAGAAAGAGGCACATCAAGAGTGCTTTTGTGGACTGTGTGGTGAGAGGGTGACGCAAGATCTGAAACACCTGTTAGTTTGCGCTAGAGCAAATCAGCTTCTTAGGTATTTTGCATATTTTATACATAATATCGAACGGTTGAACTCTGATGACTTCTGGTTTAGATTAACTGCTGGGAATGAAATCTTTTTATCTTTGGTACGTTTATGAATCTTGAATGAATTGAGTTTTGTAAAACTAAATTGGATAAGATGAAATTATTGTTTTTTAATTTCTCCTTGTTTCTACTTCTAGTTTAAGCATGTGTTGACTTTTTTTTCTTTCACTATGCTTGCTTTTTTATATTGTGGATTTTTCTTTTTTTTGTTGTTTTTATATGTATTTCTGTGAAAAGTCAAATTTTTGGCTAAATACAAGAACTAAAAAAAATAATTTAAAAGCAAGTTTTGGTGGGCAGCGTGTCGCTGAGGCTACGCTCTGGTGGGCTAGCGTGTAAACCAGCTGTTGAGGTGAGCTTACTCCCTCACCCTTTCTCCATTCGGCCATTGGCTGCTGCGTGTCAATTTCTGACTGCTGGAGCTGCCTTCTGTTTCTGCAAGGGCTTCTGGGCTTCCGGGGAGCGGGTAGATTGTGAGATTCTTTGCTGCCAGCGTATCCACTCTTCCACTCCTCTGTGTGGTTGTTGGAGAAAAACCATGAATTGTGCAGTGCCCTAGGTCCTTGAATTTGAAAAACCCAGCGGAGGTGCACAGGGTGCAAGTTCACTACAAGGCTTATCTAGACATCGCACCTCTGAGCCCCACTTAACTTGTAAAGTGGCCGATACTGCAATGCTGGTGCTGTGAGTTGCTGGGCACATATTCACTCACAGAAAATAGTTGTGCAACCACAGTGTCCTACTGGTTGCACAACGAATACTGAATCTACTTCAGGACCTCGCTTCTATTTCGGTACAACAACCAGGGTGAGTACATTAGTCCTGTTCACAAGTAGTACACCTTCACTACTGAGCAATGCTTACCTGGTTAAATGCATTTGGGAGCACACATTTATTGATTCAGCATATCATATTAGTAAACACCATCAAACCTTTTGCTACTATTGGGCTGCACTGCTTCGCCACTGAAAGTGCTGTTTGATTTTTGCAGAATGACCCTGGGTCTGGTAAGCGACAGGCAAGATTGAACGTATTTACCAAATCTATGCCTAAAACACCATTGCCCTGATAAATTGAATTAATTACCATATAGTTGTTCTTTGTATATATAATGCACTTACTTTGAGTCATTTGCAATTGACAGTTTGCTTGTTACATTTATCACATTATAGAACCTTTGAACTTCACCTGATGAAGGGAGTTATCATCCCGAAACTTGTTGTGCTGCTAATTTATGAATATAAAAGAAGACTTGGACAAAGAACCTATCACTGAATAGTGTCATTACCGACCTTTGAAAATGTGCATCTTGTAGAATGTTACAACGATTACCATTTCTTTACATATTGTTTTCAAATTTTTGACAAATTATTGGCTGATATTCAGCAACAAGATGTGCAGGGGACGGGAGTAACTGATATTTTTCAGTTCTCCAACTCTGTGTCAGCGTTGTTTCCTCGTCTGCACCCAACTTGTCCTTAACCCTTTGTATATATCTTGAACTTAACATCATAAGACTACCAAGGTGTGCATCTATACGATATGGATATTCGTAAGCATCCCAACTGAGAGTCCTTAGGGATTGGGTGGACCCTAACTCTTCCAAAGGATGGCAACACTTGGAGGAACGGGTTACAGATGGACCCCTTATGTATATGCCTTGGATCCCACGGAATCTGAGACCTTTGGGAATGTACAAACTCTTAACTTCCAAATCCATTCTTGGATGTTCTCATCACTTCAGACATCCTCCTTTCTAATCCCCTTACTACCCGTCTCTCTTGGACTGACCACTTCCTTCTTTCCACTCACTTGAAGCATCCTGTCCCTTTGGCAAAGCCCCACCCAGCTCTGCCACCTTTCTTCATGGTCATTCGACCTATGAAGCGAGTGTCAGTGGCCATCTTTTTTCCACCATCTCCCCCCCCACCTACCCCTGTGGCCAACTCCCATTCTGAGACACCCCTTTCCAACCTACACCTTTCTATCTATAACACTCTGGATATTCTTGCCCCTGTCATGAGGATCAACCTGAAGCCTGCCACCAAGTGCAACTCTTGGTACAACTGCGATCTGGCCGCTCTGAAACGTAAGTGCAGAATAGCTGAGCGGAAGTGGAGGGCATTGGGCGCACCCTCTGACAAACTGGCTTGACGCCTGCTCCAAAGGCAATACAGACTCTCTATCTTCTCTAAGAAGTGGGTCCATATTCAAGCCTTCATCTCTGCGGCCTCTAACACGACAACCAACTTTTCAAAATCTGCAAGGAGCTGGCCAATCCTACTGCAGTATCTACCTCTTCACCACCCACCCACGCCCCCTGCAAGGCTCTGACTTCTCATTTCACCACTAAAACTCAGGACATCCTGTCTGCACTCCCCTCTTCTTATCCTCCCTCTCCCTCTGCCTCTCTCAGGCCCTCCTTTGCCACCCCCTCCCCTCCTCTCCTCCCTCTCTCCTGTAACACCTGATGTTGTTTCTAGACAAGTCTGGTCTATGAAAGTGTCATCCAAACAGGTGACCCCCTGCTCCTCCAGAACCATTAAGGACTACATTGTTTCTTTCGCTCCAGCCTTGGCCAATTTCTGTAATCGCTCCTTCACCACTGGTTCTTTCCCCTCTCTTTTCAAGAACTCCCTTGTGCACCATTTACTAAATAAGCCTTCTGCCGACCCCTCCATTCTGGAAAACTCTCGCCTGATCTCTGTCACCCCTTTCCTGGGCAAACTCCTGGAAAAGTTGGCAATCTCCCAGCTAACCCTCCACACTGAATCTATTGGTTGTCTCAATGGCATCCGTCTGGCCACAGAGCAGCCAGATACACGGAAACTGCTTTCCTGAACATCCGTGAAGATCTGCTCTCTAACATTGACTCCAGGTTTCCCTCTGTCCTCATTCTCCTTGACCTTTCCTCTGCATTTGACATGGTCAACCACACCATCCTGATCAATCATCTCCGAGAGACCCTGAGCATCACGGATCAGGTGTTGGCGTGGCTGACCTTCCTTTTGGACCGACCCTTCCAGGTTCAGTTTGGGTCCTTTCTCTCCACCACCTCTCTGTCCACATGTGGAGTTTCCAAGGGTGCTATCCTCTCACCCTGGCTCTTCAATGTCTATCTGGCCCTTTGGCCCTCCTGGTCTCTACCTTTTCCTCTAACTTTCAGTGTTGTGCTGGTGACACGCATCTCTCTTTCAGGCTACCCTCGGCCTCCTTCTCCTCCTTGCTCATCCCAAACTGTCTATCCGCTATTCACGCATGGTGCACCTCTAACGATCTCTGCCTTAATGCCACTAAGACGGAGATCCTTCTCATTGGGACCACTGACTCACTTTTCCTCTGTTACTCTGGCCGCCCTCCTTGAGCCCTCTCCCTGCCCCCTCTTGTGAGGCAAAAAACCTTGGGGTCATCTTTGACTCCACTCTCTCCTTCTCTTCCTGTATCACGGACCTTGCCAAGAAGGCACATTTGCAGCTGCACCTCCTCTGAGGCATTTTCTCTTTCTCACCTTCCCCCAGAAACTCACTGTCTCCAGACCTCTGGTTCACTCTAGGCTGGACTACTGCAACAGCCTCTTTCTCAACCTGCCCAGCTCTATTCTTCGCCCTCTTCAACTCATTCAGAAAAGACTGCAAGATTTATCCTTGTCCTCAAGCCCAAGGACTGCATCTCTCTGGCCCTGAAATCCCTCCACTGGCTCCCGCTGGCTGCAAGGATCAAGTTCAAGACACTCTGCATCATCCACAAAGCTTTCTGGGGCTGTGGCCTCACTATCATCAACTCTCTCATCCTAAATACCTTCCTTCTATAGCCCTCCGCTCGTCTACCTCTAATTCTCTGCTGGTCAGTCGTTTCTCCAAGCAGAGAATGGGGGGTAGATCTCTCTCCACTGCAGGTGCCTCCCTCTGGAATAGACTCCCTGCCCCCTCTCCACCTTGAGCCGGATCTCCTTAAGTTTCGTAAGCTCCTCAAGACCTTTCTTTTCTCCTCCTCTTTCCCGCTCCCTTTCCCCTGCTAACTTAGCCTTGTGCCTTCCTCCGTCTGTTGACTGGCTGTTTGGTGTCCTTTGAATCTTTCAGGGCACCAGTCCCTCACACCCCACTGACCAGTTCCCCTGCCACCTGGCCCACCTTGCACTGCCGCCTGGCTTACCTAGCACTATGTGGCTGGGTTGCTCTCCATAGTCCCAGCCTTCCTTGCACTTAATTCAGAGAACTTCTGCTCTGGTTGCACTTCCCCCTGTACCCTCTCCGCTGCACTTCTTGTTGCGCACTTGCACTATCTATATGACACTAAGCCTAGTAAGATCGTTTGTCATGTCTTCCCTTGTTCCTGTTCCCTTGCCTGGTTGCGCCTTGAAACACTTGTGTATATATGCATGCTAAATAACCAATCAATCAATAAGTGCAGGCATTTATTCTTTGTTATCCGAATGGCTGCATTATCTGACTTAGTTACACCCAAGCAACAGATGTAAGTCTGCAATATTTGTAATGGTTTATTTTTCATTGTTTAAGAGATCCACTAAATGGTTGTGGTTGTGGTGAGGGAGCAGGGTACGTTTTGGATGTTTCATAGTTTAATATCCACTGGACCAACTTACAAGTGTATGTCAAATGCATTGCCAATATATGAGCAGTGAGAATCCAATGTATCCCAGGAAACATGTCTTTATGTATAATAATCACAGGTTCACAATATGTGAACCAATCTAACCTTCCTAAACTGGAATGTGTGCTAGTTGAATAACCCAATAAAAGTGCATAAGATCCTGGCATATATTGAGCAATATAAAGTGTAAATTGTCCTATTGCAGGAGAACCATGCTACCAAATGGGTTAATGAATCTTTTGCCCAAAAATTAGGAAATTAAGAAATTACACTGATGAATTGTCCTAGTCCATAGGGGTGCTCACACTGTTGCACAAACCAGTGCATTTCAAACATATGTCGTTGATTGGTGACCCATTGGGAAGATACTTTATTTGCATGGATTGTGTTGGAGTTTAGATCTAATTGTAAACTTGTAGGGTCCCAATGCCGATGGCTCTGGCATTTATACACATGTAATTTCACTTTGCTAGAAAATGGCCACGCCACACATAATATGCCTAGGGATCTAAATACGATAATGAACACCTCTGAGGACCACACTATCTCGATACATAAAACCCTTACCCAAATCGGCCCAGGTGATCTTATTTGGTATGTCTGACAGAAAATGGATTGATGCTTGGAGGTGCCTTCATCTTGATATTAGAGACTATTAGTTGGTCCATGGCATGTGGTCCATATCGACTATTGGCTTATATCTAAGACACTTGTGGGGCTAGTAAAATCATGCAATATTGTGGATCGCACATTGTCAGATCACTACCCTATTTTGTTGAATCTGGATTCAGGGACTTCTCTCATGAGAAGAATGCCATTGAGGTTTAAACCAGATGTACTTCTGGACCTGGTTTTTTAGTCCAGCATTTCTGATCATATCAAAATGTTCTTTGATCTAAATGTCGTCTCAGTGGCAGAGGTGGGAACACTGTTGCAGGTATTCATAGTTTACATACGCGGAATCACATGTCTATGGAATTTGGTATTCTCCGCAACAAATGCAAAGAACTTAGACTCTGAATTGAAAATGAAATTGCTTGAACTACAATACACAGTGTCTCAATATCTTGCTGACCTGTTAGGTATCATAAACAAATTAGATACTTTTTTCACCATTGCCAACAGAGAAAAACAGTATTTTGTTGTTTCTGTAATGGCTACGAGATATAGGGAGGCTGGCTGACCAAGCAGACCTCTAGCTAGGCTCATTGAAAGTTAAGTATTATCTGGAAATGAGCTGGCAGTTAAACACAACACTTGATGCTTTTCTACAATACCATAAGACTCTGTATGTTCCGCGGTGCAATAAATCGAGAGCTGAAACTATGCAGCTCTTAAACTCTCCAAAATCAGAAGAACCTAGAGCTAAACTTCATACCCCACTCAAAGTCTTCCAAGAAATAAAGTGTTAGGGTCCCATGGCCTTTGTGTGGAATTTTATAAAAAAATTACAATTCCCTCCTAAACTCCAACTTACTTCTGGCCTGGAAGGAATCTCTGTCGTGGACAAACTTCCAACATCTCGTTGTGAGGCTATTATTACACTTTCACTTAAGCACCAATAGCCCATTAGTCGATCGAGGATCATATACACCGTTATCATTGCAGAACGTAGATACAAAGATGTTTGCCAGTGTCCTAGAAACTCCATTAATGCGGCTGATGTGAACCTAATTCATGCGGATCAATCAGGATTTATTCATGGATGCTCTACAATATTGAACCTGAGGCGTCTGTACAACAACCTGTGTCAAATACATCCTAAAATGTCCACTGTTGCTGTCGTGCTGGATGACGAGAAGTCATTTGACTCAGTGTCTTGGGATTTTTTGTTCGATGTGATGGAGGGCTACAGATTCGGTAACTACTTTATTTATTATATTAAATTGCTATATACCCATCCAGCGGCTAAGATAAATGTAGGTGAGGCCATATTAGTGTCATTTTAATTGGAAATGGGAAACCGACAAGACTGCACACTTTCTCCTGTAGTCTTCGGCATTATTATTGAATCTCCAGCAGATTTCATGGGACACAAACATAGCCGGCGATGCATGCGACACATTTTTCTATATGCTGATGATGTTTTTGTGTATTTCGGAGATCCTGAAACTAATATGGCACTGATAATGTTAGACACTGCCCGATTTTGTGAACATTCAGGTTTGTCAATAAATTGGACCAAATCCCTTCACTCACGTGCAATACAAAACCCACTAGAATCAGAACTAGATTGAACTGGGCTCCCCAATCAATCAAGTACTTAGGCGTGGAGGTGTCGCGAGAGAGCTCCACCCTACACTCTTATAACTTGGGCTCCTATTTAAATAATCTATATCTTAAACTCTGCAGGGGGCCAAACTACCATCTTACTAATGGGGAGGATAGCGCTCCTAAAAATGATTGTACTGGTCAAACTGCTATATTACTTCCTGAACATCCCTACCTTACTTAATCATTCCTTTTTTGAGAACCTACACAAGGAATTGCTGCAATTCTTATGGAGCCCAGGTCTGGCATGTAGGACATTTATGAATATGACTAGTCCATACACAATGTGGGGGTTTGCAGGTCCCGGATTTTGAACTATATCAGCAAGTGGCTCAATATGGCTTTGTTTCATACTGGTATGGGTTTGATGGATTTGTCGCACATGCTCAGCTAGAGTGGAATGCTGCTGTTGCTATGAACTTGAAATCTGCCCTCATAAATATATGTTACGCTCATGCTTGATTCTTTGATTGCTTCAAACCTTGTTGGCAGCCTGGAAAAGGATTATGAAACGTGTGCCGTTACCAGAAGTATACCATCGGGATATCCCTAGCTAAAACATACAGGATATACCTCCCTCTCTAGAAGTGACTGTAGAAAACAACTGGGAAAAGACCGGATTGGAGACGTTGAGCAATTTGTATATCGATGGCCTGTTTGTTACCCTCCCCAAAATACAAGATAGAATAGGCAAGGGCGCCATGGCATCTTTACAATATGTGTGCTTACACTCTGCTATCAAGCCTAAATGGGCTGGGTTTCCTATGGAACCAATTATGCATCCGTGTACGAATTTCTTTACCAATTTAATCCATTACTTTATATCTACGTTTTGAATGGTTCAGCTAAATGTCAGTCTATCTCCCTCTGATGCTCGTGATATATTGGCCAAGTTGCTGAATATGGAAGCAAATGATGCACGCTCATTAAAGCAGTATCCTTGAACACTACACTTAGACTGATAAACTTTAAAATACTACACAGGATGCATTTCGCACTAGGGCTTTACTCATACTATACACATATGATCTGAATTTGTCCCACTCTGACAAACTATTGGGCCAAGGTTTGCGCTGAATTATCCATGCAGCTTGGGAGTGTGGTACCCATGAATCCCCTATGGCGTCTATTTGGCGGATACAATAAAATGCCCAATGTAATGTCTACATTTTTACGTCTCTGCTTTCTGCTTGCTAAGAGTGCAATCCTTATTCTCTGAAAACAGCCAAATCCCCCTCCTTTGGAAAACTGTCTAAATGATTTGAATCGTGCTAATAATCATGAGGAGTTGTATATTTCACTGCTGTCTATGGCCAACCGGACCACAGACATATGGACACATTATCACGCTTACCGATTGGCTCATAAAGGCAATCTAGAGCACATCTAATGTTGAGTCATTGGTATTAAGTTATCTAATAATCCTGTAGTATTGCATATTGTGATATCATGTTGACATTGGGTGATTACTGTTTACCTTTTGCCTACAATTTGTATAATTTTAATGTCATATATACTTTGCCAAATGATTGAAAATAAAGTTAACAAAATATATAATTCCTCCACAATTGAAACAGCTTATTACAATTCCTCATCATGTGGCTTTGCATGCTTCTTCTGCAACCACAGTACTTTCATGTGCCTTCATCTGTATACATGAATTTGGCCATCTTGATAGGTTTTCTGTAAAGTCTGAAAATAACTTTCATCTATGAAGCCCTTGGATAAATATAACCTTACTAGATAAACTATTTCCCTGGCTGCCTACAATCATCATCAGCTAACTTGCTTGGCACTTCTTGTGCCTCTGGTGCTCCCTCTAATTTCTGCTCTTGTCCTCACCTCACTCCCTTACTCTGGAATGCTCTGTCTCTCCCTCCCCACATTACTCCTACTCTATGTCTATTTAAATCCAACCTCCTAGCTCGCCTCCTTTTCCAAGAACCACTTGCATAGCATTCTTCGCTACCACGTCTCCCCGTTCTCCTCTCCCCCTACCTCTCTACAAAAGCTCAATGGCACTTATTCCTTATCCCTTCATCCTACAACATAGCACTACCTCCACTATCCCCTTCCTATATCATGCTCTACTGTCCTTGTCCCTGGCTCATGTTTCTACCTCCCCTGCATCATCTGGTCTTATATCCACATCTCCTCACCCATCGTTAAGGACACGCCTACGCACATAGCCCCAAATACACTTTCTGCTGTACAGGTGCCATACAAATGCCCAATAACTAAAAAAACGAATGCCTATATCTCATTCTGAAGACTAGTTTTCCCCAGTTTTCCATTGTTTTGTGAGTCATTCTTCCCCTTTAATGAATCTCAAATTAGCTAAATCAGATACTCACTTCCAGCCTTTGGCTTAGCAGAGCATTGGTTCCCCTAGAATAGCAGCACAATAGTGTCAATAAAGAAATTCAAGGACTGACATCTGTGAAGTTCCTGCAAAGACAAAATCTATGTAGTCCTTAAAAAAGAATCATTGTAACTTCTTTCCACGCATCCTTTAACCTAAGAATGTTTACCTCAATCTAACTTTTTCAGATAAGGATTTTACATCCTGTAGTTGAGAGGGACATGTGCACATTGCTGTTTTTTTGCACTAAATGGTTGTCCCATCCATCACTGCACCACTGTTTTGTCGGCAAACATCTTTATATATAAAGCTG
Organism: Ambystoma mexicanum; assembly: GCF_040938575.1. Classification (NCBI taxonomy): domain Eukaryota; kingdom Metazoa; phylum Chordata; class Amphibia; order Caudata; family Ambystomatidae; genus Ambystoma; species Ambystoma mexicanum. The sequence goes on along the minus strand of NC_090936.1, from coordinate 166,677,069 downwards.
TATTTATGTGTGTGTGTATGTTTGTTCGGCTATACAAATCCACACTGTTGAACCCACATCTACCAAATTTTACAGGGATTCCTCTTTTGTCTGGGGCAAGATCGTAGTCTATGTTTGGAGGCAAAAATCCACTCCGTACATACCCTCATTTACTGATACTCACCCCGATTCACTACAGTAGGGTCTAGAAGGAGGCAACATTTGGAAAAGTGCCTGAAGCAAAACGTTCGATGTGTTGGTTATTCCTTTGAAATGTATTACTACTGTACACAGTTCGAAAGTGTTTATTAAAGCATTTTTAAAGGGAATTAAAGGGAATTTAAAAAAAAGTGTTATCACGCCACTCCAAATGGCAAGGTTTCAGTTTACTTAAGTTCATTCAGAGAAGAGAGCACAATCAATCAATCTTTTTGGGACATTTTCTCAAATGTGCTGAAGCCATTGAGTGACTGAAACATGCCGCACAAAAAGACGAACTTGGAAAAGCTCCATCTGATGCAAAGTGAAAATCAATATCAAGAGCTTCTGAAACACAACAACAAACAGCAGCACGACTTTCCGACCAAAGGAAAAGAGCACCATCCTCCAGGGCACATGAGACACCAGAGCAAACTGAAGCAAGACTTGTCGACAAGTGGACAAGAGCAACATCCTCTGGAGAACATTAGACACCACTCGATCAGGACACGGGCAACACCGGGTACCCCAGCTTGTCGCCTAGAAAACAAAGCATATGCAGCTGATACAATTCTCTCGCGATAGTTTTTTTAGTAGGTGTCTACTTATCACAACCAAATTCAGTTGTTGCTAGATGCCCAGTGATCCTTTTATTTTTTATTGTACTCCTCTTCCAATCACTTTACTTGAAAATACCATTTCTCCATTGAACATTTGTATTGTTTTCTCTTCCTCATTCTAACCAGACATGCATTGTTTGACAGCTTGTTGCAAATGCTCAGTATGTCTATTTCTGAATGTTTTTATGTTTTTGCATGTTTAGATTTGTTTGGCTAAACTCTTCTCTTGAGGAATTAATACAGAACAACAACTAACAAATCTTCTTTGGTGTTTCTATAAAATGGTTACATCGTATTCCTAAACAGCAGGTATAATTTCAAACCTAAATCATTTCTCCTCTTTAACCACAAACACACTGCCACTAGGAATACAGAAAAGGAATAGAAGCACTGTGTATGGATTAAATGTTCTGAAATATTTCTATTGACTGTCCATGCAGCACCATAACGAAGAATGCACTTTTACTTTGTGTTCTGGTGTACTGTATATTTGTATTTTGTTTGGTGTTCTGCCAGTGACACTCCTAGTGACTACTTTCAGTAGTCACCTTGCAGTAGACGGTCAGGGTGCGAATCTTCTGTCCCTCACCTAAAGTAACATCCAAGTTCTGAGAACACCCATCAAGAACAGTCACCTTGCAATAGAATGTCCCGCCTCTCATGGATGTCAACATCTGCCATCAAAGCAGCCGCATTACATAACAGTAGCCAGTTGTTGGGTACCCCCTTCCTTCACCTGGGTTCCACCAACCATGAAGATCACATCATGGCTACCTAACAACTCCCATGCTGAGCAATAAATGGGCAGGTTAATTAATTGCACTAACTGAAACTGCATTCCGATATTCTGTGAACAATACGACTTAAATAATATTTCACAGTGGTTATTAATTGTCCATCTGGAAGGTATGATGAGCTTTGGTGTCTTGATATCTGTGCCTAAAGCTGTGATGACAGTATTTGGGAAAAAGTCAGTGGCAAATGCGTATAATTGGCTGTATCTACTGGATCCATTTGCTGGCACCTGCCCCCTGTTCTGTTTATTGGATATGAAAATCAGAATTCTGATTATAAACATTAATAATGTTCTTTGCTTCATTGTGGTGTATGGTACAGACCACTTTTTCACATTTTAATATTGCTTCTCTCTAGTATTTTTTCTAGTATTATAGGGCCATGAATGTGTTGAAGGGAAGTCTTATTTTAAAATGACTTTGCTGTTGTGTCCTCTATCAATTTCCCTGCATTGAATGCATTGAACAGCTTTGAACACACTCATTAAAACTACTTAGGACTTGCATTTGCATCCAAAATAAACAGGAATGACTCCATGCAAGTTGTTAATCCACAACCTTGTGAGAGTTTGTATTGACACATTATGGTGACACCATCATCGCCTTGTTCCTGATGCTTTGATTTGACTTTTTGGACTCATGTTGGTTCACCCATCTCGAATCTCGTCATTCTCATGCAGGACTTCCTTAAGCATCACGTAATCATGGTGACCTTGAATCATGTTATGCCCATCTATGACTTGAATCCTGGCTTGCACTTGCTGATCTCTTGCAACATTAAATGTTCAGTATTGACCTCTGCAACTTGATGGGCTCTCTCCACTTTCTTATGTGCTCTATAACACTGTATTTTGAAGACTTTGCTTCTTCTTCTCTTTCACCACTTTCACTGCTTCGCAGTCTTCTCTTCCCCTCCCTGTCTTTTCCCCCCTCCCTCACTATATTCTACGCACTTACTCTATCAGAATTGTCGTCAGGCCTAGTACGATAGTCGCTTGTTTATTTCCTACCCCCACCCCTCACATTCTGTCAAATCTCCAGCACTACCAGAAATGTCATCAGGCCTAGTACGATAGTCGCTTCTTTTGTTCCTCTATTCTGACCCTCGTCTCCCTCACCTTTTGTCAATCTCCTGCACTACCAGAAATGTCATCAGGCCTAGTACGATAGTCGCTTGTTATGTCCCCACTGTCCTCCCTCACGTTTATCAATCTCCAGCACTACCAGAAATGTCGTCAGGCCTAGTATGATAGTCGCTTGTTATGTCCCCCTCACCTTTTGTCAATCTCCAGTACTACCAGAAATGATGTCAGGCCTAGTACAATAGACGCTTGTCTGTCTCATCTCCTACCTCGCCCTCCCTCCCTCTCCTCCTTATCATTGTCAAAAGCTATTGCACTATCTGAAATTTCGTCAGGCCTAGTAGTATATTTAATTTCACATTCTTAATGTCTCAAGGCCTTGTAAGAATGTCATTGTATTTTCCCTGGCTCCCTCCCTTGCCTTGAAGCGCTTTGAAACACATGGGTGTATAGGCGCTATACTAAAAAACTATCAATAACAATCAATAACAACTGCAAAGCTGGTTAAATGCAGTAGGTGAACTCCCCTTTAGTACTGTGGCAATCCAACAACATCATCAGTGTACAGTAACTAAAAAAAGAAATTAATTAGCATGAGTAAAAAAAAGGCATAAATTGACAATTGACCCCCTAGTGTTTAAAAGTGTGAAAGATGCATACACGTGACCCAAAAGTGATGCAAACACATAGTTCTGCCATCTTTCAACTTGCTACTTAAATGTATCCCCTAATAGACGGCCAATGCTCTTTTCCTTTTAACTTGTACAACTTAGCCAATCTGTTTGAAAAAGCCTCATTGCACATTTAAACCAATGTTTAAGTTGTTCAGACCCACCTTGTAGGTCTGGTCTGTTTTCAAAGTTGAGTGTCTGTACCCGTACACTAGCAATGTAGCTACTTCAGGACTGTATAAAAGGAAACAAACAGGGTCTCACTAAATCTTCCTACATTTGTATTTAGTGCCACAATGTGGTGTGGTGCACTGATAATAGCAATCACCCCCAAGCAAGGCAGCGGTGGCTGTAAGCTGTTATCAGCTATGTCTGCCCCCCAACAGGGGGTGATAGCCATTGCCACACCCGGGTTCAACCAGGGTGCAAATGGATTACTTTCTTTTGTACAGGAGTTGGGCTGCGCGCGTATTGTGAAGACCTAATCTACCGTAACAAATAAATAAAAACAAGATGGCCGTCACCATAGGAAAAGGAACTATGGCCCGCATTACAAGTGAGCCGGTCCAAAAATAAGGTGCCGGTAACAATGTTACCGGGCCCCTTTGCCAGACCAGCTCACTCTGAGTCTGCCTGTTGGGGCTGTGAACTTCCGGCATGTCTGACCTGCCAGTATTTCAGATCCCTACCAGCAGATAAATCACAGAAGCACCGGCACTGTTAAAAACGGTGCCGGTGCTTCACTGTTCCCTTGCGACTCCTCTGGATTGGGAACTTTCTGTTCTCCCACCACCTGTAATATCCCAGTGTTACCGGGATATCGGGCTGCGGAAACGGGTAAGCTGAAGTTGCTGATATGCCGCCCGTACTACCGGTGGCCTACTGGCACTACCAGCAGTCTACTCGCAACCTTGTAATGAGGTCTGAAGTCCCTTTTCCATGTCTGCAGTGGCCAAAGGCATTAGGAGTGCCGGGATGGAGCACAAAGCTGCGATCCAGCTAATAAATTGGGAGGGGGGGGGTTGGGTAAGAGAAAGGTTTTGTTTTGGGATGGGTGAGGGTGGGGAAGTGGGGAGGCAACAGGGAGAGCCTCTCTGTTGCCTCCCCACAATCAACATGGCACCACCCGGGGAAGGGCCTCGGGTGACTGGAAACAGTGGGTGGTACACAGCCACCCGATTGGGTGAGCACCCTTCCCAGGTGCAAATTTTCTTTTATACATATTCACAATAGGAAACAAAAAACAAATGTGCAAGAAGTGACTCACAGGCTATAAGGTTGAAACGTGTGTCACCCAAGGATACAAAGGCCCATCACAACATCTGTATCTAGGCCAAGTGCTGAATTACCCTCGGGCAAGGCATTCACATGTGTGACAAGGGAGGAGGAACACAGCATGCACCACCAATTTAAGGAAGGTTTCAACAGCGCTAATAATGCTGTTGTAACCTTTCTTAAATAGGTGCTGAAATGCTTTGTAAAAGAGCATTGTAGAAGAGTTTAGGAAAAGAGCAAGGGAGTATGCAATTACCAAAAGATAGGCTACTTTGCAGCCTATCACAACAGGTAGTCTGTACATAAACAATCCGGACTCTAGGAGATTCTACTCCTGATTTCCCCTGTCTCATGCTCCTCAGTCCGTGTTTCTTTCCCAGGTCAGGCTCCTAGCCTTTGTCTCGGGTGTACTCCATTGCTGCTTGGGATCAATGATCACGGTTAGGGTGAAAAGAACTCCTATTGGGCCCATGTGGTATCATCTGAAACATAAGCACATGAAAAATAGGTCAAACAGTGTCAAGGGAGTGTCTATATACTGTGCAGTGGTATACTCTATGATGATGAAAGGCCCTAGCCCAATGTCCAATTCCCTACTCAGGCAGGCAATGTCTTATTGTTTTCCTACCTTGCAAACACCCTTCAGTTCACTCAATGTCCCAGGGTGTTTAACGCACCCAGCACACTTGCATTGCTCTACTGAAGTCAGTTCTATTTCTAACAGTCTTCTACCTGGGCAAGTGTTGTGATTCCATTACCCTTTGCCCTGTAGATATTTTCAGCTGGCCTACCACTCACTTCCAGGGCAAGACCTGATGCTTCCATCCCCTTGACCTGGGGATAACTTCAATTGGTCTGGGCAAGCACTTCTTCACCCCCTGCTTGTGTGCTCTTCTGGCTCTTCAGGCTACAGTTATTATAACCCCAAGCCAGCTGTCGCTTTCCACTATGTGTGGACTGGTCGGCCACACATTTCAACTAGCAGGAATACTGAGGTCTGTATTGCGCAGATACTTTTCTAACCATTGCGTGTGAGTGCTCTCCTTTGCCTGGATTCTCCCCTGTGCTCCTATCAGTGGCCCCTCCAGCTCCGGGATGCCGGTGCACAGATTTCCCACATTTGCCCTTGGTTGGTGGAGCTAGTCATTGCAAGAGGCATATTTCTTTTTTGCTTTGCACGTCTCATAGTGTTTCTTTGTGCTTAGGTGCTGTATTTCGTTGCACCTCAGAATTATTTTTGACCTGTTACTCCCAGGCAAGGGGCGTTTCCATCCGTTACTACCTGGCAGAGGAGACCTTCATAGCATATTTTCACTTAGGCCACAATAGCTAACTTTCCCTGAAGTGTTGTCTGTGGGGCACCGTGCTAGGATGGTGTTGGTAGCCTGGGTAGGATCTGGGTGATCATCATGTACTGCCTCCAGCAGTCTCCATTGCATAGCAGGTCCCCAGAGTACCTCTGCCTCCCTGTTAACATCCTCACCATTGACTGTCATGAATAAATAAATAATTTCTAACTATTCTGTTGTATCCAGTCATGCTTTCATTAGCTGCAACAAACGCTGGTGCATTCCTGTTGAAGAACTTTGTTTCCACGGCAATCAAAGAGGTTAGCGTAAGACGTGCGCCATTATGTGACTGATCATCCTTCCATTTAGAACTATTCTCTTGACCTGACCCAATCATGAAGCAATAATGCGCTGCCTTGAAGGTGAAAGCTCTGTTATTCTGTTCCAGACTTAAAGTCTCTCTTCTGCACATTCCTATACATTATAAACCAGTATATCTTTGGATTATTCTCCGCTTTCCGTCTCTGTATTAGAATGTCCTTAATTCGTTATCAATCTTCGTATGACTCCCTCCTGTTAATGGGAGAGTTAGTGCTTGAAAAATGTATAATGTTTTAGGAGCAGGTCCATCGTATTTACTTTACAGTCAGGTGCAGCCCCTCTCATTAACTTCAATATTTTCCAAATATTCTACAATAGGTTCTAGATTAGCTGAGGCCCTACTTGTCTTGACATTCACAACCCTTTTCATTCCTAAGTATTTAATGTATTCCTCCACCAATTTAAAACTCTAATTTTGAATACATGGTTTACTTAGGGCAGCAAACAAACAAATAAATACTGTGTGATAACAATGCAGTCATGAACAGGGTATTTACAGGTTAGAACACCAATAGCTGAAGATAGAACATCAGACTGCGCCTCCTCCTGGGGACTTTGCAAACTATCACAGCAGACACCTCAGGGAACTGCGCTTAGTACCAGACACAACGCATAACACACATGAGATGGAGGGGAAGGAGAGCAATATGAATACAGAAATGTCAAAGGCCAATAATGTAGGGCAGGAGACCACCCATCACACATCTAGTTCCCAAATTCTGCCAATTTTCTGCAGATCATACCTATCCATGTAGGTCATCATTGTTTTAAACTGTATCTCTCCTACGCTGGGCTACAGCAATAAAGCCTGAATCCACATGTCAATCAATCAAGGGACCTTTGTCTTGGTTCCTATCAATGTTCTGGTGAAACAAAGCCTGTGGACCTTTTCAAATGAATCAACTGTTCTTGGAGTTGTAAAACAACCACCCCGGGTATCATGAGCAAATCACATCCCAACACCAAATGTATTCTTTCCATCACACCCATCCAGAACTGCACATGGTTACAGCAATACCACACATTTGTTGGAGCGGTCCAGACGCTCTCCAGCAATTCCAAAAAGAGACAATTCACAGACAGTTCTTGATGATGCATCTTGTCAGACGTCCAATACAGTATACAGATCATTTGCTGCTGAGTATACTTTAAATGGAAATCTAAATATGCCTTGTGACCTTGTGTGTGTACCACCTTCCACTGGATTTCCATTACGTCTAGGCCTAGTTCTGCAGACTAGGCATATTTTTTGACTACCCTTATCGCCTGCCCTTGGGCAGACAATGCTCGGAAAAGACTGATCAGTACCTGTACCCCAGCTAGACTCCCAGCTGTTTGCTGCAACCTATTTTCTAATAGACATCATCAGAGTGTATTGCCTCTACCCAGCACTCTCCCATCTTTTTGCTATTTAATTCTCAGGTTTTCCAAAATCGAACATCTTTTGTCTTTTCCATATATCACTGGTTGCCCCAAATGGAAACCTCCTGATAAAAGAAACCATTATCATTGATCCCTTTAAGAAAGCCTTGCCAGGTGCTAGCCATACAGGATAAGGCTGGCAGGGAGCTGATCTGTTTAGGCAACTTATCCATATAGATCAGTTGAACAGGTTTGTATGGGGCACATGTTGCCCTTTCAAGTGACAAACAGATAGGACAACAAGTTTCCCCCTTGTTGGCATATATCAATATAGATGCTTAATTGTAGTGCAGCAGGTTGGGCATAGACATAGTTCTGCAAAATTCCAATCTTGGACCTTTTACACACTCAGGACGCTGAGGTAATTGTCCACCCACCTTGCCCCCCACAAAAATACTTGAAATTCTGCTCTGCCCTGTCTACATCTTTCATTGAGAGGGGAAGCAGGAGTGCTTCCAGGACATAGAAGATTGTGGGTAAGAGGCACATTTTCAGAGTACTGTCATTAGCTCCCATGGTCAGGGAAAGCTGTTCTCATCCTAACACATCTTTCCTGATGTTGTTCAGCAATATTTAGAGATTTTTGGACATCCGTCTCCTCACATTGATCCCCAGCTAAATGAGCTTGTTAGGATATGTTAGATAAATCCTGACACTTCTCTTCTGCCACAGTCTATTTCCTAGGATTTTAGCTAGACTTTGTACTGTGCCATTTTTCTATTCTAGATCAGCATTTATTCTTGATGCAAACCAGACACAATAATAAGAATGAGAGGGGGCAAAAAAGGAAACAAGATCCCCAGTGCTTGCCAAAATTATGTGATATTTGTATGTTTGAGGCTGCGTGTGATTTGTAAGATGTGGGTGTATTTCCCTACACTCCACAATTCAAGTAAGACATTAGATAAGGTCATACAATCACACTGCGCCAAACAATGTAGTTTTTTATGCACACTTGTGCATCTTTTAATTGTTGACAAGATCAGCCTGACACGTGTTTCGAGACTTGGCTCTTCTTCTGCGGCTGAGACATATATTCATGTAACATTTAAAAGCATTGATAGCAATTGTGAATAGTAGGTAATGGTCACAGTAGAAAAATCCACCACAGGCATCAAACACCATGTCCATCAAAAAGTGGTACAACACAGAAGGTACCATATATGTAAATGCATTATCACAAGCCATTGATAAACCAAAATACACTAAAGCCAGAAATATAAAAGCAACAAATAAACATGTAGTAGTCAACAATGCAAATGGATAAAAGGTTGGGGAGAAAATGGATAGAGAACACAAATAAAAGAAACCAATTAGTCCAATTGAATAATGCTCGGATAAGCTTGTCATATGTATGTGATCAAAAGTGCAGCGTGTCACACCACCTCTACAAATAAAACAAAACAGAATTTTGTATAATTACCAAATACACTTCTCTGGTTTGCTTGGGTCACTAAAAAACAAATGCGAATAGCATTAAGCCTCTGTCCAACTGACCCCTTGCTACATTCCAGTAATCATAGTATTGAACACTGCTTGTGCATTGCTTACAACCACTAATTTACCAATTTAGCTGTTCGCAAAAAATCTATTCAAATAACCACCTGTCAAACAAGAACATTGCAATAGATAATGTTAGGTACAACAAGAAGCCCTAGTGACATACTAATATGGGTCAGTCCCGAAAGACTGGTAAGTAGGAACCCAAGCAAACCAGAGAAGTGTTCTTGGTAATTATACACAATTCTGTTCTGTTTTAGTTGATATAGCGCTGAGTATATGAACATTGGTGATAAACATTTGCATTGAACACCTGAGAGAAACAGGAAAAGCACTTTGCAATGGATGAAAAACGAATATGCTGTTTTTTGAGGATCAGCACAGCACCTCAAACCTAAGTGATTTCCCTTTAACCTGAGACACTCCAGCTGGCACTTTGGCTATGAAAGCAAATGCATTATAGATATAGCTTCAATTCTCATTCACTTCCCCTGCCCTTTGCTAACGTCATGCTAGTGGCAAAAGTGTGTGAGATTATGGATTATGGAGATTGTGATTATGATCCCTTCTGCGTGAAAGAAGCCCCCAGCTAACTGTTTGTTTCCTGGCTACTTTGCTAACCCCTTGGTACCGGAAGGGTAGCCCCCCCCGTGTCCAGTCTGACACCTTTGCCACTTACATAAAACTGTACAGAAGGGACCCTCATTAAATGATTTATTGAATATTGCCCTGTTTATACTCACACTGGCACTTTGCTTTTTATGTCTCAAAATGGTCTCGTTCAGCCCTTTTGCAGCCAAGTATGATAGCCTGTCTGCCCCCGTCTGGACACAGCCTTCCTTCTTCAGCTACATCGTTCTCCAGAGACACAGCTATGCAGCGTTGCCCCACCTTCCTCCAAGCCCAGCAGCAGCTCCTCCCTTCCTCCCCAAGAGTCCTCTGCAGAGCCCCAGCCAGAACCCAGCAAGCCAAGGAAAGCACCCGGCATGTCTCTCTCTCATCAGGAAACTCCCAAGCAGCCAAAGACCCCACCTTCTGCCTTTCTCTCCCTTTTAAGCCTTCCCAGCAAACCCAGCCTCTTTTCATATGGCTCTTATGGATTTGTACATTTTTCTCCTCCTATTCTGTGATGTCGCCCATCCCCAACCCTCATAATCTTCAGCCCCTTTCATGAAGTCACTTCCAACTTCATTGCGTGTCAGAACTTTCTAGCACTTTCTAGCACCCATCGCCCCCTTCTGTTTCAACTCACGTCCCCTGCTTCATGGCAATGTTCAAGCTGCATTCCTGTTCATTGTCTCTTCCTGCAGCTAGGATGAATGTGAAACATTCTTCCATCCCTCCTTTCTGTGCATGATTTGCATTGAAGAAGGAACATGTTCTTTTTCAAGGCCCATTTCTGAAAGTGGTATTGAATAGCCAGCGATGTTCGTGCACCTGCTGCATTGTTAGTACAATTAGGGCATACATCCTACAACTCTACCCCCCTTGGTTTTCCCCCAATATTACATGTTAGCACCCAAAATCACCCCGCCCTTTATTGTCCCTTATGCTACATGCTAGTGTTAGTACCCATATTAGTAATCCATGTACTATACAACACTAGACACAGAACATGCTGCACCGATTCTTTGGCACATAACCTTCCCTACATTTCCCCCCTTTCTGCTGAGAACACTGATCAAACATGGGGACTCTGCAGAATAAATAACTTTCTGGACTAGAAATCATGTGCCCATTCAGATGTCTTTCCCCATTTTTCACAGCTGTCAACCCTGTTGAACAAACGTATAATTTTACTGTCAGTGCCTATAACCTAATTAGGATGGCAACCATAGACACCCCCACAAATTTCAATCCCGTTTCTGTCCATTGCAACATCCCCCACATGTGCACATCTCTGTTTGTCAAACCTGAATCACTCACTGTGACATTATCTTTTTGTATATTAAGTTTGATTGTGTGTGCCTCCTTATGTTTCAGGAGATTTATTATATTGGGATCCATAGTAAATGTGTTTCTTTGGAATAACTCAATCGTTTCTACTTTCCCTTCCCATAGATCACCACCCACATGAAACAACATTAGACCACACACCGTTACTATGGTATCCTTAGGCACTGTGACAAAAAACACATTGTACTGCAATGGCCTGACAACAAATGAGAAAAAATGGTGAACCAGTGGATCGGGGTGACATACTTCACTATTTCAGTTTAATACATAGGTTATTAAATTAATTCAAAAAACATTTGTCTATATGTACAACATTAAAACATTAGAAAACAATAACCTAATCTTTCTCAACTCAGGCATCAAAACTCTCAATCCTTCATTCATATTTCCATACATAAAACCATAATGGCCAAATATATGCTGTGTAGTCACAATCTAATACTACACAAATATTCACAGATAATTATTCAACTTCTATTCGCTCTGACCCTGCCCTTATTGAGAGTGTCATCTACAGTTTTTTTTAATGTTTTTATGATTTACAAAAATGTGTGTTCGGTCTCTTTGGGCATACAATCTTGTCCTTTTCTTTTTAAAGACCTTGCTATTCTTGCCATTCTGTATTCCCTTCTATTCCTGATGTTTGATGTGTTTATAAATGTTTCCTCCAGCAGCATTAAAATCTCTTTGACTGTTCTTTCAGCCCCCTCCCTGTGTATTTCAACTCGTTACCTCACTTGAGCAGACTTAATTTCTGTAAAATTGAAAAGAGTCATCTATTCCCTAATATGAATCTTAATATGAATACAGGGGCATCCTCCATCACAATTCCTGATGCTGGCCCCCGCTCGATCAGAACCTACCCATTTGCTGTTGTGGCACGTGTTCCGGTTAATAAACACATCATAACTAGTATGTTTATAAACAGAACAATGCAATGATAACTCCTTTTCTTTCCTCGATGCGTGGACTGCTGTGTTGCCATCTGGATTTCCCCCTTGCGACCGACAGTCTCTTTCCACCTTCCTGACTTTTTTTTCGTCCCATGGACTAGATCTTGCTTTGTTCTGGGGCCTCCTCCATGGATATCGGGCACCAGGAAACACTTGTGCAAGAAAACAAGCTAGTCTAAACCAGAAGAGAGAGACAGACAGATTAAGCACTGAGCAATAGTAACTTTTACTTTACTGTGTTTCCTATCTTCTCCTTAGTCCTCAAACGCAGAATCTTCTTTTTAATACCTTAAAATTTTACATTTTATGTCACATTAATTATTTTTTACATTTACACGTCCAACTTTCATTCATTTCTTCCGGCACACTACACCAACCGGTATGCCTGAAGGAATGAAACAGCTACGTACCTGCTACAATAAATCCTTTTATACCCTTATTGAACTAACACAAACTGATTTACTCATCTTGCTTCTGACTAGTTTCCCCAGTCTGCTCCATTCTTTGCACTCCTTGTTTGGGGTGAAAGGGTTTTATTAGATTCACATGGACAAACGGTTGTACAGTCAGATCCCTTGACATTATTCTGTACACTACAAGCAAAACCCTGTCCACAAGTTTGAATAGTCCACGTCAGGATGCCATTAACTTGGAATTGAATTTGTACACATGATCACCTATTTCATACTCCCTAACTTCCTGTCATAGTATGATTTGGCACCCTCAGATGCACGTTCTAGATTTGGCTGTGCAAATGCGTGCTACAAATGCACTCTCAACTATTCCACATACTGATGAATTGTGGATGCATTTTCTAAGACTTGCTCATTGGTCCTGTACAGAGACCTAGACAGGTTATGGCCTGAGTAGCCACCCAGAATCTGTAAATGCCCACTCAGCAGCGCTCTGTGCGCATTTACAGATGTTAAATTCAATGTGGTAGGCCCAACTGCATTAGCTTCAGGCCCCACTTGTTAGACAATCTTGTTTACGCCTCTGGTCCTGTACAACATATGTTGGGCAAGTACAATTTTCCTGCCTGTGATAATCTCATGTGGACTGAGATTTGTAGACGTTGATGGTGTTGCTCTAATGGCCATCAATACTAAAGGGAGTTTCCAATCCCAACTAGACCCTGCTTCACCCACAAACCTTTTAAGAATTGTTATTTTTGTTCTTTTTTTTATAACAGGCTTAATACCAGGGACCAGATCTTAACCGTGAGCCCAGGATTCGAACATGTGTTGCTATGCGTTGTCTTGTTTCCAAGACAAACAAGTTGCCCCTGAGCTATCCTCCCAGCCCAAGAATGTCAATTATTGATCCGTTGCATCTTTCCACCCCACCACTAGAGGATGGTTAGTACGAAATATGTAACTTCCTTTTTACCCCTAGAATCTGCCACATCTTGGTCATCACTGCACTGGTGAAATGGCTCCCACGGTCTGATTCTATTCTCTGAGAGAGACCAAAACTAGAAAATATGTGATTCACTAACAACCTAGCTGCAATCTGTGCACTGCAACCAGGAGCGTGTATACATTTCAAGCATGTTGACATCAAACATGTAACTGTTTGCATGTGTTAAAGATGGCGTCTCTAGGACGCAGAGTACCTGGGCTTCCGGTAGTCGTTCGTGGTGTGGTCGCCAGGCTGTCCGACAGGTTTCGGTAGATGATGTAACGCGAGAAACCGGTGCAGCCCTTACCCTGAAGTCAACAGGATTAGGGGTGGACCAGCTCCCAACGCCACAAGTGTGCTCCTTCCTGATTCTTGTGGCGCCGGAGCAGTCTGCAAGATTGTGTTGCGAACAGTATGCTGTGGTATTCTTCAGAGAGTTCGAAACTGGAAGCAGCTGGAATGCAGGAAGAGAGAGGCAGGTAGATCGTGGAAGATGAGGCCGTGGAGCAAGGCTGTAGGTGGTAAGGATGATGGACTAGCAGAAACAGGCAAGGCTGAAGGGCAAGCTGAAGCAGGCAAGGCTGAGGGCTAGGCTGGAGCAGGCAAGGCTGTAGGGCAGGCTGAAGCAGGCAAGGCTGTAGGGCAGGCTGAGGCAGGCGAGGCTGTAGGGCAGGCAGAAGCAGGCAAGGCTGAGGGCTAGGCTGGAGCAGGCAAGGCTGTAGGGCAGGCTGAAGCAGGCAAGGCTGTAGGGCAGGCAGAAGCAGGCAAGGCTGAGGGCTAGGCTGGAGCAGGTAAGGCTGTAGGGCAGGCTGAAGAGCAAGGCTGGAGCAGGGATCAACAGGAAACTGGAGTAGCAGGAGGCTACAGGAGCGAAAACACAATCCGAAAGACAAACCGCGTTGAGACGCGGCGAGTCTCGGGATCTCGCTCCTTAAATAGGGCCGGCAGCACTCAGGAGGCTTGGAACGCAAGCCGTGCTATCCCCGAGCGCTGCCGGGCCCGAAACGAGGCTTGGGAAGCAAGCTTGTGGCTTCCCAAGCGTCTCGAGGACTGCGCATGTGCGAAGACCGAGACGCGGTCTTCCGCGCATGCGCAGACCCCGGGACACAGAAACCCCGGAAGCGCCGAGTGCCGCGGATGACCGCGGTCCCCCCAGCCGGTATCGGGGATAACAGCGCCAGGATGGGGCGTGTCGGGACCCATAGGCGCGCCCCCTCCGACAGGTAAGTGAGGTGGTAACACTTTGCCCCCTCCCAGAAAGGCCAGGAGCCCCAGGTTTCCAAGGAAAGCGGCAATAAAAATCATGGATTAGGCGGGGAGCATGTACATAACTACGTGGTTCCCAAGTCCTATCACAAGCTGGGTAGCCCTTCCAGTCCACTAGATACTGGAGTACCCCACGCCTGATGCGAGAATCGCAAATTTCTTGTACCTCAAATTCAGGGGACCCCCGGACAAATACAGGCGTAGGACGGGAGGCAGATCGGCCAAAAGCGTCAACCACGTATGGTTTCAACAGGGAGACATGGAAAACTGGATGCACCCGCCATGTCTGAGGTAATCGCAAGCGAAAAGCCACAGCAGACAGGCGCTTAGTGATCCTGAAAGGGCCAAAATATCGGGGAGCCAATTTGGTGGGCAAATTACGTATGGGAAGATGCTTGGAGGATAACCAAACCAGATCTCCCGCCTGGAAAGCAGGTTCCGGGGACCTTCCCTTATCAGCCTGACGCTTCATCCGTGCCTGTGCCTCCGCCAAAGTACTGCATGCCAAGGAGTGTAGATCCTGGATGGAAGTGACGAGATGATCAGCAGAAGGAACTGCACTTGAAGATACAGGACAAAAGGGTACCAATCTAGGATGCAAGCCAGACAAACAGAAAAACGGACTCAGGCCCGTAGCAGAATGAACCGTGTTGTTATAGGAGATTTCGGCAAACACTAGATGCGACTTCCAGTTCGACTGGGTGGCATTGGCAAAACAGCGAAGATACTGTTCTAGAGTCTGGTTAGTCCTTTCTGTCTGGCCGTTGGTGTGAGGATGATAACCAGAACTAAGTGCACGATGAATGTCGAGATGACTGCATAGTTGACTCCAGAAAGATGACAAGAATTGAGACCCTCGGTCGGATATGATCTTCTGCGGTAATCCGTGTAACCTGTATATCTCCTGAAGAAATGCCGTTGCCATCTGCGAAGCAGTAGGTATTCTAAAGAATGGAACAAAATGAGCCATTTTGGAAAAACAGTCCACAACGACCATGATACAGGTATATCCTTCAGATGGAGGAAGTTCCACGATAAAATCAACCACAATGGTGTGCCAAGGGTAAGGAGGAATCTCGGTGGGATGAAGCAAACCCAGGGGCCTCTTCCTGGGAGTCTTCACCTGGGCACAAACAGGACAGCTCTTTACATAACGTGCGACATCATCTGCCCAACCAGGCCACCAGAACTGTCTGGATATTACTTCTCGAGTTGTTTCTATTCCACGATGGCCACCCACTCGGGAGTCGTGAAACCCCTGAAGCACAAGAGTCCGATGAGAGATCGTGGGGATATACAGCCTGTTCCGGAAGAAAAGCAGCCCATTCTCTTCAGTAACCTGTGGATGCTTCATGAGATCTTCCCGATCAGGGTCGGAATTTGTGTCTTGTAGAATCTTCTGAAGGTAAGGCGAGAGGGCGAACAGGAAATGCCTTGGGGATATTATTGGCTCATCCCTGCACTGCTCTCTTGCTTCTACCTCCAAGGATCGAGACAAAGCATCGGCCTTTACATTCTGAGCACTGGGGATGTATGTGATATGAAAGTCATAGTGAGAGAAAAAGAAGGCCCACCGGGCTTGACGAGAGGTTCGGCACTGAAGAGACTTCAAATACTGCAAATTTCGGTGGTCAGTACGTACTTCCACTGAATGCCGGCCTCCAAGGAGATGATGCCTCCACTCTTCAAATGCAGCCTTTATTGCCAACAATTCCTTCTCAATTACTGCGTAATTTCGTTCGCTAGGCGAGAGCTTGCGAGAAAAGTATGCCACGGGGTGTTCCACATCAGTTCCTGGTTCCTTTTGCAAAAGGACTGCACCGACAGCAAAATCGGAGGCGTCGGCTTCTACAATGTATGGCATCTCGTCATTTGGATGACGCAAAATGGGAGCAGTACTAAAGGCTTGTTTCAAGACGTTGAAAGCCTTGGTGGCTTCTGCATTCCAAAGAAAAGGTGTTTTACTGCTCGTTAGTTGAGATAAGGGAGCCGTGTGTTGACAGAAATGGGGTATAAATTGCCGATAGAAATTAGCAAATCCCAAGAATCGCTGAAGGGACTTCACATCAGAAGGCTGAGTCCAATCTTGAATGGCTTGTACCTTGGCTGGATCCATGAAGATTCCTGTGCCACTGATCACATAGCCCAGAAACTCCATTCTTCTTTGATGAAAAGAACTCTTCTCAAGCTTAACGTACAGATGGTTCTGAGACAAACGTCGAAGCACCTCTTGAACATGTTCCACATGCTGCTCCAGGGAGACGGAAAAAATGAGGATATCATCGAGGTACACCCAAATGGATATCCCGATTAGATCGCCAAAAATGTTATCCATAAAACGCTGAAAAACAGCCGGGGCATTGCATAACCCGAATGGCATGACCCGGTATTCGTAATGCCCAAAGGGGGTCTTAAAAGCCGTCTTCCATTCGTCTCCGTCTTTAATTCGAATTAGATGATAAGCGCCTCTTAGATCCAACTTAGTAAACACCTGGGCAGTTCGAAGGGACTCTATGATGCTCTGAATTAAAGGCAATGGATATCTATCCTTTCTTGTGATATCATTTAATTGACGGTAGTCAATACAGGGTCGTAGGGTTCCTTCCTTCTTTTTCACAAAAAATAGCGGGAATCCAGCTGGTGATTTCGAGGGAGTGATGTATCCCTTCCTGATACAGTCCGACAAGTATTCCTGAAGAACCGCCTTCTCAGTAAGGGATAAGGCGTATACCTTCCCATGAGGTATCACAGAACCAGGTACCAAATCAATAGTACAGTCAAATAGTCGATGAGGTGGTAATGGTATGTCTTCGGGTTCAGAAAATACTGGCTGGAATTCGGCATATTCCTGAGGGACAGACAACAAAGCACAGAATTCAGGAGAGCCAGTACCCCTCGTGAGGGGTATGGAGGAAATCTCCTTTCTTGACACACCAGGCAAACAGCAATCTTGGAGGCAGAGAGATGAGGTGAAATCCAAAATGCGAGCTCCCCAATCGATGGTAGGATTATGGTGAAGAAGCCAAGGTAAACCCAAGACTACGGGATAGGAGGGTGATCTGATGACATCCAAGGCGATTCTTTCCCCATGTTCTCTAATCTGCATATGTAGGCACATGGTTTGTTGACGAATTGGACCAGAAGATAATGGGGTTCCATCGATAACCTTGACTGGCAAGACACTTCTCCGGGTGAGCAAGGGTATTTCATGGCAGACTGCAAATGTCTCGTCTATATAGTTTCCGGAGGCCCCACAATCCAACAAGCCTAGCACCTCTGTCTCCTTGTTTAACCATGATAACTTGATCCTTACCACCAGTAAAACAGCCGGTTGCATGGGTTGAAAAGAGGCGGAACTGGAAAGGACTGAATACGAATCTAGACCTGTCGTTGCCCTTCCTACTGACGACAGGCCTACTAGTTTTCCGACTTCCTTTGTGGGCGTAAAGGACAAGTACCCAGGAAATGCCCAGCAGCCCCACAGTATAAGCAAAGTCTTAAATTTCGTCTGCGTTTCCGTTCAGCTTCCGAGAGTGGACCCCTAACGGCTCCCAACTGCATGGGTTCGGGGCCGGAGTCCGAAGGCCCGGAATTTCCAGCCTGAGCGTTGGGTGGTCTAGTGAACATCCGTTCAGCTTGTTGTCTCTCACCCTTCCGTTCTGCCAATCTGTGATCTATTCGCAACACTTGTTCAATTAATTGTAGTAGGGTGTCTGGCTCTGGAATATGTAGTAATTCGTCTTTGTACTCCTCTCTTAAACCTCTTCGGAACAAAGTCTTTTGAGTTATCTCAGGCCACTGGGAGTCAGTTGCCAATTGACGGAAACGGCCAATGTAGGCTATGATATCCATAACACCCTGTTTCAAATCCATCAATTGATTCTGGGCTGTGGAGGCCAAGTTAGGTGCTTGAAAAACCTCCAGAAATGCTTTTTCAAAAGCTGCGAAGTCATTGAGTATGGGGCTATTGGCGGACACCAATGGGGCGGCCCAAGCCAGGGCATTTCCAGTCAAATTACCCAAGATATATCCTATCTTGGCTTTGTCAGAACTAAAATGAGAGGCTCTAAAGAGGAAATGTATTCTGCAATGATTGCAAAACTCTGCCACACGTCTTGGGTCTCCGTCAAACTTGATGGGTGTAGTCTGGGACATAGCCCCTTCTCCCTGAGACGATACCCCGGAGGATTGTGACACCATCTGTCTTAGACCAATGTTCTCTTGACGGAGTGCGGTCATTTCGGCCCGAAGAACACGCATCTCCTCCCGGAGATCTTGAGCCTCGTCCATCTCGGAGTCGAAGGTAGGCGTCTCAATCTGTTAAAGATGGCGTCTCTAGGACGCAGAGTACCTGGGCTTCCGGTAGTCGTTCGTGGTGTGGTCGCCAGGCTGCCCGACAGGTTTCGGTAGATGATGTAATGCGAGAAACCGGTGCAGCCCTTACCCTGAAGTCAACAGGATTAGGGGTGGACCAGCTCCCAACGCCACAAGTGTGCTCCTTCCTGATTCTTGTGGCGCCGGAGCAGTCTGCAAGATTGTGTTGCGAACAGTATGCTGTGGTATTCTTCAGAGAGTTCGAAACTGGAAGCAGCTGGAATGCAGGAAGAGAGAGCCTTGCTCCACGGCCTCATCGTGGAAGATGAGGCCGTGGAGCAAGGCTGTAGGTGGTAAGGATGATGGACTAGCAGAAACAGGCAAGGCTGAAGGGCAAGCTGAAGCAGGCAAGGCTGAGGGCTAGGCTGGAGCAGGCAAGGCTGTAGGGCAGGCTGAAGCAGGCAAGGCTGTAGGGCAGGCTGAGGCAGGCGAGGCTGTAGGGCAGGCAAAAGCAGGCAAGGCTGAGGGCTTGTGGCTTCCCAAGCGTCTCGAGGACTGCGCATGCGCGAAGACCGAGACGCGGTCTTCCGCGGAAGCACAGACCCCGGGACACAGAAACCCCGGAAGCGCCGAGTGCCGCGGATGACCGCGGTCCCCCCAGCCGGTATCGGGGATAACAGCGCCAGGATGGGGCGCGTTGGGACCCATAGGCGCGCCCCCTCCGACAGGTAAGTGAGGTGGTAACAGCATGTACTTTTTCCCCCCGGGATGACCTTTGGACTAGGCCAATAGAAACAATTTGCATATCTGACCAGGGAAGTGTCAAACCTCTCCATCAACGGTGCTCCATGTGTTGGGGAGGCGGTTGGAATTGCGCACAAAACAAACACCCTTGTGTATACAAGTCTAAATTTTGGGAAATATGTGGCAAATACACATATTCTTTTAATATTTTCAATGTTTTCTGTGAACTTTTATGCCACGCTGTTATATCATCTTGGTCATCACTGCACTGGTGAAATGGCTCCCACGGTCTGATTCTATTCTCTGAGAGAGACCAAAACTAGAAAATATGTGATTCACTAACAACCTAGATGCAATCTGTGCACTGCAACCAGGAGCGTGTATACATTTCAAGCATGTGGACATCAAACATGTCACTGTTTGCATGTACTTTTTCCCCCCGAGATAACCTTTGGACTAGGCCAATAGAAACAATTTGCATATCTGACCAGGGAAGTGTCAAACCTCTCCATCAATGGTGCTCCATGTGTTGGGGAGGCGGTTGGAATTGCGCACAAAACAAACACCCTTGTGTATACAAGTCTACATTTTGGGAAATATGTGGCAAATACACATATTCTTTTAATATTTCCAATGTTTTCTGTGAACTTTTATGCCACGCTGTTATATCATCATGGCCGCAATGTAACATTAACTCCAAATATTATACAGGGTCCACCCAGTGGATATGACCTGAAGTGGATTTTCAGACCAACAGTCCGCCTCGCAGCTGAAACCATTGTTTATTCTTCGACATCACCCTCAATCCCTCTCTTCCCTTGCAGTACTCCTCTGTTAAGGGGCTCTTTTCTCCATCTGACACATGATTGTACAACATACCTATGATTGGGTTTTCTTTTTGTGATTTTGATCAAATCCTGATCAGTCATGTCAAAGCACCACTGAACCACTGATTGATTGCTTGCTCCTTGGGATTTGGAACGTGTTACCAGGTCCACTTGGATCTCACTGAGCAAGTTTTCAATGTGAAGCAATTCTCCCATCAGAGCTCCAATTCTGGCCAATTTATCAGCCTTTTCATTCCTTTCCTTATCTTCCCTGGTGCTTTGAAAT
Source organism: Ambystoma mexicanum (assembly GCF_040938575.1). NCBI lineage: Eukaryota > Metazoa > Chordata > Amphibia > Caudata > Ambystomatidae > Ambystoma > Ambystoma mexicanum. The sequence continues at coordinate 166,656,111 of NC_090936.1, read as the reverse complement.
GCCCATGTATCTTCCTCCAGTGAATTTTCATCTCATTCTCTGAAACAAGATTGTCAATGGCCTGGATCAGCTTCACATGTTTGTGTGTTTTTTTGTTACAAGTTACCATCACTCTCAGCTTCCACCCTGGTAAGTATTCCACAAAACTATTCTGGGCATAGTCAGAGTCAGTAACCAACACTATTTGTTTTAATTTGTTCTCTACTGCTCTGGATATTGCTTTGTAAATTGCAGCCAAATCTGCTACTTAACTACTCCTGGGGCCTATCTTCATGCTTACTCATGAGATACCTTCAGATTTGACCCACACATTCCCAATTCCTGACATCAATTTCTTTTCACGGTCACCTGACATTTCTACACCTTTCTTTATCAAAGGCCTTGTTTGGTGATCATTCAAATTCAGTCAAATCTGTTTCTAATTCTGCACTGCAGTACCTGCAAACGCACCGTCATGCAATTCTTCCAGCCCCTCAGCTACTGGATTGCGCTTATTCTGCCCATATCTCACTTCTACAGGGAAACCCTAAAATGCCATGATATAATTCTTGACTGGGCTACATTTCCTGATCGGATCCTCTTACTCTGTAAACATTGCAGGTGTTGATGAGTAGTCTCAACAATCACCTGTTCTCCTTGAATAATGTGGCAGATATTTTGTAATGCCCAACAGTTGTCAATAGTGCTTTTTCACATTAATTAGATTTGGTTTCTACTTGTGAAAAGGCTTTGCTGGCATATGCAATTGTCTTGTATTTAAATCACGCTTTTGATACAAGACTGCTGACATGCATAGGTCTGTGAATTCTAGCTCCAGGAGGAAATCCTGATTCTTCTTGGGATATGCCCAACATAGGGCCCTTTCTAAACAATCTTTCAATTTGTCTACAGCCTCGTGTTGTATCTGTCCCCATTTCCAGAGCACACACTATTTCAGTAACTCAGTCAATGGTTGTGTGATTTCTGCATAGTCTTCAGTGAATTACCTATTGTAACTTGTCTTCCCTAACAAGCTCTTCAAGCCCTTCAGATTTGTGGGATCTTTTAACTTTTGAATCGCTTCTACCTTTTTCTTCTGCGAGTTTAATCCCTGGTCAGTGACTTCATGTCCCATGAAACGTACCCTGTTTCTGCACCACTGCGCTTTCTGCAATGATACCTTTGCCATAGACATTTGCAACTAGCTGAGTACATGTCTGATTTCACTGAAATTGCTTTTTTGTCCTAATTTTTAATCAGGACATCATTCACATAAACCACAGTTCCTCTCTCGGCTCCATCCAGAAGTGCTTTATTCAAGAATATTCCAAACACACTCCCACTGTTGATAAAGCCAAAGGGAGTTATTTACCATTCATACTGTACGCCTAGGAAGGTAAACGCAAATAGATGTTGTATATCCTTTGCTAAAGGCACACACCAATACCCTGCTGTCAGATCTAAGATAGTAAAGACCTTTGACCCTTGGATTTGTGAGACACATCGTTTAAAATCTTCATCACTTAGATAGAAACGTAATGTGTTCTCATCTACTTATGTTTGCCAGTTTTTCTTGGGATGTAGATGGATCTCCAGTAACTGCTTTTCTATTCCCTCCCCTGCATTTCACCCTGGAATATGAGAATGACAGTGGCACTTGCAACAAAGTCCTTTTGAAGATATACTTCTATCACTCTCTCTCTCACTTGGTAATGGTGTGACATTCATCTTTTGCACTGCTAATCCGGCTCACCACCTTTTGAGGCTTCAGTGGATTTTTGGCCAAAGGCCACAGAACACCATTTACCCATCAATTAGCAGCGACAGACACTTCAGACAATTCGTGCATAATAGGAATGTCGTGCCCGCGATTGGCATGATCGCCACTTCTTGTCTCAGTCTATGTTTCCTTACTTTAATGTTAACTTCAGTCGCACCCTCCACGATATCTCCTCACCATCAATTATTCACAGGGCCCTCAATCTGTATTAATTTCAGAATGTATTGTGAGGGTCTCTCTTCATTTATGCTATCCAGCATTTTTCTTGACATTACAGTTGCTTGTGCACCTGTACCCACCATTGAAAACACATTGCATTGCTCTGCCACTGTCTGAGGGGCATAATATCTGCCTTCACATTCTTCAAATATACATAGGAAATGTGAATTGCTACTGGTATCAGGGCTGATTTTCCTTAGGGATGCCTGGCTTCCTGCTAAACTAAGGGGCATGTGGAATGATAACTTACTCCCTTTTTGCCTATTTCATTTTCCACTTCTCTGTTTATTTTTCTGTCCTGATATTCCTTTTGTTGCTGTTGATTGGCCTCCCTGTTTAGCGGGCTCACCTGAGTCTTCATCCAATTCCTTACCTGCTTTTTCCACATTGTTTTGATCATCTTCAGTTACCTTCCCTCCAGGGCATGACTGCTGTGTTTTTACTAGCATCAATTTCATGCGGCAGTATATCAATATTTTGAGTTTGGAACTCACCTTGCACTTGTACTTTACCTGTTTCTCGCACTTCGTTGAACATCTGTGGCACAAAATACTCCTCTGTGAACTCACCTACAAGGGTCCTTTGGGGAGTTTTCATCTCTGTGGATATATGAGCATGATTAGATTCGATTCATCAGGTAATGAAACCCATTCACCTGTTTTTGTATTTTTCTATTTTCTATTGTCATTTCACTTAGTTGGGTTTCATTTATATGCATTTCATCCTTTTCATTTGCAATGTGTTTCTTTTTAGACTGTTTTTAACCCGCTGTTCATTGGGTTCCTCCTGTGCATTTTTCTTTTCCTTTTCACTGGCTTCAAACACCTAAATGGAGTCAATACTTTGATTTAACTCTAGGTTAAACCACACTCCCGTCGTTTGTGTGTTTTTATTTCCTATGTTATCACCACTTTGTTTTCCAAACTCTTAAGGCACGTTGCATCTCTGTGAGTTTAGCCAATGGTGAATCATTTGGGCCCCCATTGTGGGATGTGTGCCTGATTAGTCATTTCTGATTCCTTGTACAACGTCACCCTTGTGCTCTTCATTGGGACTTGTCACTTGTTGCTTTTGACCAGCGCGCTGTCTTTCCATTTGATCAGCTAGCATTTTCACTTGTGCTTTTAAACTTTGAAATCTTTCCAGATCCCTATAATCATTTCTCTGTGCTCTAGGCCTGTACTGATTGGAATCAATTTGGTCTGTTCTATTTTGGTTTCTTTCAGGTGACTGAGTTCTAGTAGTGTTTCTGCTGTGACAGAGAGGGTGGGGAACATGAAGCTGTTCTCTGTCCATAATTCCCTTGCGCTGAGGCCTGAGCATAAGGGCGAGGGCTGTAGGTCACATTATGTCTCTCGTTTGATTGATACTGCTCCCTTTACTGATTCCCATTTTCAAGGAACCAATCCACATATCTTCACTCTCCCTGATTACCATTCCCATATGTTATTATTGCAGGGTTAAATCTACTCTGTGCTCCCAACGCCTACTATGGTCTACTATGTGATTGAATTGGGGTGTTATTGGATGCTGCCATATTATACCGAAACCCTACTTGTTGCGAAACACCAACGTACTAGGGACTGATGTAGGTGTCCCTCTGACTTTGATCTGTCAATTGAAATGATGGTATATGTGGTGCTGTCCTTGCTTGCATCGCCACATGTTTCTGATTCTGCATAGTGTCATTTTTCATTTGGGCTGCCTATAGTGCCATTCTTTTCCCTGACCTAATTTCTGAAACTGCAGGACATGTTGTTGTCTCTTTTGTTTTCTGCTTTCACTCCTTGCCCTTATTTTCATTGTGAGAAATCACCTCCCATATTTCCATGGCCGGGACTATAATCCAATTTATACTTTTATCACTTGACAATTTGTGGGCTAGCTGGGTGATTATTTCTTGATGGAGACCATAAAAAAAAAGTGCTTTTGAACTCTACCGAGCTAACATCACAACTCACATCAAACCTCAGAAACTGTCTTGGTGACTCATCAGGCCTCGCAGATAAGGCATAGACTGCCCGTTTACCCTCCTGAATCAATTTATATGACAAGAAGAATCTTCTTACATCCTGTTGGTAATCCTCCCACAGTAAAATATTTTGCTCACTGAGACTTCGCAGAAAACTAGCATATGCAGGATCAATAGTTAAATGAAAAAAAATGGATATACTGTTCTTTTGGGATCTTTAAAATCTTTAAAATCTTTTAAATCTGTACCACTTCTTCAATGTGTTGCTCAATTGATGAATTCAGATCTTTTCTTTAAAGGTTTCACCAATCCCTTAAGCGATTTCATAATTTTAAGTAGGTCAAAATAAACATCATTATGAATCATCTCTCACCAGTGCTGGAGGGATTCCGACACTCTCACATGGCCCTCTCCTTATCTACATCATGACCTATTCCCTCAAATACTGGAAGCTGTCCAGTTCCCAGTAAGTGTGCCTCATCAGGCCCAGTTCCCAGATTGTGGTTTGGCGCAAATCCACCAAGTGACATGTGCTGCAACTCACAGTGCTGTGAACGCAAAGCCTGTCGGATTAAATCAGAATTCTGCTGGTTTTAACTCCCTGATCTGGGAATGTAAAATCTGCATCTGTTCGATCAAATGTGGATTGCGCTATTCTCAGTTTTATTATCATTATTAATATTAAACCGTTCATTTCTGTAACCTGTGCTTTGTAGTCAGCAATTACTTTTAGGCTGTTATCACCCTCTGATATTAAATTAATGGGTTCTCTTTCAAAGGACTGCATGTCCCTCACGGACTGTCTATTGTTTTTGCACAATGACTCCATCTCCCTTAGTGCAAAATCCCTATCTATTCGAACAAGTTAATTCCCTCTTTAAATGGTCAAGCTGTTCCGAAATCTTCCTGCACCTGCTTTCTTTTAGCTTCCAACTCAGATTCAAATTTTTCACAATTTTGTGTGGTTCTCTTAAATGCGATAACTGATCCATGAAATCATTACTTCTAACTTGCAGTTGTGAAAGCTGTGACTTGCCCTCCACTGTGGCACCTTCTACCTGAATCATTTTGCGTAATTCTGCAACTTCATCCTGATATTTCAGCATTTTTTGTTTGTCATCCTTTCTCATTTCTAGAATTCTGTGCAGAATAAATCAAAGTTTTGCCCCTAATCTGATAAAACAATCTTTTTGCAATTTCTTTTCATTGCATTCAAACAGTCTGTTCAGGCACATGTGCAACACTGTACCCTCTTCAAACAACCCCTCAGATGCCGCCTCCCCTATCTCAACAACCAAATGCTCTCACACACATTTAAAGTATCTGAAGTCCAAATACCCAGAGCAAAGAATGTGGCTTCAGCATATATACACAAGTCTGCAACTTTAAAATCAGACATGTCTGACATGTCTTCCACTGCATAACGCACGGTGTGTCAACTTAAAAAAGAACCACTTACACGCACAGCAGACTATAAAAAAAACACGATGCTGCCTGCACTCCTGACTGATGCACTTAGCTACAATGTTCCTGTCCAATGCACCAAATATCTAGGGAAAATCCTAACACTTTCCTTTTTGTTACCATTTTACCTCTATAGCATGGGATCTTAGCTAGACATCTGCAGACCTTGTACAGCGCATTTAATTGTATATGCGCTTTTTACCTACATGTGTAACCCAAAGACATATTAACAAGGGGGGTCCCAGGAGTCCCTCTACCAGACATTAGTCCTGGTTACGAGAGACTTACCCAGAGTCTTTAGCTCACTATCTTTCACAGAGAAGAAATATCCCAAACATATCAGTCTTTCTCCTGCCCTGGTGCAGTCCAGCACCGAAATGCTAGGCAATTCTCCTCTGAACAAGAGTACCAACAGCAACCCCAGACACGTGTTTTGGTCTGGTTGGACCTCATCAGTAGGGTGGAGCTGTGCCTCTCTAAGAATAGTGAGAAAGGGTCCACGTCTGTATTCCCCTAGTAACTTAGGGTGAGACCTGAGCTACGCCCTACTGATGAGGTTCAACCAGACCGAAACACATGTCTGGGGTTGCTGTTGGTACTCTTATTCAGAGGAGAATTGCCTAGCATTTCGGTGTTGGACTGCCCCAGGACACTGAATTCACCCATATACTAGTTGCTAGTAGCCAATGTCACCCCCTTTTCCCCCAATACTAAATGTTAGTACCCATGTACCACACTACACACAGCATATGCTGCACATGTTATTTAGCTCACAGTCCCTCCTACAATCCCAGACTCGCTGTATGCCTGCTTTACTCTCTTGCCAGGACTTTCTTATCTTACTACTTGGCTTCGGGTCCCAGGCTCACTGTACGCCTGGTTTAGTCTCCTACCAGGACTTTCTTGTCTTTCTCAGTATTGGGGTGTAAGTCCCAGACATCAGCAACCACCTTTGTTTTCAACCACTTAATTATTCTCTTCACAGGTTGGGTTAACAACCCCCTTTCCACAGTTTTACTTTTTTTGCTCATTTATCTGGCTCCCTTGTTTCAGCTCACTCACCTTGTGAACGGTATGCGGCATCCACCATGAAGTGCTGTGGTAACCCAATCTCCCACTCTGGGTTTACCGGTCTCGGTCGGCGGCTTAGGCATACCTCACATCTCTCTATTCTCACTGCTTCTTACTCGCTGCTTGTCAGAGCATCTTGTCGGCTCTCCTGTTCCCACTCTGCCTTCTTCCTCGTGGGGCAGCTCCTGCTGTCCACGACACCAGCTCGGTGAAACTTTGTCTGCTCCACTTTCCAGGGTGCCGTCCTCAGCGGCTACTCTGCTCCAGCGTGCAGCTTCATTACTTTCGGTCTTCCAACCAGTGTTGGGAGAAGTGAGTCTCCAGTTCTGGTGTGTTGTATTTTAATTTTGCAGCACCCATCACATGATCACAACAACTAGAGCACATCTGTTGCTCGCCGGCTTCAGGAATCCTCACCACTCCAAACCTCGTCCTCGTCTCAGTGTTCTGCTTTAAATACAAAAAGTAAATGTCACTTAAAGTTGAATATTCATTTGGAACAAGTTGGTTGGTTAACAGGCCTTTGCAACCAAATGTGTTATCCCTGGTAGGATATTCTTGTTTGATTTGACAACATGCCATGAAGGATTGTGGTATTAAGGTAGAGTTATCAAGCTCTAAGGAAGCAGGGGGATACCAGGCTCTACCTAGCAAGTCCGCTTCTCTCCAATGAGGGTTGTCTCCCCTCATGTGGTCTTCCCTCAGATAGCCACCCCCAGTGTCAGAGTCAGGTAGCTTCTGTGCCTTTCGCTGGCCACACGAGGGGAGGGTCCCCTCAGGGAAGGAGTGATGACATTGCTAGATCCGTCACATAGGTCACATAAAACTGCCCCAATATTAATTACTAACAATTAAGAAAAAAAGAAAAATATACTACAAAATAATTACTTTTGTAATCATATAAAAAAAATCATATTAAATTTTGGCGTGATATCACATGCATGTGTGTTTCAACATGTCTGCAGCTGGCAATGTACTTCCTCAACCCTGGGCCATCTTCAAATGTAGTACACTTGAGGTTAGGGTTTATGTTTATGTTTATTGAGTTTATATAGCTGTTTACACCAAAGCGCTTTACAGAATAATAACAGATACAGTAATGAATGAAGCAGAATTTACAAACGTGAAACAAACCAGTGGTACAGTATTTAGAACAATTTTACTCAAAGGAGGGAAGGGAAAGGAGGGAGGGGAAGGGGGTCCCCCCCGGGTGACCTCCTACGCACTAAGGTGGTTGAGTTAGGAATAGCTTGCCAGAGCTTCCTTTGGTGGATCAGGGTCCCCCAAAACATGCAAGGATATTTTGTTGTGGCCAACTGCACAACAGGGTTGTAGATGTCTCTGAGATCCATTGAGACAAGACCTTCCCCTTTAATGGGCAGGGGTATAGCTTAGAACCTTTGATGAGCACCTGCCAGCATGGTAGAGTAGGCTAGGGCATCCTCCATGCAGTGACCCAGGTAAAGTATCGTTGAGCTAGTGGTAGCACCCACCCCTATCACCTCCCCACCCCTTACACTGACGGTCAGCCAGGGGACTTTCTTACAGAGGAAATCTTCAAGCAAATATTTGAATACTTCTCTCTACAAAAAATGAAATAACATAAAACAGGTTAAAGTCCTAGCAAACCTATCTTGAGCAACTCCTCAGAGGCAAGTGGTAAGTAGTAATGTGTGAAACAATGACAGCTTAATATTAATAGTCCTGGATTTTGTAACTGCCCCACCCAATTGGACCTTCATCCATGTTTAATAGCTCCTCCTTCTAACAAAGCTCTTTGTGAAACTAAGTCTGAATAACATAAACCACTTATAAGATGGAGAGGGAATTGATAGGAGCGCCAGATCCATGCATAATTCTGCTACTAAATTATGATGTTAATAATGTCTGGTTACCAATGATTCCTGTTGTAGTTCATTGAACTTTCTGGAGCTGTTAACATTTAGTCTTCCATTATTTGGTCCCCCTTACCCAAAACTGCACAGAATATTGGTGTCATTAGCGCAGTATATCCTGCTCGATATGGAGAAGGGGGCCATGGACTTACCTAGAGAATAATAATAACTTCTACGAGTAACTTTCACTTTATACCACATACTGTTTCCCCATTTCCCCATATTGCTGGGATAGCAGGTACAGAGAATGCCAATATTCTATGATGTTTAGGGTAAGGAGGATCCTGGACTAGGAGAAAAGTAGTTACTACAAAGAGTAACTTTGACTTTAGCCCACATCGGGCCCCCATTTGCTATGCTGTATGAAATGTGCAGTGCGGAGGACACCAGTGTCATGTGCTGAGAGCAGAAAAGGGGACAATGAAGAGGACTGGAGTCACTAATTCGAGTAGCCTTTGTATAATTGGACATAACAGCAACATGATGGCCTCTTGCCCTTTCTTCCAGTCTGTAATCTTGATGTTAATATTAAGTCTTGTTTTAAGCAGATATTACAAAATCTATCACTAATTAGCATACAATTTCCATATAGTTTAGCGGTGCTGATGTGCTGTTTAAGTGTTGTTCCTTTTGCTTTTTCAAGTATTTTGGACTTGATGCTAGTGCCAGTTCGGCTTCGCATTTGGCAATGGATGTGCTTATTGGAGTTGGCGCCACTACAATGGTTGTAGGTTTCTTGGGATGCTGTGGTGCCATTAAGGAAAACCGATTCATGCTGGCCACGGTAAGGTTTTACCTTTGCAATGCTTAATAGGGTTAAACATTTTAATACAGTTGTAGTGAAGTATTGCAATTGAACATGTTTTTTTTATATGGTTTGTAGCCTTAAGGGGGGCTGTATGACACAGTGACAGTTTTAGGTAGAACCAACATTTTGCTGCATTATTCTGCTGCACACAGCTAATAATGAAACTTTGCTCCAGCTTCTTTGCATGGTATTTAGACCAGAACAGAAATTGCTTCATTGCAAAATGGTATTGAAACAATATGTATTTGCAAAATTTTATTATGTTTTGTGCTTGTGTAAATACCCTGCAAAATTGTACTTGGAAAGGATTGGTGCAAAGTTTCTGTAATGGCCGATCTTCCACATGCTGTATTTTTCATATTACTGTTTTTGCATGCATAAATGACTGGCACAGACAGATTTCTGCCAGTTAAATAAAACATACATATCATTTCACTAGGATCAGTAGTTTGGCAGCACAAACATTTTTTAAATTGGGTATTCAAAAAAAAGATTCAAACCTAAAACCGAAGATAATGGGCCCGATTCATGGAATGTGGCGCAGAAAAGGCGCAAGCTCTGTGCGCCGTGAAGGCACAGAGAAATGATTGCGTGGCATGTGTATTCATGGATTTTCCGAGGCATCAGTAGCCATGGCACAAGGAACCGCAAGCTGCGCCAGTAACGCCCCCAAAACGCCCCCATGTGCAGTAAAAAGGAAGTGAAATGCCTAACAAGGCGCAAGCCTCTGCGCCATCCCTGGGCCAGCATATACCCCCCCTAGCGAACTCATGTGAAAACCCCACACGATACCCAGCCGCACCCCAGCCAAATCACGCGAAAAATCTGTTTGTTCCCTGGCCGCACCCCAGCGTAATCATGTGAAAACCCCACGCCATCCCCGGCCGCACCCCAGCCAAATCGGGTGAAAATCCACGCGATCCCTGGCCACCACAGTCAAATAGTGCATCTGCACCTCGCAATCCTCGGGAAGCAGACCCCTCCTGATGGGACACCCCAACCCCCATGACCTGCCACCCCACCCTGCAGGCAGCCCCTCCACATGGGACACCCGCACCCCAGCCCCCATCACCCGTCACCCCACCCTGCAGGCATCTCCCTCCACATGGGACACCCCACCCCATCACCTGTCACCCCACCCTGCAGGCAGACCCCTCCACATGGGACACTCAAACCTCCATCACTCCCCCTGCAGGCAGCCCCCTCCACATGGGACACCCTAGCCCCATCACCCGTCACCCCACCCTGCAGGCAGCCCCCTCCACATGGGACACCCGCACCCCAGCCCCCATCACCCGTCACCCCACCCTGCAGGCATCCCCCTCCACATGGGATACCCCACCCCATCACCTGTCACCCCACCCTGCAGGCAGCCCCCTCCACATGGGACACTCAAACCTCCATCACTCCCCCTGCAGGCAGCCCCCTCCACATGGGACACCCTAGCCCCATCACCCGTCACCCCACCCTGCAGGCAGCCCCCTCCACATGGGACATCCCCACCCCAGCCCCATCACATGTGACCACCCCACAGGCAGCCCCCTCCACATGGGACACCCCAGCTGCCACCCCCCACCGCCATGGTCACCTGTGATGGTGTGTATTCCCCCACGCCCCCCCACATGGTCACATGTGATGTTGTGTATGCCCCCACCCACACCCCTGGTTGCCTGTGATGTTGTGTATGCCCCCCACCCACACCCCTGGTCGCCTGTGAGGTTATGTATGAACCCCACCCCCCCATGTTCACCTGTGATGTTGTGTATGCCCCCCACCCACACCCATGGACACCTGTGGTGTTGTGTATGACCCCCACCCCCCATGGTCACCCGTGATGTTGTGTAAGCCCCCCTATGGTCGCCTGTGATGTTGTGTATGCCCCCCACCCCCCATGGTCGCCTGTGATGTTGTGTATGCCCCCCACCCACACCCCTGGTTGCCTGTGATGTTGTGTATGCCCCCCCACTCCCTCTGTGGTTGCCTGTGTTGTTGTGTATGCCCCCACCCTTCCCCATGGTCACCTGTGATGTTGTGTATGCCCCCACCCACACCCATGGTCGCTTGTGATGTGTATGCCTCCAACCCCCCCCATGGTCGCCTGTGATGTTGTGTATGCCCCCCACCCCCAATGGTCGCCTGTGATGTTGTGTATGCCCTCCTCCCCCCATGGTCACCTGTGATGTTGTGTATGCCCCCCCATGGTCACCTGTGATGTTGTGTATGCCCCCACACCCACATGGCCGTCTGTGATGTTGTGTATGCCCCCCACCCACAACCCTGGTCGCCTGTGATGTTATATATGAACTCCACCCCCCATGGTCACCTGTGATGTGTGATGTTGTGTATGCCCCCCACCCACAGCCATGGACACCTGTGGTGTTGTGTATGACCCCCACCCTCCATGGTCACCTGTGATGTTGTGTAAGCACCCCTATGGTCGCCTGTGATGTTGTGTATGCCCCCACCTCCCATGGACGCCTGTGATGTTGTGTATGCCCCCACCCACACCCCTGGTTGCCTGTGATGTTGTGTATGCCCCCCACCCACACCCCTGGTCGCCTGTGAGGTTATGTATGAACCCCACCCCCCCATGTTCACCTGTGATGTTGTGTATGCCCCCCACCCACACCCATGGACACCTGTGGTGTTGTGTATGACCCCCACCCCCCATGGTCACCCGTGATGTTGTGTAAGCCCCCCTATGGTCGCCTGTGATGTTGTGTATGCCCCCCACCCCCCATGGTCGCCTGTGATGTTGTGTATGCCCCCCACCCACACCCCTGGTTGCCTGTGATGTTGTGTATGCCCCCCCACTCCCTCTGTGGTTGCCTGTGTTGTTGTGTATGCCCCCACCCTTCCCCATGGTCACCTGTGATGTTGTGTATGCCCCCACCCACACCCATGGTCGCTTGTGATGTGTATGCCTCCAACCCCCCCCATGGTCGCCTGTGATGTTGTGTATGCCCCCCACCCCCAATGGTCGCCTGTGATGTTGTGTATGCCCTCCTCCCCCCATGGTCACCTGTGATGTTGTGTATGCCCCCCCATGGTCACCTGTGATGTTGTGTATGCCCCCACACCCACATGGCCGTCTGTGATGTTGTGTATGCCCCCCACCCACAACCCTGGTCGCCTGTGATGTTATATATGAACTCCACCCCCCATGGTCACCTGTGATGTGTGATGTTGTGTATGCCCCCCACCCACAGCCATGGACACCTGTGGTGTTGTGTATGACCCCCACCCTCCATGGTCACCTGTGATGTTGTGTAAGCACCCCTATGGTCGCCTGTGATGTTGTGTATGCCCCCACCTCCCATGGACGCCTGTGATGTTGTGTATGCCCCCACCCACACCCCTGGTTGCCTGTGATGTTGTGTATGCCCCCCACCCTCCCCCATGGTCACCTGTGATGTTGTGTATGCCCCCAACCGCGCTCCATGGTCGCCTGTGATGTGTATGCCCCCAACCGCGCCCCATGGTCGCCTGTGATGTTGTGTATGCCCCCACCCCCCATGGTCGCCTGTGATGTTGTGTATGCCCCCCACCCGCATGGTCACCTGTGATGTTATGTATGCCCCCCCTCATGGTAGCCTGTGATGTTGTGTATGCCCCCCACTTACATCCTGGTTGCCTGTGATGTTGTGTATGCCCCCCATCCACAGCCCTGGTCTCCTGTGATGTTATGTATGAACCCCACCACCCATGGTCACCTGTGATGTTGTGTAAGCCCCCCACCCACACCCATGGGCACCTGTGGTGTTGTGTATGACCCCCACCCCCCATGGTCACCTGTGATGTTGTGTAAGCTCCCCTATGGTCGCCTGTGATGTTGTGTATACCCCCCACCCACACCCCTGGTCGCCTGTGATATTGTGTATGCCCCCCACCCCCCACATGGTTGCCTGTGATGTTGTGTATGCCCCCCAAGCCCCCATGGGCACCTGTGATGTTGTGTATGCCCCCACCCACACCCATGGTCACCTGTGATGTGTATGCCCCAACCCCAACCATGGTCGCCTGTGATGTTGTGTATGCCCCCCACCCCATGTCACCTGTGATGTGTTTGCCCACCCCCCTCTCATTGTCCTCTCTATCCCCTCTTCCCTCTCCGCCTAACCACGGCCACCTAAATTGACTTTTTGCATTTGTATGATGCTGCCACCCAGCAACATGGGGCTAGGCAAAATGTATGTTTTGACAAGCACTTATATAACTGAGTAAGCCTTCTGTGACAGCGCTGCGATGGCCAAAGCATGTTGTGTGCTTTATATATGCAAATGATATTGACTACGGTAAACAAAGGAAATCCTTCAACAGGGACAAATGGCCATCCAAAGAAAAAGCTAGAAAAAAAAAAGAACATTCAGGCTAAACACAGAAGTAATACAAAACAATTTATAAGAAACTTGACCACGCCGGTGAAATCTAAGTCAAGCGAAAACAAAAGTTTTGACAAACCGAAAGCAACCAGTAAAGAGGGAAAAGAAGAGACGAAAGTTGGACCCAAGTGCAAACCGGTTTTACACCCAAAAAAGCGGATGAGAATTGAATCAGATCAGAGTTCCTCTGACCCTGGAGATCTAATGGAAGCACTATGCAATCTGTCTACATACTCTGACAACGAGGCTGAAGAAACCCTTCGAGGATCTGCTGTGGATTTGAACAAACATGTCATCTTGTAGTTCAGATCCACCAGCTCAGATAAATCCATGGAAACCGCTGTTAAAGAAAACAGGTGTCCAGAAAAGTGCAACACGTGAGGTTGGGGTAACCGAACGAACAAAGGATACACTCTCACCTGCACTGAAGGGAAGACACCTCGACCTCAATCCCAAGTCCGAATACAATGGCCATTCGGTATTGAATCCAAAATACACATCTGCACATAGTCACAATTTTTCCTCCAATCTACATGACTATCACAGAATGACATCTAAGGAATCACATCAAAAGATCATGATCGAAAACATTTTTCAGAACGAATTAGATGTCAATTTGAATCGTGGAAACATCATGTGTCTACTACACGCAGTACCAGCACTACGGAATATCAGGTCCGACGATATCCGTATAGTTGAATATCCGTATAGTTGAATACTTATCGGAAGTTCGTGCAGATATTGTACTCCTCCACATAAACTCCCAAGCAGTACGTTCAACGTTGCTAGCTGCAAAGCAAGACCTCAGGTGCTTGGGATTCGAAATCTCACTTTATGATTCAACAAGCAGTCAAGGATCAACTGCAATTGCTGATAACACAAAAATGAAAGAAATCTCGGATCAGCATCGAGATAGCCTAAGAAGACAGTTAAAATCCAAACCATCCAGCATTGAAAAGAATAGGATCGATGGCAAGAAATCAAATAAGCACTAGCTGAAAAAAGAAGAAACTGCTGTGCCTATGACTGTGATATCGTGGAACACAAGAGGCTTTAACCATCTATATAATGATTTCCCGGTTGACTTAACTAATAACTTTGCCATCTGTTTACAGGAAACCTGGCTGCGGGTGCCACCGACAAAAGATGGCTATGTAACACTGCTAAATCCGGCTGGAAAAAACATCAAGGGACGCCCATTTTCTGGTTTAATTACAATGATAAAATCAGGAACAAATTGGGAAATAATCGAAAAAACGAATCCAAATAGTTATGTTCAAGGAACTTTACTTCAAACAACGAACGGTCCCAATAACAATGAACATCTATTAATTCTGAACGTGTATTGGAACCCGCTGAAAATCTCGGCTGATGTTTTTATAACTGATGTAATGCAAATAATCGATCGTCACCAACGGACTTGTCCGGCCCTTGCAATAATTTTATGTGGAGACCTGAACATTTCATGGTTTGACGATCAAATGAAACCTATTAAATTCAAATCGTCAGATAGCTACTCAGGAAACAAAAAACAAAAGCAATGGAGTAAAGAACTAGAAGCCCGTGACTGTATGATGGCAAACGGCCAAGTGAGAGGGGACATACCACCAAACTTCACTTGGGCGAACATGGGATACAAAAAGACCCTAGATTACTTCTGGACTTCAAGAAACGTGTTTGCAACTATCAACAATCTGCAAATCATACCTACAACAAACAGTGATCATTACCCACTTGTATTGTCCTGGCCGTTAAAGTGTAAAAAGAAAGGCGCTATTCATAGTCAGGCACTAGAAGTAAATCATGGGCGAAACAGATTAAGAATAAATAATTATCAAATCATCAAATTATCCAATAAAATACAGGAGACCATCCATGACAACGTTGATCCCTTAAATTACATACCGCTGCTACCTAGCCAGAAAACAGGTTTTTCTGGAAAAACATGCGAAAATAACAAGGATCACAAACACAAATGGAGCAGATCGGTGAAAACCCAAAAAAAGCAGCTCAGGAATGACCTATCAAAAATAAAAAAACAGCATGGAGTAAATGCCCAGAGCGAATTAAAACAGAGAAAACAACAATATCGAAATTGGCTAAAATCCTTCTCCTATCAGAGAGATCAAGAGCGTGGCGAAGAAATGTTGACTTTGATCATAAAAAACAACTCTAGGGAAATATGGAAAATCTTGAATAAAGGAACGGTTAACCAGGACGCCTTAATGTCAAATGGAGTGTCCGAAAGTGACTGGGTAAGGCACTTCCAAAGTGTTTTTTCAGGAAAGGAAATACCAGACAATGTAGACAGCCGAAACATTACCACAGCTTGGAATATAACTGAGTCCAGCGAAGACATTCTTCTGGCCATATCTAAATTAAAGGCCTCGAGAGCTGCTGGGCCCGATGGCATCAGCAACATACTGCTAAAAGAGCACAGCTACGCATGGTCCTTATTCATTGTTAAACTCTTTGCGGCGATAGCGGAAAGAAAACAGGTACCGAGTTCATGGACCAGGGCAATAATAGTACCAATATATAAGAAGGGCAACCGAGACGATCCCGCAAACTATCGACCGATTGCCTTACTGGATACTATTGGTAAAGTGCTGGCGACATTCCTACAAAAAAAGTTATCGGTATGGGCAAAAGAAGTCAACCAACTTGATGTCAGACAAACTGGATTTACAAAGGGCGTGGGAGTAGAGAACAACCTTGCCCTGGTAAATCTGTTAAAACTCGACGCTCTAAACAAGAAAGATCAACTATTCATGGCATTTATCGATTTACAGCAAGCGTTCGATTTAATTAATCGAAAGAAATTATGGGAAAAGTTGGAAAATCAAAACTGCCCAAACGCCTTGCTACAACCAATAAAGGCGCTACACTCTAACACATCAATTAGAGTAAGATTAAATGCAAATGGAGACCTGTCTAAACCCATTATTACCACCAGAGGGGTGAAACAGGGATGTCCACTCGCTGCCACCTTGTTCAAACTATACATTGTTGACATCTCTACAGCATTGGCAAGTGTTAACTGCTTCCCCCCAAAAATCAATGGACAGCCTATAAGCTATGTGATACACGCAGATGACGTGGTACTGTTTGACAGGACCCAGATAGGGCTGCAGCGCCTTTTGTCAAAGCTCGAAACCTACATGATTGATAACGATTTATCAATCAATGTGAATAAAACAAAAATCATGAGATTTGGCAGTGACCGGGTTGCAAAAAAAAAGTCCTTTAAATGGCGAATCGACAACAATTTTCTTGAAGAAGTCACGGAAATTCGCTATTTAGGAATCCTGATGAACACCTCAATTCGTGAATGGCGCTGGACTCAAGATCTATTCCAGCGGACCCGAATCCTTGCCTTACAAGGAGCACGTTTGCATACCTTATATGGAAAATTTTCTGTACTGCCATTACGTACGTTTTATATCCAAAAAGTCGTCCCTACATTAACATTTGGGGCAGAAGCAGGATGGAACATTGACCTAAAGATCTGGTCTAAGTTAGAAGGCCTATTCTGGCGCCAAGCCCTGAGATTACCAAAATATCTATCAATGACCATAATACGTCATGAATTGGCACTTGAAAGCCTATACGGATCAGTTCTATGGAAATCTTTGTCATTACTACGAAAGATGGAAACACCGAATCCTGAACCGGCCTATCAAATATTAAAATCAGGAGAAAATCATCTTCACAATGGCCTGCTCTTAAAATGGTCAGAGAAAGTGAAAGCCATCATGTACAGCGCAAATATTTCAATGGAAACATTGATTAATCGGCCTCAGATCGCCAGAATAAAACTGAAAGAATGGCTTTGGATCGACAACGTGGACAAACTCGCAACATTGCCGACAGCATTAGATCTTGGACCAACAAAGAACAAAGTAGACAAAATGCCAAATTATCTGTGCAAATTTCCGTCGAGGTATCACAGAGATAAATTCCTTAGATTCAGATTGAACCTTCTGAAAACTAACCAAATGTTGGTGTTAAGAAAAATGAAGCCTGTTACCGAAGAAGCTTGTCGGCACTGTAAACTGCATGCGGAGTCATTAAAACATCTAACAACTGAATGTGTGGCAATAAACGAGTTGAGATCTATCCATCTGAACAAATTTAAACCCGCAAACGATGAGATGGAAGATCTGTGGCTTCGGATACTGAGCGGAAGTTCGATACTTCTAACCTGCTCAGTGATAAACTTTTTGGACATAGTACTAATTTAAAAGGCACAAGTGCAAATCGACAAGGAAAAATGTCACCAATGACCGGAAAATGAGTTGTAATAAAAGTTTGTAAAAACTAGATGTTACAAATAAAAAAAAAAAAAAAAAAAGATATTGAAAACATATATGGGGTGGTTTATGTGACACACAGGACATTGGATGTCTAGTTTGGCATGGTGGTAGTGGCATAGTCCATCATCCATGTGTTTCTTTTGGAAAGCCAAAAAAAAGAATTTGTTTGGGATGCAAACAATGTATCACGGTCAAGGACACATTCTCAGGATGGTTTGGTGGACACAGATGATTGGCCCTTTGTCATCATTGAATGGCACCTGGCATGTGTCAGGGCTGTGTGCACTCCACAGGGGTTGGATTTTAGGTGAAAAATTGTGCCACATGCTGGGTACGGGCAGCCTCGACACGTGCCCTTTGCCCTACCATACGCAAGCAACGTGCATGTGGTTGGGGATGTGGGGGCACCACCATGTCCACTGATACACCGCGCTCTGTTCCAACATTGTGCAGGACACATGCTGCCACAATGATCCTGCACACTAGTGGTGGTGCATATAGCAACTCACCACCAGTGTGGTCAAGGGAGCAGAAACGTGACTTGAGCACTCCGAATGTGCGCTCCACTATGCCCTGAGTTGCAATGTGGGCTGTGTTGTATCTTACCTGGGGTGGTATGGCAGGGTTCCGTATTGGCGTCATCATGTAGGTGCTCAGAGGGTAGGCACTGTCCCCTGTAGAGGTTAAAATGTTTGTCATTGCTGTGTATGTGTGTGTGTGTGACATGCATGTATATGCATGGGCATTTATACTCACCAATGAGCCATGTGTTGCCATGCCTCTGAGCTTCCATGAAGCTATCATGGATGGACCCTGGATAATTTGCATATACAGAAGTAATGAGACCCTTTGCATCACATACAACCTGCACATTGATGGAATGCCAGTGATTGTGATTGCGATAGATGTGCTCTATGGCCGTAGGTGGACGTAGAGCCACATGGGTGCAATCAAACGCACCAAGCACTTTAGGGAAGCGTGCCACCCCATAAAAATCCTGTACCACGGCCTGCCTTTCTGCAGGTGTTCTGGGCATGTAGATGTGCCTGCGAACTGAGGGGCGTGCAGTCATGATTGCCAACACCTGGTGTAGGCAGCGTGACTGTGTGGGTTGTGAAATGCCCCCAACTATGGCAGTTGTCCGCTGAAATTACCCAATGGCCAAAAAATGCAGAACATTGAGCACCTTTTCCAAGTGGCTCAGTGCTTGGGAGCACATGGTGGGTGATTTAAGGTAATCCTCCCACTCCGTGACCAGGTCTAATATGACATGAGGTGGAAACCTATACCTACCATATACCTGGTCATCAGGCATCCCAAAAAGACTGGTCCTAGGTAGAAAAATCTGTGCCTTGGCCATCCTCCTCCTCCTGAGGTGTTCCACGATCACTGCTGCGACAAATGGTACATTCATCATAGCTGTATACGCGCATTTGTTGTTCGCGTGCCTTTTCTATGCATTTGTTTTAGTGCTGGGTGACATTTACACCAGCTTTCGCGTGGCGTATAAGTGTCCGGCTTAGAGTGTCTTTTTCCGCGCGACGGAGAGCCCTGTTCAATTCTATGAATACAGGGCTTTTAGCACGCGTATGGGTGTTGCAAGGATTTTACTTTGGTACATCCCTCGTTATGCCCATATTTTCGGTTGTTGTTCCCCATTCCACGTGTTCTGCCCCCTTTTTTGGTGACTGCGCAGAACACAAAGCTGCTTCGCTACGAGTCTCGGTCAAGGCATTCGTGGTGTCGCAGTGACATGCTGGACCGGTGCAGATTCATCGCAAGTCCCTGGTAATCCCTGTGCATTGTGTTCCATGAATACACAAACTATTTTCTGTGCAAATCATTACGTCAAATACGTTGCATTGCCAAACCTAATTATTATCTCACAGAACAGACAATTATTAATTATCGGAAATCTTCATTACTACTAGTCCTACTGTTCCTCATCACAGTACTTACTTTTTAGGACACTGCCTCATGAGCAGGAACCAATAACACTGTTTGTTTTTCTTGGACCACCTCCACTCCCTAGTGGAAGGGCATGAATACTATCTCCGTCATATCACTTTATTTAATACCAAACAGTGATATCATGGGCCCATTTCCTTTTCAAGGAAGGCAGAGGAGAGTTGTAAGTACTGTGACAAGGAAGAGTAGGACTAGGAGTAAGGAAGATTACTGGTAAGTAAGCCAGATATTACCTCCATGTTCTGCTTCCTCGCCCCCGCACTTGCTTATGCGGAATACATAAGCCAATAGAGGCCAATGTTAAGAACACATAAAATACTGCTCACTACCTGTTTCCTCTAATAAACCCTCTTATGGCAACTAGACTCTAACAAGTACCAAAGGTGCAAGAAGGGTGCCCCTTCATATTCAGTCTTAAGTGACTCATGAAAGTATTGGGATCAGCCTACATGGCTGCCCTACACATTTTCATCTTTTGTAGACCTGCCCTGAATCTTGGTAGGTTACGGGGTCTCTGCCCCATCATATGCCATGCTGATTACCATACAGAGATATCTACTGATAGATACTGTAAAAGCTGTCTTCCCTTCCTCCTGCCCCAAATGGCACAAAGAGGCTATGCAAACTCCTCATAGGGATACTAATTTACCGATATGCCAGCGCAACTCTATGGGCGCCCAAATTGTGCCACAGTTCGTCCACTGGTGATGATGGATCCGATAAGAAGGCTGGCAGTGTGTGTTGACATTTCCTCACCACTTTAGGAAGGAAGAGGGGTACATTTTACAGAAATTTGCATCAGCATATACAGCATATACTGTCATAAAACGGGTGTAGAGGAGCAGCTGAATTCCTCTACAGGAAGTCCCACCCATATTCTGCCTATATGTTGGAAACCGAAACTTGCGACATGTGCACTACCAGTAAGAGTACCTATATCGCGAGAATCCTTTGAGACAAAGTATACACTGAGAAAACCCTACATGATGTATCGTAATGGGAGGATAGCTCAGGGCAACATGCTCGCCTTGGAAGCAAGACGACACAGAGCACCGCAGGTCCGATCCCCGGGTCCGCACTTAGAAACCTCCGGGTATTAAGTACGTAATAAATAATCTATCATATCATATCATATCATAAAGGATGACGGTCTCCTGAGGGAGATGCCTGAAAAAGTGTAAAGACGTGAAAAGAAGAAGCTGTTGACATCACGAGAAAGGAGTGTGACGCACTGAGAAGGATGACCAGAGAAGAGAATGCATAGACAATATAGAATTGGATGGCGACGTAAGGAATTGAGAAGACTTTCATGTGCGGAATGAAGATGGCATATGTGAAGAAGCACTGCAGAAAATGCAAAAAATCGTTTTATAACGGTACAGATGCCGTAACGCAAGTAGACTAAGTGATCATAAAGGCTGGCTATACGTAGTAAATAGACTGCAGGCGGTGCCGCCAATATGTATATATATGTTTAGAAACTGGACATGTGATGCCATGAATTTAGTAAGCTCAACCTGTGGAGAAAGGAGGATTGATGCCTGTGTGTGTGTGTCACAGCAAGGAATAAGTCAGAGCTCGAAGATGGACCAAAAGAAGATTGCTTGGCTTGGTGTCAAAGGCTAAGAGCAGCCAGAACTGGTTATCAGTCCTTGAAGAACAGTAAGCGTGAGACGCTGAGGCATCCCTTGTTCAAGTTGCAAAGAGAGAACACCACGAGTGCCAAGTTTCTTCATTTAAGACAGTTAAATGCTATAAAATGGGTTGATTCACAGTCTCTGATTGCGTGAGTCCAAGAAGGAAATAGACGTGGGCATGCAAGCCTGAAACTTGATAAGAACATGCTCACACTCCCTTATCTTCCCAGAGATGAGATGCTACTAACAGTCCAGGTTCAAAGACAATTTGAATGGCAGACGGCATGAGTGATGAGAGATGATGGGCTAATTGGGTGGGGAGGTATGGTCAAGTCCACCCAGCAGCATCTGGGTACCAGCTAACGTGCTGCTAGAAACTCGAATATTCCAGAAGAGTACAAGCGTACCAACCAATTGTCGAGGGCCGTATAAGAAAGGGCCTTATAGTTTGAGAGCCAATGATATGCTGTGTACCTATTCACTGTCGAAGATGACTTGCACTAAGATTATAGAGACCCAATCACAATCCTATCCCATATAGAAAGTATACTTAGATGTTCCCCTTGAGCCAACCACAATCCCCCATAGATTTTCTTAGTTTGCCACATAGTATGACATCACGTATAATGATTTTGTGCTATAAAAGTGTTGCTTTTTATGAAATTCATTGAGATCATGCTGTGCAACTTCCGTTGATGTCCGTTGTACTCCCTGTTTTAGATAATTGATATTAAAACAGAACGTTTGGCCAACTTCCTGAGTTGGTCTTCTTGTTTGGCGTGAGAGTTATTCTCCATCCCATCCATTGTGCAATGTGTTACCTTAATTAAAAGAACCATAAGTGTTCAGGGAGGACAGCTAGCTAGCAATGCCCCTATCTCTCCTAGTCTTTCAGGCAATGTGATTGCTGACAAAAAAATGTTTTCAGGTGGAGTATTTTAAGGTCCAGCTGCAGCTCCTGCAAAAGCTCAACATGATGAAACAAACTAAAGCGTCTTTAGTACTAGATGCACATCCCATTAGAGAACACCTGCCGGAGATGCACCAGTTTATCTAGAAAGACTAGAAAGAAGCTCTTAAGGAGATGGTTAAAAAAAAAAGCCATAATAGCAGACCATTGAGCCCTCAGAGTAGAAAGAGCCACCCCCTTTGAAAAACCCTCCTGTAAAAATGCCGTAACTATTGGAAAATCACAATCCAGAAGATATAGCCCTTTTCCAATTCCCAATTTAACACAATTCCGCCATTGGCTGGTGAATGACTTTAAGGTAAAGGATGCAAGGATCTCCGAACTTGATCGCCACCTGCTCTGAAAGTCCTCTTCTCAGGAGATTGTTTCCAGAAACCCGATACACATTTGCTTTAGGGAAATGGCCCCAGCACAGGGGAGCGGCCTGGAGGGATTTTAGATACCTGCTCCAGTACCAGGGGAAACCAAGACCTGCGTGGCCAAAATGGAGCTACTAGAATCACTATAGTGGAGTCATTTGGAGAGTCTTTTTGGTCTCTGGCAAACAGACACAGAGCAGTCTTTCATCTCTCTTTACTTTGGAGGAGGAGCATCTGTATAAAGGCTAACCCGCAACACGGAGCATTCGTGGAGTCATTCAGAGAGTCTTTTTGGTCTTTGGCAAACAGACAGAGAGCAGTTGTTCATCTTTCTTTACTTTGGAGGAGGAGCATATGTATAAAGAATTACACGCAACGGCAAACAGACAGCAGTCTTTCATCTATCTTTACTTTGGAGGAGAAGCATCTCTATAAAGACTCACACGCAACGCGCAGCGTTCGCAGAGTGATTCAGAGAGTCTTTTTGGTCTTTGGCGAACAGACAGACAGCAGTCGTTCATCTTTCTTTACTTTGGAGGAGGAGCATATGTATAAAGAATTACACGCAACGGCAAACAGACAGCAGTCTTTCATCTATCTTTACTTTGGAGGAGGAGCATCTGTATAAAGACTCACACGCAACGCGCAGCGTTCGCAGAGTGATTCAGAGAGTCTTTTTGGTCTTTGGCAAACAGACAGAGAGCAGTCGTTTATCTTTCTTTACTTCAGAGAAGAACAATCTGTATAAATACTCACCCACAACACGGACCGTACGCAGAGTAATTCAGAGATTCTTTTTGGTCTTTGTCTTCGGTGGGAGAGGTGAACCAATGATCTTGCTGTTTACAGGGTAAGACACCTTCCTCTCAACATCTCCCCAACCTCCTGAAACCCGCCACATCGAGCCTACCCCTCTATTATACCTTCATTATAAAATATGTGCAGACCCTCTCATCAGCTCATTAATCCTTCTGCTAGCACTATTGACTTCATTCTGATCACGCTCTTACCTGGGTGACTCTTGGACAGCGTCTTCATTACTATCTTTACCTTTGTCAAGCCCTTTGAGCCCATAGTAAAACTCCTTCCCTTTGAACCCTGTACACTTCGCAAGCTCAGACAGATACCAGTGGTGCACGCTGTGAGAATCGTCTCAGTCCATCTGACAGCCAGAGGGCTGTCCATGCTCTTGCCCGCCCTCCCAGCGTAATGCACGGGCAGCCCCTGAGCGGAAGAAATAGTGTAGGGTTCTCACTGGATTAGAGCCCACCCCCTTGGCCACGACACTGAGAACTGCTGAGGGTCCTCCTGGCCAACGAATACATAAATGCATGTCTCTTCCTCATTCCAAGTGAGATCATTAAAATAAACAAAGAAAGGGACACTGCTCGCTTAGGAGCTGCCTCCTATAATCCTGATTGTATCTTATCATTCACTATGTACAATCTGAGAAGTTCTTTAATGAAAGATGACCTGAGAGCTCTGCAAGTTGAACCCTCTTGTGGTATGCACATCACCCAAAATAACATACTAAAGCCTGCCCCTTCTCTGTCCTTAACAGGCACCCGGAGCTCTGTCATCTCCCCCTCTCCAACTGAAACCATCATCCCAGTTAATGGAGTTCATGGAGAATCCCACTTAGTGGAAATTTCGCCCGTACCTAGACAACTGATAAAAGAAATTGCTGCTGAGAGCCTGGAGTATACCATTTTAACGGCCACCATGAAAAGGAACATTTCGAACTTGTTAGGAAGCAATCATTTGTCTGAGAGTCTTGACACATTAAATAACTCAACTTGTGTGACTCGACCAAAACAATAATGCGTCGACAATTAAAAAATCACAATAAACTCCCCCATCCAAATAGAGGCAGGTGAGGAGATTCCCATTGAAATAGTAAGCGATCTGTTCAAGCGATTAATATATCACCCTGAAATCAGAGAAACACTACCAATACCGAAAACACCACAGAACATACAATTCTCCCCCTCAGGGAGGAGCACGAATATAAGAGAGAGTTCTAAAATATCACATCATCACAATATCACTTCACATGGCCCAATTACAGCAGAGACACCGTAGGAATCCACCCTAACGGCATTGGCCTTTGCACTAAACTCTATTGTTAAAGTGTTTGATTCCCTGAAAAAAGAAGTCAACATGTATTCAGGAATCATAATCGAACTATCGCCAGAAGTGGGCAGCTGTGTGTCCTCTTTGGTAGGTCTCAGTACAGCAATAAACACCCAATTAAAAAAAAACCATTGATATACTTCAATTAATGAGCAAACAACATGAATTAAAAACAGATCTAAACTCCCATAAAGATCTTAGCGAGTGTAAGTGGAAAGATCTCAAATACGCACTGGCTGAATTAAAGAAACCTGACAATGCAGATAAAGCAATCATGGCTTCACACAGTGATGAACTATTCTATGCAGATGATATACCGTTATCTACATCAGCATTGGAAGAGTTAATGAGGCTAGCCCAAATGGTGGATGAACAAGAACTAGAGCAAAAGCAGATGCTATCATCGAAATTGACACGCAGCCAGGTCAAGAGCTTGTCCCCACAACAGATGATGAACCTAAAAACACAAAGCAAGTGAATAAGAATAAACAAAATGCAAACAAAGAAGATGAAGAAAATATCTTAACTGTACCACAACGGATTAAAAAAAAGAAAAAAGGAAACAAGAAAAATCCTCAGATTATAATAGAAGTCCTGGAAGACAACACTAATGGTTCATAGTCATAATGTCGAAAAAATAATACCGAAATACAAAAATGTCGAAAACAAAATGTCGAAAACAAAAATGTCGAAATTATATATATATAATAGAAAATGTCAAATAGTCGAAACAAAAATGTCGAAAAAAAAGTCGAACGATAATACTAACAGAGCGAAGTGAGGTGATACTAATCGTCTATTTTTATGGGGGGGGTTACCCCCCCCCCAACCCCCCGTTACCTCTACACCGAAACTCTCCCACCAACCTCTCCACCACCAAACATAACAGTTTGTCAATCTGAAAATAAAGTACACTATGACTAACGAATACCACATAGAATCAAGGGTCATAGGGGTTAAACCAATGTGTGACACCCACGAGTAAAGAACCTTACCTAAACACCAAAGGGACAGATGACGGTTGTGGACAACTGTCATTAGCTGACAGAACCAGAGTCAGAGCGAACTGAAGTATATTCGATTCGGCTACGTCAGGCAAAAAATAAGGTAAAATAAAAAAATTATGTGACACGATATTTAAATTGTACAATATATTATTATTAGTGTATGGAACAGATAGTAAATCGGTTTTTTTCTATTACTTTAGATTGACCATGACAGAACGGGTTGAGTACATAGCCTCACAAAAAGGCGGAAAACAGCTGATATGGAACGGATACATTTATAATAAAGAATTAGAGAAAAATGACCGCTCGTACTGGAAGTGCATCGAATATGGGCGGTCAAAATGTGCCGCGCGTGTTATAGTTGCCAGTGCCGATACGAAAATAAAAGGGGAACACAATCATCTACCGGACAAAACAAAAATAGAAATAAAACAGACTCTCCAAGAGCTCAAAAGAAAGGCCACCGAAAACCCCGGTCAAGCTAGCGGTTTAGTCATATCGACGGTGTGTGACACGTTACCCACACACATATCTGCACAGATGCCTAGCGAAAAAGATATGCAACGCACAGTAAATCGCACAAAGCAGCAAAAAGAAAATCTACCACCGGCACCTACAACGTACAATGAAATAGACATACCAGAAGTGTTTGCAGTGACAGCGAAAGGAGAAAAGTTCCACCATTCCACAGTTGATATACGAGACGAAAAAATGTTAATATTTACTACTGAAACCAATCTAAAGCATCTGGGTGAAAGTGCCCAGTGGCAAGGTGATGCGACTTTCAAAGCCTGCCCAAACCCCTTCCAACAATTATATTCGATACATGGAACAATAAATAATAAACTGATTCCACTTGTTTATGTTTTAATGCCCAAAAAAAATGAGGACACCTACAGAATCATGTTAACCAAAATCAATGACACCGTACCCAATTCTAAACCAAAAAACATAATCATGGATTTTGAATTAGCGCAAATTAAAGCATTTTCTTCGATTTACCCTGATTCTAACATACAAGGCTGCTTCTTTCATTTTACTCAGTCGATATGGAAAAAACTACAAAAAATTGGACTGAGCAGCAAATACACAGAGGACAGCATATTTCAACATCACGTAAAAAAAATATTCGGATTGGCATTTGTGAAAGAAAATCAGGTTATAAATTTCTATGAACATTTGATTGACACTGACTATTTTAAAAATCATGAAGAAGAAAATGCAGACCTGTTAGATTACATAGAAAATACTTGGATTGGACAACTAACGAGAAGTGGAACCAGAAGAAGACCAAAATACACTATAAATTTGTGGAATTGTTACAAGGCAACCTTGGAAGGGCGACCTAGGACGAACAATGCACTTGAGGGATGGCACAGCCGTATTAACAAAACGTTCAACACAAGTAATCCCAATTTGTGGCATTTTTTGAAGGAATTAAATCATGAACAATCACATCAGGAATTTCGTATCTCTCAAGCCATTTCACTAGCAAGCACAGAATTAAAAAAGAAAAAATACAGAGACTATGAACAACGCCTAGAGCAATTAGTACGAAATTTTAATGAAAATGACAAAGACAATTACCTTGATTCAATAGCTTACAATTTAAAATGTTAAAAATACTCACGTTTTTTGCGAAATATCCGCTGCACCATAAGAATTCCAGGGAAAAACCCGTAAAAATCACCACGAAGCAACATCCAAGGAACCCAAAATGCAAAAAGTAACACAATGAAAAACACCATCCAACGATAAATCCACGATTGCGATCCAAAAGAGTGAAATCCATGAAAGTAACATATAAACGTCCCAAGAAAGTCCTTACTAAAAAATCCACGAACCATAGAAATCATCCAACGAATGCAGGAAAAAAAGTATAAACGTCCCAAGAAAATCCTTGCGAAAGAATCCACGATCCAGCGTAAACATCCAACGAATACAGGAAAAAAAGTATACAAGTCCCAAGAAAATGCTTGCGAAAAAATCCTCGATCCAAGCAGAACATCCATCGAATCCAGAAAAAGCGCGTTGCATCCATTTGAAGGGGTAAAAAAAAATCGAAGATCCAAGAAGAAATCCACAGGAACGCAGGGAGACCCGAACACGATGAAACCGCGGCGAGAATGAACTTTAAAAATGGCGCCTACGTATACGTAACGCAACGCAACCACACGTAGCATGCTATTACCATTTGTAAACAAATGGACAATGTCTCATTTGTAAAACAATAGCGCCACCTATTGACGAAAAAATATACTAAATGTTCAACGTTGCAGTTTGCAATTGTTAATTATTTATTTAAAATTGCAGTTTACATTAAATATATATTTATTTAACTACTATTTTATTCAAAATGTTACATATTACATGCTATTTAATTGCTATTTTTATTCAAGATTTTTAGTGCTATTACTATTAAAGAACACTAACTAAAAGATGTTTAGAAATAATAATAAATAATAATAAAACACATTTAAACACTTACCTTGTAGTAACTTCAATTCGAAAAAAAATCGAAAAAAATTCGACATTTTTGTAATTCGACATTTTTGTTTTCGAGATTTTTTTTTCGACATTTTGTCTTTCGAAATTATTGCATTCGAAATTATGACTGGATACCAACACTAATCACAGAGACAAAAGCCAATCAAGAAATAATAGAAAGAAAACAAGTAAAAAGACCTTCTTCAGATCCTTGAATAAAATTGTGGAATCTGATAGATTGAAAGCAAAAAAAATAAAACCACACTTGCGGACATAACCCCGAAACATTCAGAAAAAATGAAAAGTGTAACACAGGATGATCTTACAAAAGGCTCAGTAGTGCAAACCATCACAGCACAACAAGAAGATCTAAAACTAAGAACCAGCACTGGATGCCAGACAGAGAACCCATGACAGAGCCTAAAGTTCTGAGAAAACCTTTACGCTTGGCTCCTATTTTTGCAAGAAAAACCAGGCAAAAATAAAGATACCTGAAGAAAGTAAAAATGTCCAACTAAAGTCCCCACTTTTAGAACTGTCCAGTCAGACGGAGACAAACCTAGACCCAGCTCAACCATCATGCCAAATAGATTTTAAACCGGTACAAATATCTACAATAAATAAACCTTTCGCTGTACTATGGTTAAGACAAACAAACCGAAAAGCAGGACAAAAAGCACTCAATTGTAGTAATATTTTGTCATATACTAAACAAGTTTCGGATTTATATTCTCAAGCAACGATATAGAGCGCATCTCCTTCTCTCATGAAAAATGTAATTCAATTGTGGAACTTATTCTAAAAACAAATGAAGGGATGAACGCACTCCTAACATGTACTGGAGAACTTGAGCATATGGTATCGAAGTATTTAACAGTTTACCATCAATAATGCCAAATGAACCGACAAATAAACGAGATACCATATCGATGAATGCCCACAACACAACTCCAATTCAGACCAGAACCCTAAACTCCTCAAATACAACCTCAAGGAATGTTAGCAGAGACAGTTCATCTAAAGAGAAATACAAACTTTGGATCCTCCATCCAAAAATGTTGTCGTAAGTGCTGCAGAGGCGAAATGCCACAGAGGGCTTACTCTGGGGAAGAAAGAATTGTACATCTTCAGCTGGAATTCAAGAGGACCCTCAGCGTACACAGACTGCAAAACGAATCAAACTATTTTTAATGATCACAACCTGATTCTCCTGCAAGAGACATGGCTCATGTAAAAAAATACATATAGATGTATTCTCTATAATAAGCAAGCTCGCCTCACGTCCAAATGGCCGAAGACCATCAGGAGGCTTATTAATTGCTATTAGAGGCACCATTAGTAGCAATATTAGTTGCTTGAGGTCTGACATTCAGGGAATACTTGTTGTAAGATGCATTGTCAAATGGGGTGAAACATCTAGTGCTTTGATTCTAATTAATGTTTAGTGGAAGCCAGCAATCAAGGGTAAATTGCCTCTTATCGAAGATTTGTCTACTATCCTCACCAACATAAATATCTCATTTAGCGAGGGTCTCCTCATACTTGGAGGCGATTTCAATGCTTATTGTCAGACAAACATCAAAGTCTGGAGCTAATTGTTACAATGGTGAAATGTTTGGAAGTATATTTACTGACTGGAACCTGACAATTCTTAATGGTAATGTGTAATGATCTAATACTGCTTCTACATGGACAAATGTAAATGCTGAGTCCACAATCGACTATATTATAATGTCTCAGGAGTTGTCTTATTACTGGACACAGTTTAGAGTGGTTTACATGAAATACAGTGATCATCCATGACGCCAAGCTTGTCTTTCCCTCGATTGTTTCCACACCGAAAATCGATATTCCAGTAAAATCCAAGTACCTGCACAAGGAAATCATTAATAAGCTTCCCAAAGCAGGGTAAAACAAAACTCTGTACTAGGCCAGATAGTAAAAAATGGGCATGTTGCAGAAATAAAAATTCTATGCGCTCCGGGCAGTTATGTTGAATTTCTATGGAGTCTTGACCACCCTCAAGCAAAAAAAAGAAAAAAAAACAGGAGCTAAAATCCATCTCCACAGCTTTGACCCAGAAACTCACATAAAAAGAGAACTAAACAAACATATGCACACTCTCAAAAAAGCGGGCTTAGATAAAAACACAGTAGAAGATAAAAGGAAAGCGCTTT
Organism: Ambystoma mexicanum; assembly: GCF_040938575.1. Lineage (NCBI taxonomy): Eukaryota > Metazoa > Chordata > Amphibia > Caudata > Ambystomatidae > Ambystoma > Ambystoma mexicanum. The sequence goes on along the minus strand of NC_090936.1, from coordinate 166,625,487 downwards.
GCACTAGGTATCATCACTGGTTTTGCACACATAGAATAACCCGCAACATTAAGGTTGGCCAAATCATGCTCCAAGCCCTACTGCCATCCCAGACTAGAAATTTATGGCTGATAATTAACGGCCAAACTGCAACTCAGAATATGCTACAAACAGCTACTATCACAAGCAATGCGTGGGTAGAATTCTTTTCCGGGACCAATATTGTGTCAAATCAGGTTCCAGTGGCTTGTAGGAAAAGAACCAAATGGTCGCTTACCATATCTATTGAGGAAATTGAGTGTCTTATCATCAAATCCTCAAGTTCTAGAGCCTCAGGCCCAAACGGTCTAACAAATGCGATTCTAAAATCAGATCCAGAAACTTGGTCCAAGATTTTGCACAGTCTCTTTGAGAATATTCGACATACTTCATCCTTGCCTAACTCCTGGAAGCATGCCATCATTATCCCTATATATAAAAAAGGTGAAAGAATGGATCCTATAAACTATCGTCCCATTGCTCTCTTAGACTGTGACAGTAACATCTTCGCAGGTCTCATGCTACACGATGTTGAGACATGGGCCGATAGTAACTCAATCCTTGCCAAGCAACAAACTGGCTGTTGTAAGGGACTGTCCACTACACTCAATGGTTTAATTCTTTCTACCATCAAAGATCAAAGCATCTGTAATAAATCTAGTCCAGTTTACATAGCAATAATTGATTTAACAAATTAGTCAACAGGGCCAATTTGTGGACAAAACTAAAGATGTGGGGCATCCTGGAAGGATTGTTCACAATTCTTATAGCCCTTCACCAAGATACCTCAATCCAGGTGAGATTGAATTTAAATGGAGAACTATCCCCAGACATACCTACGACAAATGGAGTTAAATAGGGATGCATTTTTGCTGTGCATCTATTCAATCTTTATCTTGCAGATTTTGCAAGCTTCTTGCTTGCACACACACTCGCCTGTCCCAAAATAGGAAATAGTCCAGCTCACTTATATCGGGCTTCAACATCTAATAAATTGTCATGCATTCCATCCCTCTGTCTACTGCTGTTCCTATTGCACGCACACCCACCTCCACCTCCGGTCCACATTCAGGGCGGAAGCAGTTTGGTGTCCGTTGGCCTCGTTCATGGACTGGTGTCAACCACAATTTGGGGAAGTCATTTTTGCATCATATGGGACGTCCTTTACTGGCAACTTCCGTGGCGTATTGGTACAGGCAGGGTCAGGCATCCTGTTGCCAAGCAGCCACGTAAATTTCCGGATCACGTGGCACGAAAGGCCTGCTTACGTGACATAACTACGGATCACGTGACACGGAAGCTCTGCTCACGTGACATTGTTTCCATAGCGACTGGTTAAAAGCCATGATTCCGTGCTCTACAGTGCTTCACAGCTGTTCCTGTTAGCACTGTTTGGCATACTTCACGAACTTCGATTCCTGGCTTCTTTTTGATCACAGACTACGAATTACGGATTTCCTTTGCCTCACCCTTTGTATTGACGCCTCTTGAACTGATCTTCTGTTACCTCGACCTGCAGACTGCTTATTTGGATTGTTTCTGCTCAAACCCTCGGATTTGTTGTTGTCTTCTGCCCTTCCCGGATTTACCTGATTACGGATCAGTTGCACAGACTTCTACTGGCTCTCCCCTTTTTGCTGCAACGCTTCAATTTCCTTCTTCCACCCATTCCCGAGTGCCACATCAAAGCATCTACAGGTACTTCCAGTGTGTGGTATATTCAAATCCAAAGTGGTGACCAATCATCTCCATCCTACTGCTGTCGCCTTACCATACACTGAGGGTACTCCTATTGACGCCCACCACGTTCCTTGCCCCTGAGGTCCTGGTTTGGTTAAGTGGCAATCCTTCCACAACTAGGTAAGCTATTTATATCGGATTCTATTCAGCTGTCCCTAGTTGGTATTTCCTATATTGGTGTCTGTGTTAACTACTTGTTTGCCTTACAGCAGCCTGGGGTTTCCGGCGTTCCGTGGTTCCGGCATTCTAGAACCTATCACCTGTGGCCTCAAAGATTGCATAGGGAGTCATTTGATATCTCCCTGTGTGGTACTTGGGGACGGAGGCCTTTATAATCTACACGACTATCAAGTCTTGAGCTTCTGTGAAGCCGTTTTCTGTTGTCTGGATTATGGAGGCCTCGGCTGGGGATCACGTGGCCGCTCTAGTCCAAGCAATTACCGTTCTACGGTCAGACATGGCAGCAGCCACCACTGCCATTCATCAACGCCTTGACTCTATACAGAGTGCACGTCATCCCTGGCCCGCAGACCCAGAATTCGGGGATGTACTCCCAGAACCCACAGCACCTAATGTTGCACCTCCCATCCTAGTAGTGGTTCCCACTCCTTTTCCTTAGGCAGCTCCAGAGAGATTCCATGGCGACCCTAGGAAATTCTGCACATTTCTCAACCAGTGTAAATTACACTCCCTTTGTAGACCACTAGCCTTCCCTGATTCTACCACTAAGGCTGCCTTCACATTGTCACATTTGGCTGGTATTGCTGCTACATGGGCTAGAGTACATAACTCGTTTCAATCAATTATTGGTTGAAACCTCTTGGCCCGAGAGCAAAAAGGCAGTGGTTTTCTACAGAGATCTAAACAACCCCATGAAAGACGCACTCTCTGTTGTCCCATCATTACCAACACAGTATCCTGACCTGGTGGATCTGGCCTTACAGGAAGATGCCCGGAGAGCTGAACGGAAGTCCGAAGCCGGGTTTTCTAGCACACAATCCTTTGCTACACCTTCTGAATCCTCTGGGGAACCTATGCAGGTCAGAGGAATCCGTAGTCCAATAACCACCGCAGAGAGAGAGAACGCCAGAGATCAGTCAATGCCTGTTATTACTGTGGCCTTAATGGGCATTTCGTCAAAGAATGTCCATGTCGCCCAAAACTGAAGAATCAGGTTTTTCAGAAAGCTTGTCCCTAGATACGGGGGCTAGGGCGAGCACTCATTTGTCCCCCTCTGAATTGGTTCCCACTTTCAGTTGCATAAGGCCTGTTGTTGTACAAGCTGTTCTGAATCCCATCGCAGAAATCACGCATTCAGTCAACATCGTCATTGACTCCGGGGCTACGGGCAATTACATTGATATAACATTAGCTGTTTCACTGAACTTACCCTTAGTAAACAAGAGACGTCCAGAACCTGTCCAAGCAGTAGTCAGTACGTCACTGGCATCAGGCCCTATCAGACAACAGACCACTCCACTCACACTGTATTACAATGCGTCCAATATGAGACAGAACAATTATGCAGTTCACTAACCTGGGCAGCGGGCGGACTCCGTACCAGCAACAAGGCAGATAGTGAAGGCTTCCCGGGAAACCCTGCTCCCTCCCAGCCGTTAGCTTCAGCTGAGGAGGAACCACAGTCCCCAGGGAAAACCCTCCGGGGAAGAAAAACCCTGTGTTGTAATGACAGGATACTGTAGACCTTCAGGATGAATCAGCCAGCTTCCCTTCAAAAGATCCGGTGCAGACGAAGCTGGTCCTGGACGGAAGAAAGGAGAGGTAAGTTTTCTCCACTTTCGATCGTCTGTTGTTGATACGAATAGCTATGTTAACTTACTCCGGGTATGGAGTTGAGAGATTCGAGAAGTCTGTGTAAAGTCTTCGGGAAGGGGGTGAGTCCTACGAGGAAAGAGAGAGAGTTTCCGGAAACCCGAAGCGGATGTTAGTATTTGAGCTAAGAATGGGGAGAGGATTGAAGGGAACTATAAACCCTCAAGACTCACTCTTTAGGTTGGAAGCGGACCTTAGGGGAGAGGAGGTGAGCAGACGGAGTCCGGAAAATGGCCTAATGGAGGAAAGGGCAGAGAGCACAGTTAGTTAGATACAGAAAACTATAGATAGGAGGACGGAACATGAAACAGATTCCCTAGGAACGAACTTACGAAGCGCCGATCTGGAGAGTAGCGACGCATTTGCTTAACTTCCTGGTCGGGTTATATGGAGTCACATGATCGTCGCGGCGTGAAGGAAAACAACGTGCAACCTCTGCAGCGGGAGCTTCACAATCAGATTCAGAGGCGTCCGCCATCTTGGGTGAGTAGGAATGCATTGTGTTGTACACCCGATGCTGTCGCCAAAGCGACCACCGGTGCAAAGGTGTAACAGTATGCCCCCTCCTACGAGGCGCACAACCCGGCTTCCCAGGGTGCCGCCTGAAAAACCGTCGAACCAACGAGGGAGCATGAACCCCCGATGCCAATTCCCAAGTCCGTTCGGCAGGAGAATAGCCCTTCCAGTCCACAAGAAATTGCAACCGGCCTCTGTGATATCTGGAATCGCAAATTTCTGCCACTTCATACTCTGGTCCCGTATCAGTCATCATCGGAGGAGGACGAACTGCAGGGGTGCGTTGAAATCTATCCTTCACGGATAGTTTGATCTGGGAGACGTGAAAGACCGGATGAAGACGGGCCCAGGAAGGAGGCAGCGCTAGTCGGACTGCCACCGGACCGACAAAAGATTTCACTTTAAACGGTCCAAAATATCTGGGCGACAGCTTGGACGGCACCAGATGTCTCGGGAGGAATCGGGCTGATAACCAGACCGCATCCCCGACTTGAAGGGATGGCAGATCTAGTCGACGGCGATTAGCTGCCCTCTTGGCTCGATCTTGGGCGGCCTGCAGAGCTATTCGAGCGAGCTGTTGACCCTTCTGAATACCATCGACTAGACTGTCTATTCCAGGACAATTGGCAGAGGACTTAGAGATGGACGGTTCAAAGGATGGATGAAATCCATAGGAACAGTAAAAAGGACTGGTCTTTAGTGCCGAATGACTGGCATTATTGTATGCATATTCAGCCAAGGGTAGGAGATCTCCCCAATCATCCTGTGCCGCAGAAACAAAACAGCGCAGATATGTCTCTAGTGTTTGGTTTAGGCGCTCAGTCTGCCCATTTGTTTGGGGATGATATCCTGAGCTAAGGGCTCTATTGATTCCCAATGATTGACAAATACCCTTCCAAAATTGCGAGATATATTGGGGACCCCGATCAGACACAATAGTGTTAGGAAGACCGTGTCTAGAGAATATTTCTGAAATAAATATCTTTGACATAAGAGCAGCCCCAGGGAGTTTTTGCAGAGGAATGAAATGGGCCATCTTCGTGAAATAGTCAATAGTCACCATAACGGTGGTGTAACCCGAGGACAACGGAAGGTCGACAATGAAGTCAGTGGAAATGACTTGCCAGGGCTTGTCCGGAATTGGCATACAGGTGAGTAAACCAAAAGGTGGATACCTGGGAGTCTTAGACTGTAGACAAACCGTGCATGCTGATACATAATCTTGGACATCCTTGGTTATCCCTGGCCACCAAAAATGACGAGTAGTCAGCTCAAGGGTGTTTTGATATCCTCGATGCCCGGCTGCCTTGGAGTCATGACACATGAACAGGACTTCTTTCTGAAGTGTCGGGGTCGGAATAAATACCTGATCCTTAAAAAAGTAGTATCCCTTCTCCTGAGTCAGCGAATGAGTCTCTTGTAAGTTCCTGCAGATTGGATCTAGACGTGCCGTTTCCTGTCTGACAATATGTAGAAAATCAGTCACTGTTGCCAGAAATGTAGCTTTAGGAAAGAAAGGCTCAGAATGGAACTTTTTGATAGGAGGATCCTTTCTTGAAAGCGCATCTGCTCGGAGGTTTTGATTCCCGGGAAGGAAAGTAAATTCTATCCGAAACGGTAGAAAAAAATGAGCCCAGCGAGCTTGTCGACTGTTAGTGGTATGGGCTTGTTGCAATACTTTGAGGTTGTGATGGTCGGTTCGAACCTCGACCGGGTAGGCCGAGCCCAGCAATAGATGTCTCCACTCCTCAAAGGCTCGCTTGATTGCCAGCAATTCTTTATCAAGGACTGAATAATTTATTTCCGAGGAGGAGAAGGTCTTGGAGAGATAAGCAACTGGTCCTTCTACTCCTGACTCGTCCTTTTGCAAAAGAATTGCTCCTAGAGCATGGTGAGACGCATCAGTCTCGACAATGAATGGTCGAGACTGGTCTGGGGTGAGCAAAACAGAAGCAGACGTGAAAAGATTCTTTAGTTCCGAAAAGGCTTTCTGCGCAGGGTCATCCCAAACGAAAGTCTTCCCCTTCTTCAGAAGACTGGTAATGGGAAGCACGGTCTCGGAGAATCCTGGGATGAATTTTCTATAAAAATTAGCGAACCCCAAAAATCGTTGGATCTCTTTGACGTTCGAAGGGGAAGGCCAATCTAATATAGCCGAGATCTTCCGAGGGTCCATAGAAATCCCCTGGGCAGACAGCACGAACCCAAGATACGTCACTTGGTTCCTGTGGAACTCGCATTTTGCCAGTTTGCAATACAGCTGGTTGGCCTTAAGTCGGTCTAATACCAAATTGACATGTCGGATGTGTTCCTCTATTTTCTGTGAAAAGACTAGAATATCATCCAAATAGACGATTACATAGTGAAGGAGTACATCGGCGAATAGATGGTCCATGAAGCGCTGAAAAACAGCGGGAGCATTAGCCAACCCAAACGGCATCACCCTATATTCGTAGTGACCGAATGGGGTCCGAAAGGCAGTCTTCCACTCGTCGCCAGGGGCGATGCGAATCAAGTGATATGCCCCTCGTAAATCCAACTTGGTATAGAGCGAAGCCCCTTGAACGGCTTCCAGAATGTCTGGGATAAGCGGCATTGGATACTTATCCGGGATGGTGACCTTATTGAGCCCTCGGTAGTCTATGCATGGCCGTAGTTCCTCTGTATCCCTTTTGGGAATGAAGAATAACGAAGCACCGGCGGGTGATTTGGACTCAGTTATAAGACCGTTTTGAAGATTAGTCTGAAGGTAGTCTTTGAGAGCCTTTTTCTCCGGTTGGGATAAGATGTACATTCGGCCAAAAGGTATCGGTTGATCAGGGAACAAATCTAAATGACAGTCATCCCGACGGTGAGGAGGTAATGTAGGGTATTCTGGCTGAGAAAATATGGACTGAAATTGTTGATGACACCTCGGGATCTGACTGACCATCCCAATCGAGGAGCCTTCGGTTGGTACTACCATCATGGAAGGTGCTTGAATGCCAACAGATGATTGAGTAAGACAATGGGAAACACAATATTCGGAACCTAGAAACAAAGTTCCTGCCTTCCAGTTTATAAAAGGATTATGGGTTCGCAGCCACGGTAAGCCCAAAATAATGGGAAAATGAGCAGTTTTTATCAGGTCAAAAACTAACGTCTCCTGGTGGGTTGAAATTAGGCATGTAAGAGGAGTAGTCTGTTCTCGAATGGGTCCAGAACTAAGGGGACAACCATCCACCCCCTGAATGGGTGTTATACACGTCTTGGTGGATCTAATGATTCCATGCTTCGCAGCCCATTGGTCATCAATAAAGTTGCCAGCTGCTCCGCAATCGATCAATGCCGGAACCCCACGTAGCTCTAAGTCTGGTAATTTCAAGATCAGGGGAAGTACTAACATAGTGTGTTCCGTAATGTCCTCTTTAAGAGAAGTACCAAGTCTCTTTGGGGAACTCCTTTCAGGACCTCCTGCCGTGGTTCCCCTTACGACAGGGTCTTGGCGTTTCCCCGCATCGGATTCCTTGTCCGACGAGGAGGGACGACGGGACAATCCTTCAGCATGTGAGATGAAGCCCCACAGTACATACATAGGCCCTGACTCATCCGTCTTTCTCTTTCGCCCTCTGACAAAGGGCCTCTGGCCACTCCTATTTGCATGGGTTCGTCGGGTTTCTGGGATCGAGAAACCGGGGAAGGAGAACTAGAGAATAGTTGAGAGGGTTTCCCTCTCTTCTTCTCATGGAAGCGTTCATGGAGACGGTAATCAATCTGCATGGTGAGCGCAATCATCTCGGCTAAATTGGCGGGACGAGGAACCTTCGAGACTTCATCTTTCAGTTCCTCGGAAAGACCTCTGCGAAACAGCGTGAGGAGACCGTCATCCGGCCACCCTGTTTCAGCTGATAGCTGTTTAAATTGAGTCACGTAACTCATAAGATCTTTATTTCCCTGTTTTAAATCTAGCAGTTTCTCCTGAGTAGAGACTGAAATTTCCTGCCTACTAAACATAGACCGCAAACTGTTAGTAAAGGCTGGGTATGAGTCTAGAATGGCATTTTCTGAGGTGACTAAGGGTGTCGCCCAGGCCAATGCAGGGCCTGCCAAGTGGGATATCAGATAACCTACTTTGTCCTTATCAGAAGGGAAAAAACGTGCTTTGAAGGTAAACTGAACCAGGCAACTATCCAGGAACTCCTTGAGTTTGTGCGGGTTTCCGTCATACTTATCGGTATGCAAGGCATAAGGAGGAGTTTCTGAAAACGCTCGAGCGACCTGTTGTCTTAACTGAGCATTGTCTTGTTTTAGAGATTGCATCTCCAGAGACATAGACTGCATAGCAGCCATCAATTGTTGCATTTGTTGCTCCATCGGAGTCCACCGTCTGCACAAGAGCCTGTGATAGGATATTTCCTATATTTAGGCGTCGCTAACTATTACAATGCGTCCAATATGAGACAGAACAATTATGCAGTTCACTAACCTGGGCAGCGGGCGGACTCCGTACCAGCAACAAGGCAGATAGTGAAGGCTTCCCGGGAAACCCTGCTCCCTCCCAGCCGTTAGCTTCAGCTGAGGAGGAACCACAGTCCCCAGGGAAAACCCTCCGGGGAAGAAAAACCCTGTGTTGTAATGACAGGATACTGTAGACCTTCAGGATGAATCAGCCAGCTTCCCTTCAAAAGATCCGGTGCAGACGAAGCTGGTCCTGGACGGAAGAAAGGAGAGGTAAGTTTTCTCCACTTTCGATCGTCTGTTGTTGATACGAATAGCTATGTTAACTTACTCCGGGTATGGAGTTGAGAGATTCGAGAAGTCTGTGTAAAGTCTTCGGGAAGGGGGTGAGTCCTACGAGGAAAGAGAGAGAGTTTCCGGAAACCCGAAGCGGATGTTAGTATTTGAGCTAAGAATGGGGAGAGGATTGAAGGGAACTATAAACCCTCAAGACTCACTCTTTAGGTTGGAAGCGGACCTTAGGGGAGAGGAGGTGAGCAGACGGAGTCCGGAAAATGGCCTAATGGAGGAAAGGGCAGAGAGCACAGTTAGTTAGATACAGAAAACTATAGATAGGAGGACGGAACATGAAACAGATTCCCTAGGAACGAACTTACGAAGCGCCGATCTGGAGAGTAGCGACGCATTTGCTTAACTTCCTGGTCGGGTTATATGGAGTCACATGATCGTCGCGGCGTGAAGGAAAACAACGTGCAACCTCTGCAGCGGGAGCTTCACAATCAGATTCAGAGGCGTCCGCCATCTTGGGTGAGTAGGAATGCATTGTGTTGTACACCCGATGCTGTCGCCAAAGCGACCACCGGTGCAAAGGTGTAACACACTGATTATCCAGGATACCCATAGAGAGACCCTTTCGTTTGACCTGATTTCCACACCACAGTTCGGTCTCATCCTGGGAATCTCTTGGCTAAAAAAGCATAACCCGCTTATCAATTGGGGAACAGGACAGGTACATTTCGAATCCGACATCTGTCAAAGTTATTGTCTCACAGTACCCGAGGGACAGGTAACACCATCACAAGCTTTAGGAGCTGTTGCACATCTTGCTCTAAACGATGTGGAGATGTCTGAATCAACCCCTCATATGGTAGGCGCCATCGCTGCTGGTATACCCGCAGTCTATCACGATTATCACGAAATGCTTGATAAAGGAACCGCTGAAAGTCTACCTCTGCATCAGTCGTATGACTGTCCTATAGATCTCGTTCCCGATTCCATGATACCTAGTGGACGTATTTACTCCCTCTCTCACTCCGAAGACCAGGCCTTAAAAGCATACATCCAGAAATCCCTATGCTTAGGCCACATCCGACCCTCCACGTCGCCTGCAGCCAGTCCGATATTCTTTGTCCCAAAAAAGGAGGGTGACCTCCGCCCATGTGTGGACTACAGGCACCTAAATGCAGTTACGATGAAGAATCTCTATCCTATACCCCTCATCACCACTTTGCTTGACCAATTGACACACGCCTCCATCTATACTAAACTCGATCTAAGAGGGGCATATAATCTGGTCCGCATACAAGAAGGGGATGAATGGAAAACCGCATTCTGTACCCAGCATGGTTTATTTGAGTATAATGTTATGCCATTTGGACTATGCAATGCACCAGCCATGTTTTAGCATTTCATGAATGAGGTGTTCAGTGATATTTTGGACACCTACGTCATCATCTATCTGGATGTCATTCTCATATTTTCACATACCCTAGAGGAACATGTGTGACATTTAAGAGAAGTGCTTTCCTGATTACGTAAACACTCTCTTTTTGCCAAACCGGAAAAGTGTCTATTCCATGTCAACGAAGTCGAGTTCTTAGGGTTCCATATTTCACCAGGGGGACTGTCTATGAACCACTCAAAATCTGAGCTGTCTTGGATTGGCCAGTACCAGTGAATCTCAAAACCTTGCAATCCTTTCTTGGGTTCGCCAATTTTTACAGGCTATTCATCTTTGGTTTCTCTTCTATTGTTGCAACCCTTACAGCCTTGACTAGTCCTCTTGTCCCATGTGTATGGTCGGCAGAGCACCAAATAGCCTTTGAGTCACTTAAATCGCTTTTACCACAGCCCCGGTCCTCCAACATCCTGACCCAGAACTACCATTTGTTGTGGAGGCAGATGCCTCCTCGTTTGCTTTGGGGACTGTGCTATCTCAGGCATGTCCATCCTCTGGTCACTTGCATCCCATGGCATTTCATTCCCGCAAATTTACTACCACAGAATCACATCACACCGTCACAAAAAAGGAGCTCCTGGCAGTAAAGGACACTTTCCCGGTTTGGAGGCACCATCTCTTAGGAGCTTAACACCAAACCACTGTGTTTACAGATCATCGTAACCTGCAAGACCTGGCCTCTCTCAAATGCATCAATAGCCGACAGATACGATGGCACCTGTTCTTTGCTGCATACGATTTTCAAATTAAACATAGACCAGGTGTAGCACATGAAAAGGCTGATGCACTATACAGTTCCCCTGGGGGGGTTTCCCTTCCGGATTTTCCTGAGACCCTACTAGAACAGAAGAACGTGGTTTGTCTTTGCACCCCTCCGGTGTCTTTGTTAGCCTCTATTCGTCTGTGGGTTTCCCAACATCCAAACCATCTGTCGGAGTGGGATCCTGTGTACCACGGTGGCTTACCTTTTGTGTAGGATAGGTTAGTTTTGCCCACAAGTGACACACGTAACCTTGCATTAGAATGGTCACATGATGCCATCATCAATGGACATCCTGGTCAGAAACGTTGCCTGGCTTTACTGAGACGTTGGTGTTGGTGGCCTTCGATGAGACGGGATGTTGATAATTATGTGAACACCTGTTAAGTATGTGCTCAGTGCAAAACCCATAGAGGACATCCTTTAGGTCTGCTTCAACCCTTACCTGTACCCCCGAGACCCTGGCGCACTCTCATGATGGACTTTGTCACAGATCTACACTGGGTGCAGTGTTTCAACACTGTGTGAGTAGTGGTTGACTCATTTACCAAGATGGCTCATTTTATCCCCTGCTCCGGGATACCCTCCGCTCCTGTCTTGCCTGGGTTATTCTTCAAGTCCATATTTTGTTTGTTTGGGCTACCCTCGGTCCTGATTTCTGATAGGGGTTCCCAATTCACACCCCGGTTTTGGCGAGCACTCACTAAATTGCTCGGTGTGGACGCCCGTTTTTCCTCTGCTTACCATCCTGAAACAGACGGGCAGGCCTAGCGGGTGAACCAGGCTATGGAGCAGTATCTGCGTTGCATGACATTGCAACATCAGCAGTCATTTCTGCACCTCACCGAGTTCGCCTACAACAACGCCCTGCATGCCTCCACGGGCTTCTCATCGTTCTATTCCCAGTTGTCGAAGTGGGCGGGAGCGGTGCTCCTCTACTTTTTTAAATTACGTTTTACAGCTCCTATACTTTTATTTAAAAAGAAACCGTTCCTGAATGGTTTTGTTTTAAAATAAAAGTGTAGGAAGATGTTACAGCTTGCACTTTTAGTGCACTACACTGAACGTTCCCTTAAAACAGCAGGTGCAAGTGTATGGGGGTTTGTATTGTGTGTGGGAGAGGGCGTGGCAGTGGGGTTTATGGGGAGTGGGTGCAGGCCAGCAGGGAACATAGTTCCACTACTTCTTTTCGTTCACTTCGACCACTGTCTATTCCCTTTATGGTCAGCATCCCCGTACACTCCCTTTCCATGACCTTTCCTTGTCTGGTACTCCTGCTGCTACAGCATGTGTCAGGGATATGTGAACTGTTCACGGCCAGACCCTTGTTCATCTCCGCGAGGCCCAGTCATCCCTGAAATCTACAGTGGACAGAAAGCGGGCAGCTGCCCCTGATTATTCCGTTGGGGACAGGGTTTGGCTTTCTACTCGCCACCTTCACTTACCTGGATGTCGCAAACTCCTGCCCCGATTCATTGGTCCTTACAGGGTCTCGAAGGTCATAAACCCTGTGGCGTACCCCCTCTCGATTCCTGCCGCTTGGTGCATACATCCAGTGTTTCATACCTCGCTGCTGAAGCCCTCTCCTGGTCCGACCCGAATTGTGTCACCTCCTTCTCCTGTGTCCTTGGATGCCCCCGATGAGTATGAGGTCAGTGCTATCCTGGGGTCCCGTGTCTATAGGGGTCGATCACAATATCTGGTTGGCTGGTTGGGGTATGGTCTGGAGGATCGGTCCTGGGTTCCCGCTGGTGATGTCAGTGCCCCTCGTCTTGTTTCCCGTTTTCACCATGATCACCCGTCCAGCCCGCAGGGTTGTGGGCTCTTAGGGGGTGGCTATGTCATGCATTCCATCCCTCTGTCTACTGCTGTTCCTATTGCACGCACACCCACCTCCACCTCCGGTCCACATTCAGGGCGGAAGCAGTTTGGTGTCCGTTGGCCTCGTTCATGGACTGGTGTCAACCACAATTTGGGGAAGTCATTTTTGCATCATTTGGGACGTTTACGTCCATTTCTTTACTGGCAACTTCCCTGGCATATTGATACAGGCAGGGTCAGGCGTCCTGTTGCCAAGCAGCCACGTTCATTTCCGGATCACGTGACACGAAAGGCCCGCTCACGTGACATATCTATGGATCACGTGACATGGAAGCTCCGCTCACGTGACATTGTTTCCATAGCGACAGGTTAAAAGCCATGATTCCGTGCTCTACAGTGTTTCGCAGCTGTTTCTGTTAGCACTGTTTGGCGTACTTCACGAACTTCGATTCCTGGCTTCTTTTTGATCACGGACTACAAATTACGGATTTCCTTTGCCTCACCCTTTGTATTGACGCCTCTTGAACTGATATTTACATTACATTACAATTGTAGTGCGCGCTATTGACCCTCAGGCATAAAGGCGCAGATCAAACAACAAGTATTATACAAACAATAGGACCCAGGACACTACATCCTCATACGACCAGAACGAAAAAAGATAAAAGTGAACAGGCTGATCTATACCACTTGATGAACCGGCTGTACACCTCTGGTCATTCAAGTAGTTTTCTCCGTTTAGATTAGGCAAAAAGGTGTGTCTTAAGTTCTTTCTTGAAGACTTGCAAGGACTTCTGATGCCTTAATCGGTCTGGAAGTTTATTCCAGAGGGAAGGAGCCCTAACATTAAAAGCCCCGTTTCCTGCCTTAGCAGTCCTGCTTCTGGGCTGCACAAATAAGGGTTTGTGTTCCTGATCTAAGGGAGCGCTGGTTAGATTTCTCTATTATATACTTCTGTAAATAAGTGGGCACAACGTGTTGCCTACACTTAAAGGCAATGACCAGGACTCTGAAGACTATCCGAGCTTCTATCGGAAGCCAATGAAGAGATCTTCTAGCCTCGGTTATATGACTATACTTAGGGAGTCTGAGAACTACTCTAACCGCCCAATTCTGAGCAACCTGTATTCTGCATAATTCTAGTTGACTAATGCCTAAAAGAAGACTACAGCAATAGTGCAACTTTGCCCCGATTATTGCCCTGGCAATAGTCTCTGCACACTCCTGTGAAATCATAGGCCTTAGATGGGAAAGAAGCTTAACATAATAGGTTACTCCCGCCACTACCGTGGATACATGAGCCTTCATACTTAAAGTAGAATCCGAGGTAACTCCCAAGATTTTTGTTTTCGGTAATGGAGAGATGATATCATCACCTAACTTGAAGGAGCTATAAGCTGTATCAAGATTTTTTAGAGCCCTTGGGCTACCAACGATCAGTAGCTCTGTCTTGCTAGGGTTCAGAGCAAGAACATTTTCCAACATCCACCGTTCGATTAAGGCAAAAATTCTATTTACCTCAAACTCGTCCCTCTCATGATGTCCTGTTAATGAGATGACACATTGAGTGTCATCTGCATAGTTTGAAAAAATGACCCCCTCCTCTTCTAACATAAAGAAGAAAGGTGCCATAAGGAGGTTATATAAACAAGGTGACATACTTGCCCCTTGGGGGACTCCATATAGCACCGATATAGGCATAGCTTCAGCCAAAGCCGAGCAGACTCTGCTGCTTCTATGTTCCAGAAAAGACTGAACCCATTGTGCTGCCGAAGCCGAAAGATTGGCCACAGCTTGTAATCTCTGAGGCAGAATGGAGTGTTCAATCAGATCAAAAGCTGCAGACTGATCTAAGGTGATTATCAATGACAAACCCTTTTTATCCATGTCTCCCAAGAGTTTAGTTTTAAGCTCCAAGAGCGCTGTTTCCGTACCAAATTTCTTCCGAAAGCTAGACTGCTTAGGGTGAAGAATGGGGTATTTCTCCAGGTGTTCTGCCAACTGGCCATATGCCACTCTATCTAAGATTTTCAATAAGAAAGGAGTATTAGATATAGGTCGAAAGTTAAGCGGATTGTCCATTGGCAGACCCGTTTTTTTAAGAATAGGAGTGACCATAGTCGATTTGATCTCATCAGGAATGCTATTTTCCTTTAAGGAGGTGTTTATGAAGATACATAATGCTTCAAGGAGCCGTGGAGGACATTTCTTTATTATCATCGAGGAGCAAGCATCTCCTCTACATTGAGAGGGTTTCATGTTTCCAATGATTTTTTGAAGCTCGCTCATCGTAATGGGATGAAAGTCAAATTGAGGTATCGAGGGGTCATGACTGAAACTCCTATTAGAAATCTTGCATGTTGGAATAGAGGAATTCTTTTTCTCTAACATTTTCATGCGAATATTATGTTGTTTATTGAATAAACCATCTTGTATAAGTTGGCACCAGGAGGCGTCATCTTTCGCTAAGTGGTCTATGGGAGCTGGGGATTTTTCCTGTTCTTTAAGTATTCTAAAGATTTCCCTTGTGTTAGATTTGGCTATATTGATCCTGTTATTATGGAATTCTCTCTTCGCTTCAAGAATCGACTTTTTATAGTCGTTTACTAGGGGTTCTTATAACTTACTAGTCTTATGGGAGTGCATTCCTTTTTCCAAGCAAAGAATGCTTTACTAACTTCGTTTTTTTTTTACCCGTAGTTCCTGTGAGATCCAGGCCTTACTTTTATGTTCTGGAGCTTTTATCTTTTTTAACTTAAGAGGCGCTAGCTTCTCTGATATATGAGCTAGATTATCTAACAAAATCTTAGCCATAACCTGAGTGGAACCTTCTGTGTGAATATTGAGGAGATTATTATTAAGTAATGGGTCAATGTTATCTATCGTGATACTTTTCAGATTCCTTAGCCAAACTTTGGGTGGCTTGATCAAGGATTTTACTGGAAATGGCACGTGCAAGGTGAAATGGACAAATGAGTGATCAGACCATGGGTAGGGGCTAGCAGCGATATTGCTATAATGTATATTTAGACTTCCGCTATACTCATTAGTTTCGCAGGTGCCTAACGCGTACTAAGCGTGGACTGGCGCAAACTGGCTTCTACTAGCTATCTTCTGTTACCTCAACCTACGGACTGCTTATTTGGATTCCTTCTGCTCAAACCCTCGGATTTGTTGTTGTCTTATGCCCTTCCCGGATTTACCTGATTACGGATCAGTTGCACGGACTTAAACTGGCTCTCCCCTTTTTGCTGCGACGCTTCAAGTTCCTTCTTCCACCCATTCCCGAGTGCCACATCAAAGCATCTACAGGTACTTCCAGTGTGTGGTACATTCAAATCCAAAGTGGTGACCAATCATCTCCATCCTACTGCTGTCGCCCTTACCATACACTGAGGGTACTCCTATTAACGCCCACCATGTTCCTTGCCCCTGAGGTCCTGGTTTGGTTAAGTGGCAATCCTTCCACAACTAGGTAAGCTATTTATTTCGGATTCTATTCAGCTGTTCCTAGTTGGTATTTCCGATATTGGTGTCTGTGTTAACTACTTGTTTGCCTTACAGCGGCCTGGGGTTTCCGGCGTTCCATGGTTCCGGCGTTCCAGTACCTATCACCTGTGGCCTGAAAGATTGTACAGGGATATCTCCCTGTGTGGTACTTGGGGACAGAGGCCTTTATAATCTACATGACTATCAAGTCTTGACATAAATGCAATGGAACAATGTGCTGGCATAAATGACTTATAATCAATCCAAGCAAATCAAATACAATGATCTTTGGATCATAGTCAAATCGGAAAAAGGCACCCAAATGGCGCATGAATAATCACACTTTGTGAAAAAACTGTGAAACAACTATTGAAACCCTTATTGCGAACCCAGACAAAGCCAAACGGGCCAGAACTGAGTGGATCTCAACCAGGGCCTCATGGTTTGATTTGGTTCACATGGACAAATTGTTTGATGACCAAATCTCTTTCCTTCACCATAATCCTGTAGACTACAGGTGAAACCTTATCCACAATTGTGTATGGGCCACGCCAGGATGCCAGAAATTTGGCATTCTTGTGTTTGCCTTTTGCGAAATTAAATTTAAATACTTGATCGGCTACTTCATATTCCCTTTACAGAACTTTTCTTGTCGTAGTATGATTTTACACTCTCCGCTTCTCTTTACAAATTCTGCTGTGCAAATGCAAACGCAAGCTGCAAGTGCATTCTCAAATTTTCCAGATATTCATGAATCATGAATGCATTTACTAGGACTTGTTCCTTCGTCCTGTGTAATACATGTTGTGGCAAGACCATTTTCTGCCTGTCATAATTTCATGTGGGCTGAGGCTTGTGGATTTTTATGGAGTTGACCTAATAGCCATTAGAACCAGAAGGAGACGTAAATCCCAGCTGGACCCTGCTTCAGCTACAAAAAATTTCAAAATGTCAATGAATAATCTATTGCAATGTTCCACACCACCATATGGAGATGGCTTATTGGAAATATGCAGTTTCCTTTTCACTCCCAAAATTTGCCACATCTTAGTCATCACTTTACTAGAAAAATTACTTCCACGTTCTGATTCTATTAATTGAGGCAAACCAAACCTAAATATGATTTGGTAGCAATATGACAGCTGTTTGCGCACTGCAGTCAGGTGCCAGAATGCACTCCAACCATTTGGACATTAAACAGGTGACCGTCAATATATATCTGTTTCCCCATGCTGATGTTTGGACCGGACCAGTGAAATCTATTTACAAGTCTGACCATGGTAGTATCAGACCTCTTTACATTAATGGTGTCCTATGTGTTGGAGACGTAGGTTGAAACTGTGAGCACACAAAAATCCCTGATTATACAACTCTACATCTTGGGACATGTGGGGCCAATAGCCATATTCTTTCAAAATGTCCAATGTTTTCTGTGAACCTCTGTGACCCAAAGTTATTCCATCATGGGCATGATGTATCATCAACCGCCGAAATAACAAAGGTACCACCCTCTGGATTTCGCCTGAAACAGACGCCCGAACCATCAGTCCATCTTGTAATTGAATTATTTTTTTTTGTTCTTTAACAATACCCTCAATTCATCACTCCCTTTACGGTCCTCCTCTGATAGAGGACTTTTCTCTGCATCTTGCACATTTTTGTAGAACAAACCGAAAATGGGACCTTCTTTTTGTGCCGTGACCAAGTCCTGATCAGGGGTATCAAAACTCCATTGCAGCACAGGCTGATCAATTGTCCCTTGAGATTTGGAGCGTGCTATCGCATCCACCTGGATTTCACCAAGTAGGTGCTCAGTAGGAAATAATTCCCCCATCACTACCCCAATCTTGGTTAACTGATCTGCCTTGCCATTCCCCTATTTGTCTTCCCCTCATGTATTCAGATGGCCTTGTATTTTACTACAGTGAATGATCATGTCATTCTCTGAAACAAGCTTATCTATGGCTTGAATCTTTTTACCATGTTGGAGTGACTTATTGTTATATGTGACCATTCCTCTCAACTTCCACGCAGGAAACTATTCCACAAAACTATTTCAGGCATAATCAGAATCAGTAACTAAAACTATTTCTTTGAATTTATTTTCTACCGCTGTGGATATTGCCTTATAGATAGCAGCCAATTCTGCAGTTTGACTGATTTTGGAACCTAACCTCCTGCTCTCTCTTGGGATACTGTTACATCTAACACACACATTCCCTATTCCTGCCACCAATTGCTTTTCAGAATCACCCCCCATGTGGCATGCACATCCATCTGCATACACGGTTGGGGGATCCCTACATGTTTTTTAATTGAATGCCTTGTGTGGGGATTGTTCAAATTCGGTCAGATTCTTTTCTAACTCTGTTTCATCAGTCATCAGAGGCCCAGACAGCTGCACAATCATGTAAGTCTGCCAGCCCTTGAGCAACTGGGCTCTTTTTATTATGTCCATAGCGCACTCCCACTGGGAAGCCCTGCAATGCCAATGCCCATGATGTGATTCTTGACTGAATTAGGTTCCCTGATCTGATTCTTTTACTCTGCAAAAATGGAAGAGGCCGATGATTTGTTTTAACAATTACCCGCTCCCCTGGAATAATGAGGCGGAAATGTTGTATTGCCCACACAGTGGTCAATAGTGCCTTTTCACATTTGCAAAATGTTGTTTCTACATTTGACAATGCTTTTCTGGCTTATTGTTGGGAAGAAGAGAAGGTCTTCCCATTCCCCTAGGTGATACCGAATAAGAAACAAATGATAGAGAGCACATCCAGGGAGCAGGGGAGAGGTGTACACATGAAGGAGTGTGCACAATCATGTTAGTGCATGCACTAGAGGCTATGTAGTAGATGCAAGTGTGAACTCCATCTTAGTGGCACCATTTTGGAATATAGGCCTAAGCGCAGCAAAAAGCACTAAATGGGTTAGCATTAGAGCCCCTGCCCGAATGCAGACATCACCTCCACCCTGGGCAGGTATCAGAGATTCATAAAGCCTTCATTGTCTTAGAAGTTACAGACCTTCGAGCCCTGGGAAGAATGTGCACTGCAAGGTCATGAGAAGGGAGTAGAGCGCCTCTTGACAGTTATCATCCTACGGAACAGATATTAAGACCCTCCTGCCCCCAACGATCCCCACACGAAAAATACAGCTTTACAATACTTTTGTCCCAAGACCCCTATATACCACAGTATCATCCAAACCCAAACCACCGACCATAACACTGTTACACCCCTCGATCACTAAGATCAGAAAGTAAGGCTATCTTGCCTTCACACTTGGGTCACATACATTTTGCAACGAGCTGCAGGGTGGTTTCGAATTATAGCCTAAAATGAAGGTGGAAGGCATTGGGAGTTGCTGACTTCTCTGGGAGTGAGTGAAGTGTGTGGGGTAGTGGGACCTTGACTCTTCCCTCCTGGGCCCATCACTGTGCCTGCCAGGTGCACTGTCACAATGATAAAATAACATTGTTTTCCAAGTAGCTAATTAATTGTTAGGCTGACCTCACCGCGGAGGATGAGCCCAGCAGCACCCATGTGGACGAAGATGGACAGACGAAGATGGACCAATGCCCTGGCATCCTCTATGGAGCAGACCCTACATTTATAGGGCTTTGCCAATTGGTTTCTAGAATTGTACTGTATGAAATGTCATCATCAGTGATGTTGTTTGTGCTTATAATATGCCACACATGTCAACGGAATGCAGAACGTTCGGCGGCAGCAGAGTTCTTTGCTGATGCTTCTCTACTTTGTAGAAATAAATACTTGTCATCCTTGCAAGCGGTGTCTTGGGCCTTTTTCCCTATTGGGCTGTATTTTTTCTGGTGTGAGATTATAGGGGTGTGCATTCAATATGCAATGGTTTTGCTATTTAAATCATCTTTTGATATAAGACTGCTGACATACACTCGTTTGTGAAGCCTAGCTCTATAAAGAAATCTTAGTTCTCTTTCAGATAAGCTAAACATGGAGCTTTTATCAGATAGTTCTTCAACTTGGCTTTTGCCTCACATTGCTCCTTTCCCCAATGCCAGGGTACTCCCTGCTTCAGTGATTTAGTCAATGGCTGTGTAAATTCTGCATAATGTTCAATACATTTCCTGTTGTAACTTGTCATCCTTAACAAACTCTTCAAGCCCTTCAGATTGGTGGGATCTTTTCATTCTGAATAGCTTCAACCATTTTCTTTTGTGGGTTTAACACTTGCTCTGTTACTTCCTGTCCCAGGAAGTTTACCCTTGTTCTACACCACTACGCTTTCTGTAATGATACCTTTGCCCCAGCCTTTTGCAACTGGCTGAACACATGTCTAATTTTATTGAAGTTACTTTTTGTTTCTTCATTCTTGATCAGGACATCATCCACATAGATCCCAGTTCCCCTCTCAGCTGCATCTGGGAGTGATTTGCTGAGAAATATCCCAATCTCACTTCCACTATTGATATATCCAAAGGGAGTATGGTTCCATGCATACTGTAGTTGGTTAAATGAAAAGGAAAATACATTTTGAATATCCTCAGCTTGCAGCACAAACCAATACCCTGCTGTAAGATCCAAGGTGGTAACTACCTTTGACCCTTGAATCTGTGCAAGGCATTGATCAATACATGGAAGTGGACACCTTGACACAGGTATCCACTTGTTTAATTCTCTTGAGTCTGCACACAAGCACCAATGACCATTGGGCTTTAGCACACCTTGTATGGGTGTATTTGAAGTACTATGGATAGGTCAAATGATTCCTCTGGGTTCTAAATTTGAATGGTTTAGTTCAACTCTAAATTAAACCGCACCCCTTTCATGTGTGTGTGTTTTAATTTCCTATGTCATCACTATTCACCTATTTTCTTGGCTTTAAATTGCTAAGCAAGTCAGTTTGTTCATTCAATGGGAAATCTTTGTAATATGCGCTTTCATTGTGGGGAGTCTGGCAAAGTAGTAATTTTTTCCCACCCTGTGCAATTTCATACTTGGGACATTCTACACTCTCACTCAGCTACTGTTTCTGCACTGCGCAGTTTTCCTATCTGCTCAGATAATATCTTCACCTGCACCTCCAAGCACTGGAATTTGTCAATCTCCCTAAACTCATCCCTCTGTACGCTAGGCCGTTACTGATTGAATTCACTCTGACCAGGCCTGTTTTGGCTCCTTTCAGGAGACTGGCTCCTGTTTGTGTTTCCCCTGAATTCCTGGGAGACAGAGGGTGGGGACAGTGGTGTGACCGTCCTCTGACCATGGTCAACCAGTGGAGAGGACTGAACATAATGGCAAGGAGTATAGATCACATCCTGTTTCTCATTTGACTGATAATGTTTGCTTTTTTGATTTCCATTTTGAATGAAACTATCTACATACCTTTCCTGATTGCCATATACCATTATGGTGGGGTCAAACCTACTCTGGGCGCCCAATGCCTGGTATAGCCCAATATAGATCTGATTCTGGCTGTTATTTAGCCATGGCATATCATAGCGAAATCCCACGAATTACCAAGATACCTAGGACTAATGTATGAGCTTCTGTCACTGTGATCTATGGGTTGCATGGCCATGCCCCTCTGTTTTATGTGGTGTGCCATTCTTTGTTTGAGTTTGAGTTGTCTCTAATGGCATTTTCCCAGACTTTACTTCTAGACTTGCAGGGGTAGCTTATTTTGCTTTTTAGGGTCTAGGTTGTTTATTTCTAACCTTCCCTTTCTGATGAGAGATTATTTCATAGATTTTAGTGGCTTGTTCAAGAATCCAGCTTTGATCCCTATTAAATTCATGGGCAAGTTGTGAAACTATATCCTGCTGCAATTCGTAAAAAAACGTGGTATTGAACTCTGCTGAGTGAATGTCACAGGCCACATCAAAACGTGAGAATGCTCTTTTTAGGTTTTGCAAGAACTGGTATGTTGACTCATCTAATTGAGCTGTCATGCTGTACGCTGCTTTCTTGGGATCTTGGATGGGGCCATATGGAGAAAAATGGTTTCCTAATCTCTCCAATTCCTCCCAGGATAAATTCTTCTTTTCATTTAAGCCTCGTATGAAGCTAGCAGAAGTGGGGTCTATGGTGAGGTGGAAAAATCTATTGTATTTTGTCTTAGGGATTTCAAGCATCTGAAAAAGGTCAGTCTGTTATTTTAGCTTCTTGATAATCACCTTTGAAAAGCGTTGATTCTCTAGGCCCGGATGAACATGCAACATTTAAATCTTCTGTTTCCTGCACAAAGACTTTTTACAAAATGCATTCCGCTGCCTGCCATGTACACTGCAGTTCAGCTTCAACCTTTGAATGGTCTACATTTCTTTCTAAACCTGCATTACTGTGGGAACGGTGACTTTACACCCAGGGCCTGCACTGTGGCTTTTAGTAACTAATAGTTTAGTCTGTTAAGGTTATTGATTAGTGGATTAATAATTAGTCGGGTTAATTGTTAATCCCTACACCACACTACACTGCATGTTATGCTATGCTCAACTTCTTTCTTTGATTTGTATGATTCTCATCATTGTCTCACATCACTGCTAAACCACACACCAGCTGCAACACCATCACCATTTGTACATTGGCATACACTTTCTATAGGAGTCTGAGGTGCCGCTAAAATTCTTGCATGGCTTAAATTCACATTACATATTAATATGTTTCTACCGTTGTCGGCATATCAGCCTGTTAGCAGCTTTGTCCTGGGCAGTGTGATCTGGCGCTGAACCACCATCTAGGGACCAGATTCCTTTGCCGCTTGTCATTGCTTATCTGCCCTTCTCTTCTCGTCTCCTCCCTGCTTAGAACTAGCACTGCAATCATGGGCTACCTCGAGGTCCCCCACATACTGATAGGCAGTTGAGCAGACCGATTTCAGCATTAATTATTATTTTTGCTGCTCATGAAGACCTGCTTTTTGCGGATCTTGGGCCAGATTCTCAAAAAGTAACGCAAACGAAAGGAGAACAGAGAATGCGCTTGTTTCATTTGTGCTTCTTTAAGAAATGCCCAGGTCACCTCATTCTCAAAAGTGACCAAGCATTTTAAGATGGGGCTGGACAGTGGCACAAAGATGCACTGTCCAGCCATCTTACATACAAATGCTCCTGAGACTAATGCATGACAGGCTCCCATCAACCACGATTGCTGAGAGCGCATTTCTATGAGAATGGCCCTTAAATGACCTGTCTCAGTGAAATGCGCGAAAATAAAAAATGCCTTTCCATCCCTGTTTGGGGGATGGGAATGAAGTGTGACAGCCATGGTGTAAACCATGGCTGTCACACTTAAAATAAAAGAAATCATGAAAGGTCAAAAATTACAGGTGCAGCGGTATGGCCCTCCTTTATTTAAAAGTGTTTCCTGTTTGTGAATTTAGGTTGCTATTTTAAATGCCCAGAAATGCCCCCTGATATGTGCAAATATGCAGCAAAGGGTTGAAAATGGTCAAGTGAATGAGTGCATCGAAGATCTCATTCAGATGTCCTTTAATCATGGGACTGTTCCTTTTTTAGCACAAGAGATTAGCCGCTTAGCTAGGGACGCCATTTAGGGGTCTCCAGCGGTTGCACTTACGACCGCTGAGGTCTCCCTTGCTACCCCTGTTGTCTCCCTTGCTACACCTGAAAAAACATTTGAATCTCCTGGGCTGTGGCCAATGCCATGTGGTTCTTTGTTTCTAGAGTGGCTGGCTGTTTTGTTCATGCTTCTTTAAAAAAACAGTAACACTTTGAGCAGTGACCCTAAAAAAGAAAGAATAGGAATAAGAAGTAATTTGTCTTTCTGGAATTCTATATTATAATTGCTGGACTCATTAAAGGTTTATTTCAGGCACACTTCAAGGAGTGATTCACTGATTTAGTCTGTTCTTAAACACCTCAAATTCACAATGCAGACAAAATCCTCCAAAAAGCATTTACATTAGAATAAGTACCCGTTTTGGACTATGTATTTTGCTTTTCGAAAGTTGCAGTTATAGCACGATTTTTTCCGCCAATACATATGGTGATCCATTCTTGTATGAAATGTATATCACGTTACAGGGATATTGTAACCATATTTTTCATAGTGTACTTAGGAACAATGCTATGTGATGCCACTTCCTGTTTTGTCAAGGGGTAAAAAGTCATGTTCCATTGCTTCCTGTGATGTCACTTCGGGGTGTGGTCAATGGCATCACTTCCTGTGATGTCATCAGAGGTCAAGGCTCATGTGAGGTCACTTCTGCTACCCTTGGCATTTTGGTGAAATGACATCCCTGGCCCTAGCGCATCACTTGCACCCAATAACTCTTTCAGAATCTGGCCTAATGTTTATAAAGAATTCCACGTCTTGATTTGTATAGTGCTCAATTTTTGTTCTAATTACATAATTACATTTTTCCCCCTAGATTGTGGTCTGCAAAAAAATAAAAAGATTACCACAGCCTGTATACAACTCTAGCTATCAGTGCCCATGTGCCGTTGATTCATAAGTGTAACCGATGCTGCTTCTAGGCATTCCATCTCCTTCTAACAGATTGATGAAGATTATCTGCCATTGCCATTGCTGGTTCCACATCGTGCTAGAGAGGCTTGAACATCACCTCTCAGACACTGTTCTTTGCTAAATATTTAACCTCTAGCATTTCACTTTTTGCAGACATCTGCTGCAGAGAGAGGGAGAATGTCTGTGTGTGTGTGTGTGAGAGTGTGTGTGCACACTTGTGTTGTAGGAGAATGCTACCACCACCATTCACCTCCCTATTCCCATTCTATTAGGAAATTAACTACTGGCATAACCAACACTTCTAATGGAAGTCCACTGTACTTGTAACAATTTGGGCCTTTAATTAATTTACTATGGTGAACCCAGTAACTGGTTTTATGGCTTATTTATTTGTGTGTTTATTTATTTAAATGTATTCTAAGGCACAGACAATTACACCTGGGTGTATCAGGGCAGATTACAACGTACTACTATCTATTTATTTTTATTTATTATTATTTATGTTTCTTCTCTGCTCCGCACTTTCCCCCTTCCATGCACTTTTCCCCTTTCCCTTTCCCATGCACTTGCGCGTTCTCAATGTCACTGGGCCTACTAAGATCGTTTTGTTCTCCCCTATTTCCCTCCCTTGCCTTGTTGCGCTCAGAAACACTTTTGCGCGATATAAATAAATTATCATATCATATCATACCAACATTACAATACTAACTGTTTCAAAATATGTTGGAATATTGTTCTGTTTTGTGCCACTGACATATCATGAACACTTACTGTACCAGATTCTTAAAAATAAAAAAGCAGACAATACGCCAGAAATAGATGCGCTCCTTCCCAAAAGTGTACTTCTCAGAGATGCACCAGTTTCTAAAAGGAATCCAAAATGAGCTCACTTATTGCTCTCACCTCATCTCTGATGGCCTTGCTTGCTGTGCTATTAAATTGTGGCAGTCTGCAAGCTGCCTTGCCATCCAACTAGGCATTCTACTAATGTGCTGCATATGGATGTTAGTTGGGTGCATAGTGTGTGCTGATGCTGATGCAATTCTTCTTTCCAGGTGGTGTACAGGGTATTGCAGAGCCTGCTGGATCTTGCAGATCCTATTACATGCGTGGTGTGGTTGCTTCAGCGGTTGGCGTGTCTGATTGTCCAGGGACATGGACCTCATTTTTCTACGTGTAGTGTATGTTGGGAAGTGATTGGCACCCTGGTTGGCTCACCTTGGTACTGGGAATCTCTAAGTGTTTTTGGGCTGCTCCTCTTCTTTCCCCTGAAATTGTAACATTTCAGGGTCTGATAAACACATATCTCTAGTTGTTTGTGTCCTAGAGGGAAAATGTATTTTAAGAACATGAGCTTGTGTCATGTGTTTTGGGCAGGACATCTAGCTCCACAATTAATGTGCATATTGGAATCTGTAAAGATATTCCCAGCCACCACCCTTCTCATCTTGAGGATTTCCTTTGTCCTTGGGTATCTTCAGGCACCTGTGCAAGTGGTGTGCATCACATTTGTGTATGTTGCTCCATGTCTGTGCTCCTGTTAGAGGGCAACGCTAGGCTGAGAAAATGAATTACATACGTTTTGGGCCTTAACGAATCAGTGACATTCTAATTGACGTATGACTGGCCATATGTAGATGACTACAGCAGGTGGAGTCACACTAATTGACTCCCTCGCACTGCCCCTCCAGCAGCATAACATATAAATGCCAGAATACTTGGTGAATTCAAGGATTTTGGTGAAAGTCTTTCTGGATCACACAAGTGGCCGTTAGTAACAAACATTTGATTTGCTCTCTCTGGTGAATAATCAAGTACTTGTATACTCAAGCTCCAACTTCCCTTGGGGTCCTGATGAAGGCAGCGAAGTAGAACAACTGCTGAAAAGTCATGCTGACACATATGCGGCACATATTATGGTTCCTAGTCTCGGTGACCAAGCCGTAGACCTGGGATGTGTGTTCAGATCATATTGGCGGGAACCACAGGGTCTTTGTAAAGATGTCTTTTGCGATATACAGTTAGTCTTAATCCTATTCTGTCCCTGCCCTATCTTCCCATTGGATTGGTCCACATACATATAAAAATAAGTCTTCATTGCCATTAACCCGTGTGGTATACCCCGTGTTTTATCTATGCCTATTTTATCAAATCATATTGTACGGGGACTCTTCAGCACTGAATCATAAGTGTCAGAATTGGCACCTAATGCATTTTGCACAGGTGCCTAGGTAATGTGTATTTTGCACTTAAGATACAATGTATTGGCTTGTCTCTGAATTGTCCAATGACATATTTGTGATGTTTTGTATTATATGATGTTATGGAATCTTATCACAATTCTATTGTAAGATGTCATAAACTTTAATCGCAGTTGAATTAATTCCTAATTGTGTAATACATGTTTTGTATGTGCAGTGACTATTGAGCCTTCACCCTAAATCAAATTTAATAAAATGAAAATTATTTTACTTGATCTCTAGAGTTGTGCTGACTTATAGATCCAATCAAAATTCCAAATAGAGGCTGTGCCTGAATAGTGGCCGACCATTGTGAAAAGCTAAAAATGTGAATGGTTCACCCTGGGGACACTTTTTGTGTGAACAGTTTTGCTCATTTGTCCTTAGGATGCCTAGTGAGTACTTTGCCCTTGTGTGAAACCTGGTAGAGGGCAGACATGCGCTACCCACTTCAGGGGTATAGTGACACTACATGTTTCACATGTCTACATTGGGTTTATGAGGGCCTTGCTCTTCTGCACTGCATCAATCACTTCCCGTGGTCATTGCATGTATTTCCCACTTTCTAATCTTCTCACCTTCCCCTCATTTATTTAATTTACACCAGCTGGCTGCCACAGTTTGCCAATCCACTTACATAAGGTACTACACTGGTGCTGACCCTGTGGTGTTTTTGTATGGCAAGATATGTGACATAAAGCAAAACAAAAGAGGTGATGGCTGGAAGGTTCTGAATTAATCGTAACCTCTGGCATTGCTCTTGGCAACCCTGCAGACCATCGTTCTTTGCCTGCCAAGCCATTACAAAAGGGGAAAGGCCATATGCAAATCAGGCTTGGTCCCACCCCAAAAGGAGCAGTTCAGCCTGAACTGCTAGGTGACATCCTTCCTGCACAAGCATCCCCAAACATGTGTCGGCCTTGTTGGGCCTCATCAGTGAGGAGTAGTTTGGGTCTCTAAGCCCAGCAGGCATGGGACCCACGTCTGGGGTCAGATTAATTCAAAACCGTCCACCCATCACTTTTTTGGTTTTAGTTTGTCTCCCTATGTGAGAGAGGGTATGCGCAGACGTGGGTCTCTTGCTAGCTGCGCTATAGGGAAGCTGCACCTTACTGACGAAGCCCAACAAGACCGAAACATGTCTGGGGTTGCTTGTGTTTTCATGCTGAGGGGACATGGTCTTGCAGTTTGGACAGGGCTGCTCCCATTGGTGGCAGTACCTGACTGTTTGGCATATGGCTGGACTCCTTATTTTCAATAAACTTAGTTTATAAAGTGCCACATCATTGTATGCATGCAAACTGCAGGTGACCACCTTCTGATGATTTCCTTCAATAACAGGCCTCTATCTCTTAGTCAAATCAGCTCCCTGAGCCGGCGATGGAGCCTTGATCTCCATCATGTTTTCTCTGCACTGTCCAACTCATATCTACAAAATAAGGATGATAAAAAAGGGATAATTAAGAATTGTGACCATTTATTTAGCACATAGTGTTCACATTATGCATGTTCGCTACATGTAAAGTATAGCAAAGCCCACAAGTGTAGGCTGTTGCCCTAGTGGTTCACATATATTTTTGTTGCAACCTTACCTCCTATAGTGTGGTGCCCCATAGCATACAGCTGAGTCCCACAAAAAATCCAGCCCAGCCGTTACTTGGTCTCCACCTATTCAATACACCCGTGCCTCATATCTATCCACTCTTCACCTTCCCAAGTCTCTCCTCTAGACTACTATGCTGTCACTCAACTATTATTAAAGTTCAGAACTGTTCTGTACTGCTCCATAACTCCAACTACTGATGCATGCACTGCTATGCTCCTTTTGCTGTCTCCTCAGACTACTGTCTCCCGAAGGGCAATTCTCCATCCGGTGCTTCTACACAATGAAATATGGCAGGATGCACCATATAAATGTAACATAACCTTCATATGTTAGTATGTGTTTTGTAAGTATGTTTTTTTTATAGCACTTCTTTAGGCACTGTAATAACATGGGGCAATATTACGCAGTTTAATTGTAATCAATTGGTCCACCTCGCAAGGATGAGTTGATGTTCCTGCCCTGCCAGGATTCAAACCTGTATGCTGCAGGCTGGACATAGATGTCTGTGGACAGCACTTAACTTGCTGAGGCAGTATGAATCAGACAAATATAGAACTACTCACTAGTATTGTGTCTCGTTTGAACTCTTTGCTAGGAATAGTGGTTCCTAAATGAGGTTGGGCAATGTTGCGGTGGTGGTCCTGTGCCTAGTCACAGGCTGAGGCATCAGATAGGTAAGTCTAAATGGCTAATCTCTTGATTACTCCCTAATTTGGTGAATTTAAGGTAATGGTTTCTGTCATTAATCCATGCACAAAAATCATTTGCTGATGTTACGTTACCATACCAGATGACAATCATCAATGTAGCAAAGTCACATCCATATGGGTTGTAAAAAAGGATTTGACGCGGCATACATTTCTTTCATTTCAAGCATTTCTGCATAGAGATTATCAAGACTTGCTGCGGTAGCAGCAGGATCAAGTTCCAGAGGGTGGGTGCATGACAAGAGATGGATTGTTTGCGGGTCCTCTCTGTGCAGACAGGGTGTATGCTGTCAGGTACGCTGGTATGCTACTTGTAACTGCTTTGTTGATGATACATGCAGTCTTGAACTGTATCCTGGTCTGGGGAGGAAGCCAATACACTGTTTTTAGGGGATCCAAGTGAGCAGCTCAGAGACCCTTCGTGAGGGCATTTCCCCCACCAATGTGAGAAACCACACAGGCCTGAACTGTAGTCCAGAAGTCCTGCGGCTGGATGAAAGGTTTGATTTTGTGAAGGGTAGAGATTTGGCACCAGGCCATTTGGCTTTCTTGGCTATGTGTTTCTCGCAGGAAAGGCTACTGTCAAGGGTGAAGCCGAAGGATTTTGCTGAATCTGTGAGTTGCAGATGAAATCCTTCTAGGTACATAGAATTGAGCAATTGTTGGACAAGTTATTGCTTAGCGGGGCACCAATGAGGCCACAGCCAGTCTTGGATGGGTTAAGGTTGAGGTAGCTAGTCAACTTCCGGGACAGGATGATGACTAGGTAATCGCAGAGACAACTGATGTTCTGTGAGCCAATTACTCTCATGTGCAACTGAGTATCGGCCACCTATTGATGGATGGTTCTATCAGGATCTTGGAGTAGTGTGCCCACAGGCAGCAGATCATTGTTTAAATGAATCGGTAAGAGGATGGAGCCTTGGGGACTCTGCAGGTGACAAGAATTTGGTTAGCATGCAACATGTTCATCTGGACGGCCTGGGGTCTGCCCAAGAGGTAGGAGGTAAATCAATTCAGGACAATGCCAGAGAATCTAATCCTGTTGGGCAGGAGGAAGAGGAGGACGACGAGGTGGTCAACGGTATTGAACGCAGCTGACAGGTTAAGGGGGATGTGGAGGGATGAGTCACCCTTATACATGATTTGGAGGGCCTCATCCACCAACTTGATGTTGGCTGCCTCAATGCTACACTTGTGGCGGAATCCCGACTAATAGCTGTTCAATTCTGTCGTGTAGCAACTACTTTTTCCAAGATTCTGAAAATAAACTGAAGGCCCGTAATAGGCAGATAGTTGGCCAGTCGTCTGGGTCTAGGATCGTTTTTTTCAAAAGAAGTCATATGAGACCAGTCTTGTTGGTGTCTGGAAATGACCCTTCAGTGAGGGAGGTATGAATGCTGGTAAAGTGTGCATTGAGTGCCAGGCCAATCAATTGTTTACTGATGTAGGCTGGGATGATATCTTCAGAGTAGGAAGTAGGTTTGAGAGAGTTGATTGTTTTAGGTGGCCAGGGGGACAGAGAGGAGAGAATTCAGGTTGATTCGATGACCTGTTGGATTTTGTCTATTTTTTCAATTTAAAAAGTTGTTGATTCTGTCACATTTTTCCTGAGTTCCTGGCACCTCAGAGTCAGGTGAGGCTTTGGTACAATGGTCTAAAACTTCAAAGAGGGATTTGCTACTTTTAAAGGCTGGCACAATGGTAGTGGAGTAGTAAGCAGCTTTGGACTCGGAAATCAGAATCCTGTGGTTGGCGTGGAGAGATGTTAGGTTGTTGAGATCGCCAGGGTTACGTTTTCTGTGCTACCACTACTCTACGGCTCTGATTGAGTGATTGTTGGGGATGAGCACTGCAGTGTACCAAGGGGCAGATGGTTTGGTCTTATAGTGGCTGGTTTTAAGTGCTGCTTGAGTGTCCACCAGTTTCACAGTGGAGCTGTTGTATAATTTAAGAAGAGGACTGAGACATTCCTTATGGTGGGAAGTCTGCAAAGTTTGCTTCTAGCTCATTGACTGGGAAGGTTTTGAATGAGTGGCACTGACTGAGGGGATGTTTAGCCTGAACTTTGTGGGCCAGAGTGAAGTGGGTGATCGAATATGGGATGTGGTTTGGTCAGGCCAGTTGGGTGGTATAGGGTCTGTGCACGTGATGAGGGGGGATGATAGGTCTAGGGTGTTGCCTTTGTTGGCAAAGGAGAGAGCACAATTTGCTTATGGCCCATGGGTCTGGTCAGTGTGAAAAGTGTGCTTTGAGTGTGATAGTTGGCATAAGACTAGGGGTCATTAAATCATTGAGAAAGGCATCATTAGCATGTGCTAATTAGGCAGAGGAGAGTAAGTTGGAGATGTTGCCAATGAAAGAGTCACTCCTGTGTGGTGGTATGTAGATGAGGTGGAAGGTGATGGATTCCTTGGGCTAAAGGGAACGGGCGGATGATTGTTTTTAACTGAGTTTGTTCTGGGAGAGAAGATGAAGAAACATGGACAATCCCTCCTATGAATAATTGACACTCTGACCTGGCCAGTTGACATGATGGATGTAGTAGCCCTGGTATAGAAGAACGTCGATAACATGGTGGTAGGATTGGGTAAACCATGTTTCGTTGATAAACAGCTAAACAAGGTTGTTGTATTAAATCAGGTCGGCAATCTCTGCGACGTGAGCAAGTGCTGAGAAAGCATTTATCAGCATAAGGGGCATGTGGTCCGTGGGTGTTAGATGGGAGTAAGGTTGATATTGTTGAGGTTTGCTAGGTTAGCTTGCCAGGGCTGCACTTGGCCATTTGAACCCTAACAAAGGTGGTGATATGCTGTAGAGCGAGAAGACACATGGTGATGTATTTTGGCAAATAGTGATATTAGTGTATACTAGTAATAGTAATAGTTTATTTGTATTTAGTTCACATAACAAACATTTACAAAATACATTTTACACACATGTAATACAACAATTCATCATAGATCTGCAACATTTTAAAACATTATTTAAAACATTCTTTTTAAAAACGATAATTTTAAAAAAGAGTCTTAAAAGGTATTATCATAATCATACAAACATATTAGTTGCCCCCAGTATTTACACTTGTATCCCCTTTCAGTTTTCTTTTCAGGCTACCCTTAGTGGCTATGTAGTCATTATCCGAGGCTCTGTCACCAGTCAACGCTACCACTGGCACCCTTGATATCAGGGGGCAGAGGGTGCTTGGGGCGTACTTGTTTGGCCCCTTTATTTACCCCATTTACATTTTATTTTGCACCAGAGACGATATAATGCAATCTGTACTGACTACGTCTCAGTGTTCAAGCAGTAGCACCAAAAAGCCTGTGTTTTTATGGAGTCGTATCAGCTAACAAAGTTGCCCAATAAGCACATGTATCTTGTGCTCATCGTTCTGCATTGGGTCAAGACGTGTCTGGCCGTCTCGGGTCTGTCTAGTTCATTACACATACAACAGTTTTGCTTGTCCGTGGGCATTTAGGTGTGTACCCCTTGAACAGTTAGTAGCTGCAGTTGATTTATCCTGAGCCGCAGCCTAAAATTACGAACCAGCGGGCTAGGGTTTCTGAGGAGATAGGCCTGAGTTTGGAGGTATTTATGTGAGACACCGACCACCGGTCCATAGCTCTGCAGTTTTTCCGGTGCGGTATAATTACCAACCCACTAGAATTTCTTCATTTTATTTACGAAAATATGCTTAAGGGTTTCATACTGTGTTCCCCTTTGGAATTCCGGACACCAGCCTATTTGAAGAAAGCAGTCTTCGTTTAATTTACGATCATTTTTATTTCTGGGAACGCTCTGCGAAACTTCATAACTTTTCCCCAACATGTCCAACAAGGGACATCTTTCATATTATAACAGGCCTCGGCGAATTTGCACCTGCACCTTGAGTGACACCAGCCCCAGTTCCAGTTGCAAAAAAGCCATGGGAGTCGCCGGTGGGAGCCTCAAAATGCTCCTCAAAAATAGGCCCTCCAAAAACCCCCAACCAGGACAAGTCAACCATTGTTAAGGCTTGGAGACCATACAGAATTGCTGGTATGAAGCACTGCTTGTATAGCTTCAGGATCCCCTCCAATGACTATCCTGCTGATTCCCTGGCATATTTATTGATGATGTGCGCTAATTGTCTCACCTTTCGTCTCCTGATCTCCATGATCAGATCATAGGAACAACTGGCTGATAGCTCCATTCCCAGGTATGGGTAGCTGTACACATATATCAAGCGTATACTTTGTAGGTGAAATGCAGGCTAGCGTGTCTGGCCCTTGACCCTATCTGGCCAAAACAGACTCAAACAGTTGACGTCCTTGTCTTTGTCTGCCCTTTGCTGAGGACACCTAAGGAGGACTGGTGAAATAGGCAGTCAGCAGAGCAGCCAACGGGCAGGGCCTGGTCACGTGAACAGCAGCCTCCTTAATGCTGCCTGTCTGGAGCGGGCCTAGGACCCCTATGTAGCTGCCTCAATTGTGCTACTTATCAATTCCTCTTCTGGGCTTTTTTTTGCATGGATGGGGCAAGAGACTTAGTACTTTGACTGTGTAAAGAGAGGGAACATTTATTTGGAGATTTTGTTGCTTTAGTCTTTATTTTTCATCCATTTAGTTTGGTCTATATATGCTGTTGATTTACATCACGCTCCAAAGTTCAGTTTCAGGTTCAAGTTTATTTTCGGCAAATCATGCTCATTAAATTTCACAAAATAAATACAAATCATGTCCATAAAACTCAAAATAATAATTACAAACACAACCTTCATAAAATAAAAAACATTACAACAAACTGACCATAAATACAAATAAAAACCTGCATACTGATCCATGTTCTGCACAAGCATAATGCAAATGGCAAATGGCACTCATACACATGGGGTGCCAATGCCAGCAGCTTCATTTTGCTCTATAAGGACTGCTTCTTAAAATCATTCAATGTCGAGGTTGAAGGCATAGAGTGAGCAGAATGTAAGACTATAAATGCCAGTTGACATTGTCTGACATCCAAGTTTCTTAACACAGCTGTGAATGAGTTCCTTCTAATACACTAGGCAAAATAATATAAAATGAAATGATGATTCAATTGATTGGGGGCAGAATGGTCACAACAGCCGCTCTTAATGAGTCACCTCTCCCCCAATGACTGCATTGATCAGCAGGAAATTGTGTTTTGCTCCAGTATATGGCAATTTCTCCTAAACGGCAAAAAGAAAAATAGAATTGCACATCATCTAGAGCTGTAATAACTTCCAATGCCAAATTGGTCAGGCAAACTCTCTGTTGCTCTTCTTGCCAATTTCCATTGCACTTTGCAAGTGCAAATATCACTCTTTCTATGTCTTTGCTTCATTTTATTCATTTTCTGTCTAACATTCTGACATTTACTGTTTCTCATGAATAGTCGTCCTTGACTTATATAATACAGCAAGCCAGTAGGCAGAAAGGAAAGGTAAAGTGCGGCAGCTTTTCTTCATTAGTGATGTGGGGAGGGAAGATTTGGAGAAACAGTAAATCGCGTCTGGGAATGGTGACCACCCCAGGATTCAGACCACGGGTACAAGATCACAAGTACAAGATCCCCGCTAAAGGTCCCAGCAGTCATCTCCCCAGTTGAAACGTATAGGGGCTACAAGAGAAGGTCAAATCACAATCCCTTTCAAATTTTCCGTTCTAAGGTCGTTTTATGGCTGAAAACGTAGGCCTGTGAATCACCTCCAAACTGCCAGCTGTATATATTGCACTGCTTACTGTTTGTACTTACTGTGTACTTATTGCCCATCTGTATATATGTATATTTTTCCGGTTATTACTTTTACTATGTATATGTATAATTTCTTTACTTTGCTGCTGTAACTAAGCTTCGCAATCTCTTGTAAATGCCGCGCACTGGTACCTGAGGGTATGACCGCACATTACAAATAATAAAACAAACAAACAGAGGTGTCCACAAATCCAACAGTCAGAAGTGCTCTGTAAACAGGCATATTGCCACACCAGGTGAAGGGAAGTATTCTCACTATGAGCTGAGGGACGGTAGTAATCATGACAAGTGCTGTTGAAAGCATAAATCACAGTGAGCTGAACAAAGAAAATGAGCACTGATGCAGTCTCATTCATGATGTGCTAGGCGCACCGTAGTTGTGCACAAAAGTCTAAAAGGCTATGCGTATCAGTACAAGGGTAGTTCATAAACACAAGGTTTGTGAAAGAAAGTAGAGGTGAGTCTGTGAGAGTCACAAAGGCATAGGGCCTCATTACGACCCTGGCGCTAAGTGGAAAACAATGGCGGTAAATTTTTACTGCCATCGTTTTCCGCTAAATCCGATCATGACCCGTGACCGTTAACTACGATGCCATTAGCGGCATCGTAGTTAACGCTGCCGCTAACTGCACCAAGGACGCGCGCACGCGCCCTCCCACACCATAATTACCAGCATGGCGCAAAGGTACGCGAATGCTGACCCAAGCGGACATGCACCTAACGCCATCACCCAGCCCGTTAAGTACCTTACCGCCATGGTGCTAATTACGCCCTCGCGAACCAGCCGTAAAGGGCCTTGTGCAGTGAATCCAGCTGCCACAGGTGCATAGAATCAGCACTGGTGGTGGCAATACAGACTCAGGAAGTAGAAAAAGAGCACACCCAACCCCTTCCCAGACCCAGTCACACTCCACAATGATACCAATAGGACTAGCAATGTTGGGGCTGGAGGACCTGATAGCAATGCAAGTGCTACAACTTCAACTACAACAACAACAACAACAACAGGCTGCACAGAGGAGACGCAGGAGGAGAATGAGGGCAAGGCAGGGCCAGCAAGCCCCACCAGCACAGCCAGTGGCACCACGCAGGCAGCCCCCAATCCCACGCATCAGAGCCAGTCCATTCAACCTCACCGCTGAGCAGATCCACACCCTGTACCGACTGGACCGGGACACCATCACCACCATTGTGGACATGATACACAACGACATCGTCAGCATGATTGAAACACCCACCACCATCCCCCCCCTACTGAAGGTAGTGTCCGTGCTCCACTTCCTGGCCACAGGCACCTACCAGCACACAGTGGGGCACTTGCATAGCATATCACAACCATTATTCTCACGTACACTGATCCAAGTGCTCGATGCCCTCCTCAAGCACACAGATGACCACATCTCATTGCCACGGTCTGCCCAGGGGATTGCTAACACCAAAGTGGATTTCCATGCACTAGCTGGCATACCTGGTTGCATTGGTGCCATCGACTGCACCCATCTGGAATTGGTGGTCCCACATGCCATCGAGGTAGCGTACCGCAACCGTTAACTATTTCACTCAATCAACGTGCAAATGATCTGTGACTCCAACAGGATCGTCACACATTGTTGTGCCCGATTCCCCGGATCAACCCATGATTCAATGGTCCTGAGGAACTCCACAATACCACGCTACATGGTGCGACATGCAGGCCCAAGATCCTGGCTACTCGGTGAATCTAATGTCATGAGCATGGAAATGTGAAGTGGGTAGGTGATCGACGTACCAATGCATACTTCACCTGGCAGAAAGGGGGGGGGGTGATGCATACTTCATCTGGCAGAAAGGGGGGGGGGTGATGCATACTTCACCTGGCAGAAAGGGGGGGGGTGATGCATACTTCACCTGGCAGAAAGGGGGGGAATGATGCATACTTCACCTGGCAGAAAGGGGGGGGGATGATGCATACTTCACCTGGCAGAAGGGGGGGAATGATGCATACTTAACCTGGCAGAAAGGGGGGGGGTGATGCATACTTCACCTGGCAGAAAGGGGGGGGTGATGCATACTTCACCTGCCAGAAAGGGGGGGGTGATGCATACTTCACCTGGCAGAAAGGGGGGGGGTGATGCATACTTCACCTGGCAGAAAGGGGGGGTGATGCATACTTCACCTGGCAGAAAGGGGGGGGAATGATGCATACTTCACCTGGCAGAAAGGGGGGATGATGCATACTTCACCTGACTGCGACTAGCAGTAGCCAGATCATACCCTGAGGCAGCACTTACATCATCTGACAACTGTATACATGATGCCTGACCTAAGCAGCCCTAACATGGGAATGAAGGTGTCTCCCAACCATGACACAACCATCTGCAAGTGCATTGTACAAAATGTGACCACAGTGACTCCAACGAAAAGCACCCACATGCACGTCACCAAACACCATCAACTGAAAGGCCTGTCCCCCATAACTGCGCACAAAGGAGGCACATGACGGACAGGAACATCAAGACAGCACAACACAGACAGCAAGGCCCACAAACTGTTCCTATTGACATCAGTATTGTTCACTGGGGTCATAATGAGGCAGACAGCAATGTTGCAATCATGTGAGCGTTGACCTCACAGGACACGTGCCAGGTCACCTAAAGAAACGGCCTGAACGGACACAGTGGATGGGCACTCACAAGGCACTTGTCCCCCCTGCATTGTGTCTTGGGATGCAAAACTGTACATGAGAGCCATGAACATATACCGGTTGCATAGTGTGAATCCATTAGCGCAACTAAAAGTGGTGCAAAGTAACAGTTGAATGCAAGGCATGGTGGCACGTCATGTACAGAAATCAATCTCATCCCTGACACATACATTGTTGCCCACTTACAGGTGATGCAGGCTATCCCCTGAAGAGGTGGCTCCTTACACCAGTCCGGAACCCACAGAACCAGCATGAGGAGGACTTCAACCGTGCCCATGCACGTACCCGTGTGGTGATTGAGCAGGCATTCGGCCTACTGAAGGCACATTTCCGCTGCCTCAGCAGGTCTGGCGGGGCACTCCTGTACCGCCATGAGAAGGTTGCGAAGATCGTCATGGCATGTGTCATGCTACACAATATGTGCGTCAGACGAAATGTGCCCCTGTCCCCTGACGTCGAACTGCAACCACCTGACGATGAGGATGATGAGGGTGGGGATGGGGCAGCACCTCAAGGAGGCAGCGATGCACTGGAGGGGCGTGAAATGCGTCAGAATCTCATTGACCAATGCTTCTAGCACACACGGCGTGTGCGTGTAACATGGAGACGGCACTTGGGGCACTGTGTGTGTCTGGGATATGCATACTCTGGACAGTACAACAATAAAGCACACATACCCAATGAGCAATGTCCACACATTTGATTTGTGCTAAACGAAAAAGTGTATTATGATTGTGAAAAGGTATGACACACCCACTCCCCCCTCCCTCTCCCCCCCGAACACCCCAACACACCGACTCCCCCCTCCTCCCCCCTGAACACCCCAACACACCCACTCCCCCCTCCCCCCTGAACACCCCAACACACCCACTCCCCCCTCCCCTGAACACCCAAACACACCCACTCCCCCCTCCCCCCTCCCCCTGAACACCCAAACACACCCACTCCCCCCTCCCCCCTGGAATCCCTACGAAGGTGTGAGTGAGTCTGTGCAGCAGTGTGTGATGCAGTAATTCTCCACTGTCCAGCCACTAATTACAGTCCCCTCCCCTGGCACCCGGGGCACCCCTGCCCGTGCTGCGCAGGTTCCTCCCTGATCGTCGGATGGGACTGCTCTGTGCCGAGCTGGTTGTCGAGGAGGTTCCTGCATGCACATTTGGACGCATGTCCCGAATGGTCTGCACCAGTTCTGAGATTACGTGCCGCACAGCGGCGAGTTCTGTGCAGATGTCCTTCGTGGAGGACTCAATGGCAGACGTGACTTTGTCTGCACATCTCTCCATTGCATCCTTTGCCCCCCCCACACTCTGCAACGTGCTCATTGAGGAGCGAGGATAGTTGCTGCTGCCGGGTGACTATCTCATCCAGGGTCTGTTCATTCCTCTGGCTCATGACTGATGACATTGGCATACCCATTGGGCTGATCACTTCCGGCAGCGGGGATGGGGTGGCTGGCCAATCCTCGTCCTCTAACTGCCCCTGTGTGGCATCCGCATGCAGGCTGCTTGGGGATATGTAGGGGGAATGTAGGTGGGCAGTAAGGCTTGCATCCTCAATCTCCTCAATGATCCCAGCTTCACTATCGGAGGAGGCTGCAATGGCTGCAATTTCGCCAAGAGTGCTGCTTGCAGCAGAGCCTGTCCCTTCGGTGGGCACGATTTGTGTAATGTGCGCTGCTGCTGCTGATTCTGTGGTGACAGTTGTGGTGGCTGTCAGTGCCCTGTCCTCTTTCCCTGGCAGGGATTGTGGCTGCTGTGGTGTTTTCATCGGGACGGCAGAGGTGGAGGCTTGCGGTCTTGGCACAGTTGTCCTGGCCATCTTGGTGGCTGTGGAGGCAGTGGTGTCCTCATCCTGAAGGTCTGAATCTGAGCCTGTGGTGGAGCAAAGGAGGGATAGTGTTATTGATGGGTCAGCGGACATTGGGCCTGCATTGTGACGAATGGCATCTTGTCAGTTAGTAAATGCAGCACATTTGAGGCAGGGGCATACAGGTTGTCTGCCTTTTGTGTGGAAGTAGCATGGAGGTATGTGGGTGCTGGCAGTTAGGGTGTGCATGCTGCATGTGTACAGGGTGGAGATCGGATGTGTCTGTGGGCAGTCTCCTGCTGCTGTGTTGCATTTGCACTATGGGGCAACATTGTACTTCACATGATTGGAGTTTGGTGAATTTTGCATGGCTTGATTTGAGCCACCTACCTGCATCTCCTGATGTCGGGGCTCCTCTCTCCATCCCTTCTACTCCTTCTATGCTCTCCATTCCAATAGTGGAGGCACAGATTTCCTCCCATGCTTGCAATTTGATGGGTGAATCAGATCCTCCCCCGGTTGCGTGGCCAGGTTCCTATTCGCCGAGAGGATGCTCCTGACGCGGAGCCTCAGGTCGTCCCACCGCTTTCTACACTGCTGTGCGTTGCGGGGTACGGTTCCCACCGCACTGACACGCTCTGCCACCAGGGCCCATATGGCCTTCTTCTTGGCAATTGCCGGCCTGGTCATTTGCGTGGAGAAGACCACTGGAGCATTGTCCTGGAGGGTTTCCGCAAGCATGGTGAGTTCCTCACGGGAGAAGCGCTCCTGGCGCTGCCGATCGCAGGCTTTTTTGACTGCTTTTGGCATTTTCAAGTTGGTAAATGGGTGGGTAATGGGTTATGATAGGTCTCAGGGTCGGATGTGGAGTGGTTGGGGAGGATGGCAATGGATTGTGTTTTTAAAGATGGCCGCCGTGCTCTTTCCCGTTCCGCCGCGATGACGCTACTTCCAGTTCCGCTTATTTACAGTCACCGCTAATTACGGTCACCGCTAATTACGGTGACCGCTATGATGGGTGGCGGAAGTGCACCTTGCGCGGCGTACGATGCCGGTAGGGGCCGTTTTGGGGTCATTTACGGCATCGCATACTTTACATTACCGCCATGGCGTAATGCTCGTGCGCGATGGGTCGGAATGTGCCGTACTTTACGACATGGGGCCAGGGCGTAAACGTAAATTACGCCATGGCGGTAATGTTCGATACTTACCGCCTGGGTCGTAATGAGGGCCATAGTCTTTGGTTCTAGGTCTGAAGACAAGGCCAGATCCTCTGTAGTTGTCAGTATGCAGGACAGCAATGTCAAAGATTACCATAGTACCATAACCACAAGAGCATCCTGCTCATACTGACAAAAAGGATCACATCAAAAGGGGACAACCCGTTCAGGGTAGGGCATCTCACTATGCAGATTTTCCCAATCCTGCTCCTGCCTGGACTACAATGGGAGGTGCATCTCCCTCCACCAGGCAGTTCAGCAGGTGTTAGACAGAAAACAACAGAAATGCTCCTTTAGCCTCTGGCCAGACCTCTCCTGGGCCACATGCAATATTTCTATGGGGCTGGTAAGACAGATCCAGAGGAGTCTGCAACAAGAGGCTTGAGTTGAGAAAGGGAACTTGAATCAGAGTCGACTCTGGAGGAGGCTCGGTTTCCTGGTGGATTAGTCAAACAGCAACTCTTGGAGAGATCCCAATATTGTTGAATAGGCTCAGCATCTGTGGGTTTCGTTTCAGGACGGATAGAGTGGGAATTGTGGAGTTGGCCTCCATCCCTGTTCTAGGATGGCTCGGAGGATCAGACTGGTGCGTAATCATGGCAGACCTTGATCCCTCTTAGCTGAAGTTGTCGGTTTGGGCTGCGTAAGTTCTTGGTGAGCTGGTTCCTGGAAGGTGGCTGTTGGGGAGCTTCAGCTGCAGGGCTGAAAGTGGAGGACTGCCCATTTTGACAAAGGGCACAATGTGACCATGAGGCGACTCCCTCACACTTTACCACAGTCTGGGTTTTGAGAAGGACTTGGTGTGGTACTCGCCAGTGGAGTTGTAGCGCTGACTTCCGTTGGTGCACACAGATGTAGACCATGTCACCAAGCTGTAGTGAGCGATAGGATTTGTGTAGCATTCGTGCTACAAGGAAGACGCTTGCCTGGCTGAAGAGACCTGCCTGGTTGCATCATGGAGCCCTGCATTGGAGTCTCGTGATAGCGGAGCGAGCATGAGTTCCATGCTCGAGGGCTCGATCTGGAAAGCGAGATTCAAACGATAACGTCTCCCAGCCGCTGATGTGATGAGCGGCCTCCCTCCTCTTTTCCCCCTTATACTAATACGATATATTTCTCACGTTAATAAACACCCGTACTTTAATTACATAGCAACTTGGTGTCATAGTATCTTTTGGCCCCATACTACATTTGGCGACGAGGATGGGATTCACTGTCGAGCTGCTGACTGCCGTGTCGCCTCATCCGGTGCTGCTCCCCTCATGCCCGAGTGTTGCAGCGGCCCCGGTCGGACATCAATTGAGGTAACGCGCGTTTCGTTTTCTCCATTCATGTAAAGTGCCTTCCCTGCGTATGTCCTGCTGTACAGACTCATCTCTATCTCCCCGCATGCCCGTCAGGCTCTGCAATCCATTTACAGTAGTTTCCTTATTCCTTCACTTCGTTTGCCAGGCGCGCATGCGCGATGCATTTCTTGTGAAAGCGTGTGTTCATCACGTGTTTTCCGATACGATTGTGTTAAAGTCGTACACACATCGTTG
This sequence comes from Ambystoma mexicanum, assembly GCF_040938575.1. Taxonomy (NCBI): domain Eukaryota; kingdom Metazoa; phylum Chordata; class Amphibia; order Caudata; family Ambystomatidae; genus Ambystoma; species Ambystoma mexicanum. Next base: position 166,583,101 of record NC_090936.1, on the reverse strand, counting down.
ATTCACGCTGACTTTGGTTATTAAGGCTCTCAATAGTGTATCACTGTATACACACTGCACACATTTTTTTTAATTTTTAAGTTGTCACAAGGGAAGTTGTATTGATCACAGTTCAATACATATTACGGCTGAGGAGCAACTTTTACATGTGAATACATGTGAATCTGCATACATATTGTGGACAATTCAGTGATTATCTTTGTAGTTTACAGGAGGATCACACCAGCAAGGTACACCACAGCGATCTACAATCATGGCATTCAGCAGTGTACCCCCACCTACATTTTTCATGCCTGACACTGATGAACCAGGCATTCTGTGGAAAAGATGGATTAAATCCTTTGAGCACTATGCCGGAGTTGTTTGTGGCCCTAATTGTAGTGCAGAAAAGAGGAAATCGCTTTTGTTGCATTGTTTAGGCCCGGCAGGCCAAGAGAAATACAAGAGTTTGCCAGAATTATCAGCAGAGGAAGGCGCAAACATTAGTGAATATGAACGTGCAGTCATGAAAATTAACAAACATTTTGAAAAGAAGATAAGTATCATTTTGGAAATGTACAAATTTGGCAAGAGGACACAAGAGGAGGGAGAAAGTGTCGAGAAATTCATAACTGCGTTAAGGAAACTTACCAAGTCATGTAATTTCAACGAACAGCTCGATGAAAAATTAAGGGACCAGTTTATGCTGAGTGTAGAAGTGCAAAAGTCAGAGAGAAACTCTGATCAGAAAATGATCCACCCCTGGATGTTGTACTTCGTGTAGCGAAGGAAGTGGAACATACCGAAGAATGTGTGAAAGAATTAGAAAACAAGGTGAAACATATGCAAATTGAGGCCAATAATATTAAATCTGCTAAGGTATCTTGCAATGTGGCGGAAGAAACTGAGTCCATATCTATGATAATAATGTCTCTGTCAAACGGAATATGCCAACTAGACAGTACAGGCCGTCACAGCCTGACAAAGGGAAGCATAAGACTAATCAGAGGAGATCTTTTAATGACCGCGCCAGAAAGGATAGTCCTGATAAACAATACACAAACTCAAGAAGAAGACGCCAAGGGAGATGTTACAGGTGTGATAGCGTCAATCATTGGGCCGATGATCCAGAGTGCCCAGCCCTAAAAATTATATGCAGCAAATGCAGAGGTAAAGGTCATTATTCAAGGTGCTGCAGATTCCGTAATACTTCCACTAATTGGATAGGAGGTAATTCGGACAGTGGCCATAGTTTTGGAGAGGAAGTAGAAGAATGTGTATTTGTCATAACTGGTGATGATAATAATTGATGATGATGGAGAAGTCCTGGAAAGTCCCAAAGCCATGGTTTCAGTTGATTGTGTAGAATTTAATATGATGATTGACACCTGTGCAAAGTACACATTACTGCCACAACATTTATGGAACAAGGAAAAGCATGAATACCTGCATGAGACCGATATCAACCCCAGAGCTTATGGTGGGGTAAGAATTGACACTATAGGTTGGTTTTGGGGGAAGTTGAAATTTAATGATTTAGTGTGTGCAGGACGCCACTATTGAGTTGGACTCATCAGAGTAAATTGCAAGTCAAGGTAGATTCTACTGCTGAAGAATCTGTTTTTGCCATCAACAATGATGTGAGTGAACTGGGAAATAGCCGTGATAAAGCTAAAGAGAACACCATGGATGTCATGCAAGCTGTTTTTCGTGAAGGTGTGGGATGCCTTCATGGTTATGTACACGAAATACAGTTGAGACCAAATCATAATCCAGTTGCCCAGAAATTGAGGAACGTTCCTTTGTCCATGCGTGATGAAGTCAGAAGGGAGATAAGAAGCATGGAGGAACAAGGAATCATTGAAGGTATTGATACCAGCGAATGGGTTTCGCCAGTGGTGGTCATAAGAAAGAAGTCGGGAAAACTTAGAATTTGTGTAGATATGCAGGAATTGAGTGTGTTGTCCCTGACCGACATCCTCTCCCCAACATACAAGAAATAATCTCCACAATTGGGCCGTCGAAGTTCTTTTCCACTTTGGACCTGACTTCTGCATATCACCAGATTAAATTACATGAGCATTCCAGGCATGTCACAGCTTTCATTACGCCGGATGGCCTTTACCAATTCAAGAGAATGCCATTTGGTTTGGTGTCCGCCGCATCAGTTTTCCAGAAGATAATGCACAACTTGTTGGAGGGCGTACCTGGTGTAATTTGTTTCCAAGATGACATCTTAGTATATGCTGACAATCAAAAATTACATGATAAGAGACTTGAGTATGTATGCAAGAAGTTATGCAGAGCAGGGATGACTTTAAGCAAGGATAAGTGTAAAATTAACTGCTCTGAAATAGAATATTTAGGGTACAAGATTTCTGCCGATGGAATTTCTCCTAAACCTCAATTGGTCAATACCATCAATAAGATGCCCAGACCATGCAACAAGGAAGAGGTTCGCACATTTGTTGGAATGGCAGAATACTACTCCAAGTTTGTTCAGGATTTTGCTATTCACACTGTTCCTTTACGAGAACTACTCAAAAAGAAGAGTTTTGAGTGGAACAATGACTGCGAAGAAGAGTTCAATTTCATTAAAGTTGCAATAGGTTCAGCTCCAGCGTTGAAGGATTTCTGCAGTGACAGGAAAACTATTATCACAACCGATGCTAGTAATGTTGGCCTGGGAGCTGTTGTCACACAAGAAGATAAAGGACGTTAAGTTTTGATTGCATTCGCTTCGAGGTTGTTGAAAGGAGCTGAATTATCATATGCTGCAATTGAGAAAGAAGCGTTGGCGATAAAATGGGCAGCTGAAAAAATTAGGAGTTTCATATGGGGCAGTGAAGTGGAATTTCGTACAGACCATAAACCGTTGATCCATGTATTCATGACGAAAGGTTTGGACAAGGTTTCAAATAGAATCAGGAGGTGGGTGATGCTTCTTCAAGAGTACAATTACACAGTATGTTACGTGCCTGGAGCTAAGAATGTCACGGCTGACTGTCTGTCACGTCTAACAAATATTTCGGAAGTCACTGATGGGGAAGATGACATGGAAGTTGTACTAAGCATAGAGGCAGAATCGATTTCAAAGATGGAATGGGATAATGCTGAACTTGAAGATGAAACAGTTAGATGTTTGAAGGATCTACTCAACAGTCAGGGTCCATGGAACAAGACTAAGTTCAAAGAAGCAAACCTGATGGCATATTGGTCTGTTGCTGATGAATTACATGTGCACGATAAATTCATCATGAGGGGAGATAAAATTATCCCTCCTCCAAGTCTACGCCAGAGAGTGATTGAACTTGGACATGACGGCCACCAGGGTATCATAAAACCAAACAAAGGCTAAGGAATGATTTTTGGTTGCCTGGATGTGATCTGCAGATAGAACGCTATATCAGAGACTGTATCCTTTGCAGTAATAGTGAAAAGAGCTGTATGGGTGTGAAACAGTCTATGGTGATCACTGAGATTCCAAATAAAGTGTGGAGGATGTAGGCATGGATATTTTAGGCCCTGTGAGTAGCAATGGTGTGCAGAAATTGGTTTTGGTTGTTTTTGATCTACTCACCAGGTGGGTGGAAGTGTTGATTGCACTGAGCATTACTGGGAGAACTGTGATTGAATTTCTTTCCGCTGTGTGTGAGAGCGAGGGGTACCCAGGAAGTATTCTCACTGATCATGGTACACAATTTAAATCTAAAGAAATGGTAGAATTCTGCAGTAAGTATTCTTTTGAACATTAAAAAAAGCGCTATATACCACCCCCAGACTAATGGAACTGTAGAGCGTTTCAACAAGATATTGAAAGAGACTATTAGAATGGCTTGGTCAAATGGTATGAACTGGGAGGAAGTGGTCAAGGAAAGGATAATTGCCCATTGTTTTATGCCGCATTCCACCACAGGTCTTTCTCCTTTTGAGTTAAGTAGAGGAAGGAAGGCAAACACAAAGTTAGCACCATTGTGGTTAGACAACAAATGTAATGGGGTGGAGAAGGATTTTGGTTCTGTATGTGATAAGATCAGAGAGACACAATGGAAGAACAAATCTATCGATGATAAGAGAAGGAATACCGATAAGTATGATAAGGTCTCTGTGGTGGGAAAGTTGGTTAGGATTCATCTTCCTCCTTCTCTTAGGGAAGGCCAGTGTAAGTGGTCTAGGGCAACCAGAGTCATAGAGGCATTCAAACATGCTGTCAGAACGGAAGATGGTAGGATCTTCAATGTTGAGAGGATATGGGTATGTGGTGGTGGTGGTAGTAAAGTTGGTGGTGGTGATGATGATGCTGGTTTGGGTGTGAAGGAATTGAGTGAAGGAATCAATTGTCGCGGAAATGATGGTGGAGTGAAAAGTATTAGAAGTGTGAATAGGGCAAAAGTGGTACCGAAAGCAGTTCCGAAAGTGTGTTCAAGAAAGTTTGAAGTTTCTTCCTTGCCAGCTTCTTCCAGAGACATCGTCTACAAGTCCAGATGGGGAAGGACTATTCGCACACCTAAATGCATGGAGGACTATGTGTGACCATGTTTGTTTCTTTAAGACAATTGTTTTTTGTTGCATTCTGTTGTTTGTTTTACATTATAAAGGAAGCGAGATGTGTAGCATTCGTGCTACACAGAAGACGCTTGCCTGGCTGAACAGACCGGCCTGGTTGCATCATGGAGCCCTGCATTGGAGTCTTGTGATAGCGGAGCGAGCATGAGTTCCATGCTCGAGGGCTCGATCTGGAATGAGAGATTCAAACGATAACGTGTTCCAGCCGCTGATGTGATGAGCGGCCTCCCTCCTCTTTTCCCCCTTGTAATAATACGATATATTTCTCATGTTAATAAACGCCCGTACTTTAATTACAACTTGGTGTCATAGTATTGTTTGGCCCCATACTACATTTCTACAGTCTGTTGAGGTAGGACAGCCTTGACTTCAGTGTGGGGGTGAACTGACAGTTTTTACAAGAGCTTGACAGTAATTGAGGACTACGTCATCTTCCAGGTGCAAATTCAAATAGTGCAGAGAAGACGGGGTGAGGTACCCATACGCACCAGGCACCCAGTGTTCATCTCCTGTGGAGAAAACCCATGCTTCTGGTGCATGTAATTGTGCATGTAGAGTAGGGGAAATGCCTGGGACAATTTCAACCCAGTTTCATGGCAGATCTTGGAGAGCCTAGTATTGAGCTCACCGTCTTGGTGTTCCACTGTGCCTCTAGACTGCTGGTGGTAGATGCAGTGAATCAGTTCAAGAATGTTAAGAGCCTTGCACATTTCCCTGATAACCTGCCCAGTAAAATGGGTGTCTTGATCACAGTCAATGAGGAGTGGAAACCCAAACCAGGGAATTAAGTCGAACAAAAATTTCTTGGCAACAGTAATAGCATCTGCTTTTTCGACAGGGGTAAGCTTCCAACCACCCAAAGAAAATGTCTACCACAGTGAGGCAGTATTCATGTCCAATACTCTGAGGGAGATGTGTGAAGCCAATCTGTACATTCAGAAATGGGCCTTGTGGTACTGAATGTGCAGACTGCTAGTTTTTCACCGCTCTTCTCACATTACTAAGCAAACAGTACAATTTTCACAATAGACCTGGGTCACTGTAGTAAACGTAGGGGCATACCAGTCGCTCTTCACAATATCAGTCATAGCGCCTTTACCTGAGTGGGCAACTGAGTGTGCCAGTCGGGCCAAGTAAGGTGAGAGTACTTTGGGTGCCACCAGGCGGCCATCTGGGGACCGCCTAAGAGAGTTAGCTAACAATTTACATCCGTTGCAGTAACAGAACTTCTTTTCAGGCTTGGGTGCTTGGTTTTCAAGCACAGCAAGACTGGAAAGTGATTCAAACGGTGACTGTTGAACTGAAACACAGATAAGGACATCCATAGGAGCAGGGGCCCATTAAAGGCAGAATTTCTAGCTGATTTATCTAGAGAGTTGCGCACAGCAGTAAAGGATTGAGAGGGGACGTGGCCGCAACACTTGACAATTGCGAGGATGGAAGGGTGCAATTATTATTATTATTTACTACTTATACTGCACAACATGCCTATGGGCCTCAGTGCTCAGACAGACACAAACATACAAATAAAACAAAATAACAATCCTTAAAACAGCAGAGATAATCAGGACATTATGGACAGTCCACTATTAACTTAAGATCAGATGGAATGTGTCAGAAGTTGTTACAATTTAAAAAGTAAGAAGGGAGGTTACTAAGGCCACAATATTGGCTTGTGTGCACCATTCATCCAACTTGGTCCTTCGCAGGACCTTAAGTTCTAGGGTTCAAACAATCCCTGGGTTGTAGCAGAACAGGCATATGTTTTCCATTCAGAATCAGGGTACCCGACAGGGTCAAGTAACCCCTCTGCTTCCAGAGGACACCGATATCATGAACTACCCAATGAGCATACCGAGAGTCAGTATAAATGGTCACTGACTCATCTTTTGATAAAAAGCATGCTCAGTGAGTTTGGCTACCTGGGCCGATTTGACATTTGGAAAGTGGTATGCTTCTAGGACATCGTGACAGCAACATACAGCATATTCAAAAACCAGTCTCCCTCTCTCTGATCCCATAAATAAGAACTATCCACATAGAGGATTAAATCATGGTTGTGCAACGGGATGTCTTTCAAATCTGCATGGTGGACAGTTAGTTTCCCACTACTAGCAGACAGTCATAGGGATCCCCATCCTGGGGAGTAGGGAAAAGAGATGTAGGGTTCAGAAGTAGTCAAAATTAATAAGTACCATTGGCAGCAGACATAAGGAGCTTTTCATACTTGGTTAGTCGGGAGTTGGATATATGCTCAGTCTTTCCCTTGAGTAGTAGGGCAAGAACTGTGGATGGCACTGCAATGGTTATGGAGTGGTCCTGAACCTATACATCAGCTTTCTCTACCAATAGTGCCTTGGCAGTGACTGCTCGAACTATGGTAGGATGCAGGCTGGTGCTTGTCAACATGTACTTGGTGCAGAACACCTTGGTCAAAACCATTGCGTTCATCACAAAACAGTGTGAAAGGTTTCTGATGATCCGGCAACCCTAAGGCCTGTGCTTTTGAATGCTCTTGCTTGATGGTGACAAAGGCTTCATCAGCTTCCTTAGACCATGGCAGAGGTATGGTAGTTGAATCGTGAGTGAGAGCTTGGACAAGCTTAACTATGGTGGCATATCCCAGTATCCGTTGCCTGCAGTATCTGGCAATCCCGAGGAATACCCTCATCGGTTTCCCGGTCTAGGGCTTGGGCACCTGCTGGACCACTTTAATATGGTCTTGGGACAAATGTCTTTAGCCTGCTGATATATCGTGAATAAATTGCACACCACGGTCAAGCATTTGAGTGCAACAGAACTCAAATTAATCCACATCAGTTGATGAAATCACTGAGACCTATCAATATACCTTACAGAAAGCTGTGGACAAATTAGCTGCATTACGTAACTAGAAAGTTAAACCAACCCTAGGTTTTCTACAGACCTACAAAAGTTAAAAAGTGAAAAATGTAAAGCACTTTATAACTGGAAAAGATTGCTTGCAGAACCCAATAAAGAAATGTATAAATGAACGGTAAAAGGATTTAAGTTAGCTGTTATCACAGCAAAAAACCATACTTGGATGATCGTATAACCAAGGCACATTCTCAACCTAAGGAACTCTTCAAAGTTTTGAAAAAGGTGTAAACTCCCATGCAAGACAATAGTGAGGGAGTTATTCGAGATGCTGCATGGTGTAATCAAGTACAAGACGCGATGGACAATAAGCTAAAGAATATGAAGGACAAGATTGTCCTATCAAGAAAAGCTATTATTTTGAAAGACAGCGACATTCCAGACACAAAAGGCAGAATATGGAAACCAGAAAAACAATTCACGTTCAAACCCATAAGTGAAATGGAGCTGCCCATGATTATCGAAAAATTAAAACCCACAAACTGCAAAGGGGATATCTGCCCGGCCCTGGCCATTAAGGCATGCTCCCCAATACTAATTTCAACACTATGCAGATGATTGAATGCTTCTTTTAGGGACTGTTGTGCCCCAAGAAGTATCAAAAATTCTGTGTCCGAGAGATCTTTTGAATTATCGTCCCATCACTAACTCCCCTTTTCTTCTTAAAATCTTAGATTGAGTGACGTATTTGCAAATCCTTACCCACCTCAGATCTAATAACATCCTGAACCAATGGCAATCTGGTTTCAGAGAGAGTCATGGGACGGAGACGGCGCTGTTGGACCTCAAATCCCAGTTACTCCATCACATGGATCAGGGAGAAACAACTATGTTTATGCTCCTTGATCTGTCCACCACCTTCGACCTGGTTGACCATGCTTTACTGGTCACCAGGTTGGAGGAGGTTGCAGGCTTTGCAACACCAGCAGTGCAGTGGGTTAAATCCTTTTTGAGCGAACGTCAGTGCAGGGTTAGCAGTGCTCTTGCAGATGCTAGTCCCATCGAGCTGGCCCAAGGAGTGCCACAGGGGGCCTGCCTGTCTCCAATGTTTTATAACATTTTTACAGTTCCATTCCTCGACATTTTGGAGGACAAGAACATTGAGTTTACCAACTATGCCGATGACACACAATGTATTATCCCCCTGAAAGGCAAGTTTGAAGAAGACGAGCTCCACATCAACAGGATTTATAGTTTAATACAAAGATGGATGCGCATCAACAGCCTCTCTCTTAATATTAGCAAGACGCAGCTGATGTTAGTAGGGACTGAAGCCAAAATCCGGAAGTTGGAGGTGGAATATGCCCAGCTCCAGATTGAGGCTTGTACAATTAAAACCAAAAACAATGCCATGTACCTGGGGGTTTATCTTGACTGCAACCTGCATATGAAAGCCCAAGTTAGCAGTCTGGTCTCGTCGGCTTCTTACTATATCAAGCTTTTGACCCACGCGCAGCCATTTGTTTCAAAAGAGAGTCGGGAAATATTAGCAAGACCACTGATGGGATCTAGAATTGACTACTGCAGTAATCTCCTCATTTGTTTGCCTAAAACACAGGTTAATAGACTGCAGGTTGTGCAAAATAAAGCAGTCAGAGTCAGCATGGACCGCAAGACATGGGACCACATATCTGAGGCCAGAAGAAGCCTACACTGGCTTCCAATCAAGGATAGAATTTGTTTCCGTTTTATATTGATCACTTTTAAGTGGCTGCGATGTGCTGCACCAGCCTATCTTAAGGATGAACTGGTCGTCAAATCTAATACTCACAATTTCAGATCTAAGAATTCCTCTCAACTTAAAATCCCTTCTTGTAGACAGGTGCAGGCCATGAAGGGAGCATTTTATGCCGCAGCTCCAGCTGCCTGGAATAGCCTTCCGATAGGTCTGAGAGAAGAACCTCCGATCATGATCTTTAGTAAAAGACTTAAGACTCATCTGTTTAACTAATCTGTCTTGCCCATCTTTTTAGAACTGCTGCTGCAGATATGCCCTTGCAATATCTGTTTTAATTATCTGTTGTGTTGTTTTGTTCCCTGTCTTTTAGCGCCCTTAAGCCTCCGGGTCAGTGGCTGCGCTATATAAATCAATAAAGTAAAGTAAAGTAAAGCAAACTGCTACTTTTCCCTAGAAGCCTTTCTGAGCAAGAGCTGTCAATAGATCAAGAGAGTCCTGTTCGCACACTTTCAAGGAGGGGATGCCAATAGAAGATCATCTGCATATTTCTCCAGGACGGAACCTCCATTGAACTCAAGCAAGTCAATATCCCTTTTTAATATCTGTGAAAAAAGAGTGGGGATCTCTACATACCCCATTTGAAACCTAGTAAAGGTGCACTGCAAGGTGTTGTAGGCAAAGGTGAACAAGTTGCAGCTATCTGGGTGTACTGGTATTCAGAAGAAGGCAGAGCACAAATCGATAACAGTAAATGTGTGGCTGTGGCTCGAATGCAAGACAAGATAGTGGCCGGGTTTGCTACGGAAAAGTGGGCAATACAGAGGCATTGACCATGCTTAGGTCCTGTACAAAACGATAAACATCTTTACCCAGTTTCTTTCACAGAAGAACTGGGGTATTAGAGGGGCTCTGCGTGAGCACAATAATTCCTTGCTCAAGCAGTGATTTAATAATAGGGCAAATTCCTTCCTCCCCTTGTTTGGAGATAGGCTACTTAGGCACACATCGAAGGGAATTGGCTTGGTTCAGGGTAACCTTGACAGGTTCGCCATTCAGTATGCATCCAACATAATTTGCAGGAGTGGGCCATAACTTGGTCCAACAATATTTGTTGCAATAAGGGGGTGTCATTCCGGGTTTCTGGTTTAAAATGTGTCGCTTCCTGCAACTCAGCAAAAAACTCAGATTCCCAATCAGTGGGAATGTTAAGGAAAATTCCATCTAGGGAGCAGTAGATGGAGTTACTCATTTTACACAATAAGTCAAAATCGAACAAGTTAACACGGGTACAAGGACTTTTCAGGAAAGCATGTTCTTCGGAAATAGGACCTAGAGTAACAGTCAGAGGGTGGGACACTGAATGGGGTATCGACATACCCCCAATACCAACATAATTAATGATTTAATCAGAAAGTACAACATGTGGACATTCAGATCCTTTCATGTTGAGTGCGATGCCACAGTATCAACCAAGCATGAAACCTTTTGTCCTCCGACAGCACAATCTACATAAGGAACAGTTGGGTTAAGCCATATCAATGGGGCAAAAATCTCATGTACCCCTTGGCTGTCCTAAAATGTGTTCAATGTGGCTGATGGTGGGGGTGGGGGAAACAGTGCAGAGGTAGGGTCTGTGGGCTGGCTGGTTCGTCTGCCCTGTGGCCACAGCCCACTCGGACATTTAGGTTACCTGTAGCCAAACTCTTTGCAATAATTACATTGATCATTAAACACTTTTAAAGTCTGTCTATCATTATTGTTCCGATGTCCAGACTGTGGGGGCCTCTCCCTCTTGCACAGCCTCTTCCCAACCCTCCTGAAGTTGCCTGGAAGACCCCTCTCCCTGGAGAGGATTGTAACTGCTGAATCTGCAAAGCCATTACTTCTTCTGTACTTCTTTCTGTTTTTTGGCTTTCTCATAACAGTGCTGTGCAGCTAACAAAACCTCACTCAAATTCTTTCTTTCCCAACCAATCAAAATAGATGTTATTCTGTTGGCCACTTTCGGTTGCAGACCCATAATAAACTGTGATACTGCGAATTGTGGGGCAGTAATGGTAACATCTGGGATTCCTGAATAGTGATCAAAACATTGTTTTAGTCCTTCAAGAAAGTCTGACGGATTTTGCCCTTTAGCTCGTTTACATACATTGATTTTGACCCAATCAGTTTTTTTGGGGTAGATGTCTAAGATGGACTGTACCAGTCTACCGGTGAACACTTTTAAGTATTGGGGGTTGGGCTCTTGAGCTGGCCAATTACATTTCTGCTTAAGCAGGATGAATGTGTCAGCAGAGAGAGCGGCTCTCAATAATTGATTAAGGTCAGCGCACATGGGCTGGTAGCAGTCGATTATGACCTGTTATTCCTCCTGAAACTTGATAGGCTCTTCTTGGATCTTAGGGAATCTCTGAACATTGTTGAATAGGTCGGTAGCGCTCCAGGGTGCCTGGACCGTAACAAAGGTGTTCCTTGCCCCTGGCAGATGTCTTCAAGAGAATGCTGCAGCATTGTTAAAGAGGTGTGGGTTTGGAAACCCTTCAAAAGTACCTGAGGCACATGGTCGACAGGGGTCCAAACAGACGGGATAAAAGGACATGGATGGTGTCTGGGACGCCAACTGATCATGAGGGGCTGTGAGTGATAGTATTGGAGTGGACTGGTTGCATGTGGGTGCTTCGCTCAGGGTGGAATATGAGCTCAAAAGCCCACTATGGGCATTCTGGTGCAGAGCTTGTGCGCAGGCAGGGCTTGATATCTGCCCTTCTGGTGATCGGATTCCAAGTTTAAAATGGTGGGGTTAAATGAGTCAATGATATCCTCGGCTGATTCCTTCGGTGGAACCCATGCATGTCAGGTCTGGTCCCATCAAAAAGTCGCAGTCCAACCCAAACTGCTGGTCATAATATCCCTTCTGTGATGGCACAAGCAACCGCAGACATGTTTCTGCCTCCTTTGGCATCATCAGTGAGGTGTAGCTTGGAATTGTATCCATGCTATCCATAGCAAGCTCATATTGGAATATCTATGCTACTTTCTGTGATTTTAAAACATACAGGATATGGATTGAAACGCTTTGAATTGATCACATTAAATGACAATTGGCCTATGGAGCATCTGGTTCTTCTTTTCAGCTTTTTAAACCTGCAAAATGTGTATGAAAGTGAACCACATATGGGAAAATGTTATGTGCACTGTTATGAAATGCATATATTTTGTGCTGTTGCCTGCCTTTATTTAGGGGCAGCATTCTGCCTGCACATGGGTAGCACAGAGTAATCCCAGCAATTTCTTTTAAGTAACTCACTTACTGACAGGTACCCTGGATAAGCAAATCCAAGTGTTTCCCCAAAAATATTAAACATAGAACTAAACTGAAATATGATAAACCCTTGAAAAAAGGTCGCTGGGGGCTGTGTAGTATTAATAGTAACCTGGTTTAGCCTGCCCAGAAAGTTCATCAAAGAGGTTTATTGTTTGTTGGCACAGCAGTCAGCCTCAACAGGCCTTGGAGAAGGAAGAGGACAAACATCAGGACCATTGATGTTTGGCCCAGGGTTTGTTTGGCTTTTCTTGTCATAGCTGAACTTAAACTGAGACAGAGCCAGACACTTGGCCTGAGCCAGAGTCAAGTCTTCATTGGCTTGGCCACTTTTAGAAGGTATCAAGCCCCTTCTGTCTAGGGTCAACTGGCTTTTCACTTCTTTGGAGGGGGGATTTTCCGTTGTTTGACATTTGTTACTCTTTGCAAACTTCTCCCAAGAATTACTATTTAGATTCTCTGGCAGGTTAAGACACTCACTGAGGATGTCTGTTTTTTTTTATCAGTTTCGTGTCTGAACGCATAGGTTCATTACAATCTCCCCCAAACATCTTGAATAGTTACTGCTTTGCATTTGTTTTTTTAAGAAATTAGGAATCTGTGGCGGAAAGGTTTGATCCATTGGAGGAACACATTATTTTCTTATGGTGATATAATTTATTCCAGATAGATACATTATTCCTCCCACATTTTCCCTATTGACCTTCCCACCTCCCCAGTTGCCCATGTGTTTCAAATATCAATGATATCTGGCTCTTCTAATATATCGAGCTGCTGCTACTGTTGTCTGCTCGTGTTTGGAAAGAGCACCAAGAGACAACCTTGCTGTTGGGCAACATCCTATAAAAGTAACTATAATGTTATAATTATATATATATATATATATATTCACTGAAAAACTTTGTTAAAGGGACGTTATGGTTAAGCTGGACTAATAAAAACCTATGAAATTCAAAGAAAAAACTTTGTTAAACGGACGTTATGCTTCCAAGTAAAACCGAAAACCCCCTGAAATTCGCCAGTTATGGTAAACTAAGCAACCATAACTGGCGCCACCACTGTGCACTGCTAAGACTAACACCCAGGACATCAAAGATGACATCACAAATGTCATTGATGACATCACTGATGACATCACATATCTGGGCCACTTGTTTTTGTTCCTTGACATATATAGGCCAGGTGGTTTTGTTCACTGGCAGTCAGAATAATAAAATTTAAAATGGTGCTATATATCTAAATGTTAACCTTGTCATATGTTCTTTAAGTGCTATCCTTAGGGTTTGGTCTCAGCTCATGGTGCACATACATGGGGAAATGAGCAGGCCTCAACCACATAATTCATTTGTATACATGAAGATGAACTTTAATGTCATTAACATTTTCTGATGATGCAGTTTCTTTCTTCCTTACTTTAGTTTCCCTGTATGTGCTTCTGATTTGTATGCATTGTGGTGCTTCATATGTATTGTTTGTACCAGCACAAGTGCTGTAAATCTTGAATTGTTAGCTAGTTATTACATATTTAACATTACTCAAAACTCTGATAAGGGAGCATTCATTATTGTACTATCCAAAATTACAATATTATACATAGTGTACTTCTATGGTGCATGCTGCAGTCATTGCCTATGTTTATATATGATTAGGTTTCTGTATTAACAACACTCCAATACGATGTTATTAGATGAGTACATTCTTTAATAGATTAAGTAGTTCATGATAGGTCTCCCGATCACTCCTGACATCTTGTTTTCAACAATATAAACACAACTCCTTGTAGAGACTTTTCATCAAAATGTATTTCACGTGTGATGTCATCAGTGATGTCATCAATGACATTTGTGATGTCATCTTTGATGTCCTGGGTGTTAGTTTTAGCAGTGCACAGTGGTGGCACGAGTTATGGTTGCTTAGCTTACCATAACTGGCGAATTTCAGGGGGTTTTCGGTTTTACTTGGAACCATAACGTCCTTTTAACAAGTGTTTTCTTTGAATTTCATAGGTTTTTATTAGTCCAACTTAACCATAACGTCCCTTTAACAAAGTTTTTTCAGTGAATTTCAAAGGTTTTTATTAGTGCAACTTAACCATAACGTCCCTTTAACAAAGTTTTTTCATTGAATTTTGTAGGTTTTTATTAGTGCAACTTATCCATAACGTCCCTTTGACAAAGTTTTTTCAATTGAATTTCATAGGTTTTTATTAGTACAACTTAACCATAACGTCCCTTTAGCAAAGTTTTTTCAGTGAATTTCAAAGGTTTTTATCAGTGCAACTTAACCATAACGTCCCTTTAACAACGTTTTTTCATTGAATTTCATAGGTTTTTATTAGTGCAACTTAACCATAATGTCCCTTTAACAAAGTTTTTTCATTGAATTTCATAGGTTTTTACCAGTGCATGCTATTTTCCTACAACTTACTAATATCATACTTACCCAATATAGCAATATTTGTGTCAAATTTCCAAATTTTCACCTTAAAACTCTGCCATTTCACACCATCTGGACTCATTTTTAACACTTCTATACACTTCTTGCAACTATTTCAACTAGTTTTGCATCCGTAGACGTCTACGAACATCTGACTTCATGGCGGACCTTCCGGACAGTGCCACATGACCATACGCTGGCGCGCGGCATGATGACGTGTCTGACAACCCGTCCGCACTTCATGATAAGATCTCTGCTTGGCGGACAGTTCGGAACTGCATTTTCTACTAATCTAGGAACTTCCAACTTCAAAATTTCCCTTGCACAGCTCCAACACCTATTCCTACTCATTATCCATTAACAATCTAGTACACAGTACATACTTTTAGCAAACCTGCTATTTATCTTAAAATGGCATCAGCCAATGCCATCCCTCCTCCCCAAGAGCCACCACCACTCCTGTAATCAAGGAGCATGAGAAACAGTGCCCCCTAACTTAGAAATAACACACACGCAACATTTTCCCTTGTCCACGTACCCCTCCATATTAGTGTTTGGTTGCTATTCCCTCATTTCCCTCCCCACCTTTCGTTCTCAGCTCTCCTGCCAAAAAAAATACATCCAAAAACAACAAACGACAAATTCCTTTAGGAACCACCTTTCACAGTTAAAAAATAGAACTAAAAAAAAATAAAAAATATAGAGACCATCTACTTTCTATTTCTCAGTAAAGTACATAGACTAAATAACATTTTCCAACATTTCCATTTGCATTTTGTGTTATGCTAATGGGAATATTGTGGCGTTCATCCTCTGTTCCAGGGACCGGAACGGTGGATACCGGCCCAGCAGCCCAAGTTATCAGCCCAAGCGAAGCGAGGGTGGATAACGAGGTCGCTGAACCATTATCCCCCCATTCCAGCCCCTGAAATGGGGGATGAAGGCCATTAGCACCCTAGGTTCCCAAAGCGGGAACCCGGGATGCTAAAAAATAGGATTTTTCTTCCAACACCGGGACGCCTGCGACGTCCAGGTGTAGGAAGGAAAATCCTTTTCCAGGATGGCCACCATGTAAAGGGAAGGTGAGGGTCCATACAGGGCCCCTCTTCGCTTTCCATAGCAGCCTTCAGAAGGCAAAAGGAGAACCCTATGACCATATTACCGCAAGCACATTTTTCTTCTCTTTCAAATTTATCCTAAGTTCGAATAACTTTACCACAAAGCCAGACCCAGGTGGACATGGCCACTTTAATCCTATGTTTTGTCCCTTGTGATCATGGCCAGTAGCCACAATGTCCGGATCATGACCTTATTCCATGACTCGGACAATCTGGCCACTTCCCATGGCCACAGGCTACCCCTCAGTCACTAAAGGTATACCGCTATTTTTTGTAGCTACATTATGACACTTGTCAAATAATAAAACACCGGCATATTTGCTAAACCATGCTTGTAGGTCCTTGCCAATGCTCCTTACGCAAGTTTGCTGGAAATCCACCCATGTTTTATTTTTTCAAAAGTGTCAAATGTATGCACATACAATCGTCATATAACCTAGCCCCCACTTGACAAAATCCATTCAGACTTTACGAAAACATCTAAATCTAGATCTATAATCTTTTTGCAAACCTGTTAAATGGCACCACATTTATAAGCCTTTCCAATATTTTGGGACCCTCACTCTAATCTTGCTCCCTCTCAACAGAATCCCACCAAACTTCGCAAAAACATGTATATCTTGATCGTTTATCAGTTTGCCAAATGAAGTGTAGATTCGTCAAATGGCACCTCATTTATAAGCCTTTACATTATTTTGGGACCCCCCCCTCTAATTTTGCCCCCTCTTCACAAAATCCTACCAAACTTCGGAAAAACATTCATATCAAAATGTATTATCAGTTTCCCAAATTAAGTGAGGATTCGTCAAATGGCAGCTCATTTATAAGCCTTTACATTATTTTGGGTCCCCCCCTCTAATTTTGCCCCCTCATGACAGAATCCCACCAAACTTTGCATATCCACTCAGAATCAGCCCAGGAATATACATGCAGTTCTATTAAATGGTGCCAAAGTTATAAGCCATCCAAGAACTGCATTTCACCAACCCTGTAATGCTAAGGTGTTCGCGAACTTTCACAGGACTGTTCGCGAACATCCGAACTGTTCGTGAACTTTCGCGGCAAAAAACATTTTTTTATTATTTTTGCTTCATGCAGCAATGTACCATCCCATCCTCATCACCCCTCACTTCCCCAGAGATTATTTGATAAATTTGACAAGTGGAATGCTGTGTTTTTTCATATGTTTTTACCGCGATGTCTGCGGACATCGGCCGCTGTCTGCGAATCCAAGATGGCGGGCGTTTCCAAAAATCTGACGCACTTCACGCTCCTCACCATCCAATCAGCGAACACGTTGCATATCCGCAGACATGACGCAAGCCGATTAGCTAATCAGGACACTGTCCGCGGACCGAACAGGGAAGTGTGTCCGCGGACCGGACATAGATATCACTAATATATTGTGACCTCTTTTTTGGCCATTTTAAAAAAACTACTGGATGGATTTTCACCAACTTTACAAAAGCACGCGTTCGGGACCAAGCCGCTGCTCCTGCCGCAAATTTGGTGAAAATCCGTCCAGCGGTTTGGGTTGTAGGCGTGAGCAAAGTTTTTTCCCCATTCAGTCTATGGGAAAAAATACATTTTGGGACCCCCCCTATAACTTTGCCCCCCGGACCAAACCTCACCAAACTTTGCAAAAAAATTAAGAGTGGGCCATATACTTTTTTTTGCAAAGTTTAGTGAGGGTTCGTCCAGGGAGAGCGAAGTTATAAACCGCCCAAAAAGTGCTCTTCCTATGGAAACAGCAACTTAACCATAACTACACGGCCACTACCGTGGCCGTGTAATATATATATATATATATATATATATATATATATATATATATATATATATATATATATATATATATATATATATACATTATATATATAAATAACTTTTAATGTGTGTTCTGGCACAATTATGACAACTCTACGTTTCCTTTCACCTCTTTGTACATTGGAATGTTTGTAGAACCTAGATAAAGGGGCATGTGTTTACAAATATATGCATTTATATAGTCATAAATGTACCTGGGTCATTACTTCTTCTGTCTGGCATCAACACAGTTCCCTGATGGAGCAGGCCACCCCGATGGCCCCTCGTGTTTTTAAAGAGTCTGAATCCTATCAGTAGTTGTTGCTGTTTAAAGAGGTGATTAATGTATTGCAGAATATTTATTTATTTATTTATTTATTTTAATTTTTGGGTAGGGTGCTACATGCCCGAAGCCCTCAGAGCGCAGCAAGAAAGAAGAAGAACAAAGCGACAAAGAAGCAAAAAGAACAGAACTAGTGAAGGATGCCATTATTCAGCTGAGTTGAAGAGCAAAGATTTTATACTTCTCTTAAATGTTGCTAGGGACTGAGATGCTATAATAGCAGTAGGTAATACGTTCCATTCTCGCGGAGCATGGTAGTCAAAGGTAGCTTCTCCAAATCTTTTGAGGTGAAAGTGGGGTTGAGTCAGTTGAGGATTATCGGAGGAGCGCAACTCTCGATGGGATAGTTTCATTGACAATTTCCTGGATAGGTAAAGGGGAGCGCACATGTTCTGACATTTGAAAGCGAGAGACTAAATCTTACGTCTTATTGTCTGCTTAACTGGAAGCCAATGCAGTACCCTCCTAAAGGCTGTGACATGTTTGCGCCTAGATTGTCCTAAAACTGCTCTGACAGCACCATTGTGAGTGGTCTGGAGGTGGTGGAGGTTTCCTTGTGAAGTGCCTAACAGTAGACTATTACAGTAGTCTAACTGTGAATTCACAAGTGAAGATGCCAGAAGCACTCTATGTACAATAGAGAGACATGGTCAAATCTGGTGAAGCAACTTGATTACATGACCACAGGATGAGCCTAACTGTGATACTTCTTTCTTCATTGATAGCTCAGCATCCAGAACATCCCCAAGAGTTTTCACTGAATTACGGACAGCAATTGTAGCACCTATAATTTCAAAATGTGCATATTGGGTATGGAGCTTCTTTAAGCGAGGACCAGAGGCCATAATAAGAAGCTCAGTGTTGGAATCATTAAGAGCGAGAGAATTTTGCACCATCCAAATCTGTATTTTATTGTAAACTAGATTTACTGTGTCAGTGGGCCTCATTCTGAGGTGGGCGCAAAGGGATACCGGGCACCGGTAATGACACTGGTGCCGGTATTTCCTTTGCGCCCTATTCCGAGGTCCCTTAGCGGGTCCCTCCCTTAACGCCTGGTTTTACCAGCCGTTATGGACAGGACCCGTTAAGGGATACCGGGGTCAATAACGGTACCGCTATTTGCGGTACAGTTATTGACGCCTTCCCCCTTCCCATTGAGCCCCATGGGGGCTCAAATGGGAATGGGGAATGGCTTTTACAATGGGGACTTACCGGTCCCGCCAAGGTCGGACTGGACCGGTAAGTCCCCATTGAACAAGGGCGGATACGGTCCCGTTATTGGTGCTAATCATGGCGCTAATAGCGCCATGACTAGCACCAACCTCGTAATGAGGCCCAGTATCCTTAGAATGATCACCAGATAGTTTGAATAAGGTCTGGGTGCTACTCCCGTAATTCCCAAATTGGACACCCATATCATCAAGAAGATCAATAAAAGGTCTAATGTAAATATTGAACAGCAAAGGCGACAGGCATGACCCCTGCGGGACGCCACAGGTCAAGGAGATGGAAATCACATGAGCTCCAGGCACGGCCACTCTTGAGGTCCTAGGACCAAGAAAGGAGGCCAACCAATTGGTGGCAGTTTCAAAGCAATTGGCTACAGTTAACATTCTGTTATGTAGAAGTTTATGATCAATGATGTCAAATGCTGCTGAGAGATCTAATAATAAGAGAAGCGCTGGGTGACTTTGTTCAATGATTTGCATAATGTTAGATTTTTGGTCCAGAAGAGCGGTTTCTGTTCCATGCTGGGATCTGAAACCGAACTGATGGATGTTTAATAGAATATTTTCATCTATGACATTCTGGAACTGTAAATACGCAACTCTGTCCAGAATTTTCAACAGATAGGGAACATTGGTGATGGGCCTATAATTCTTTGGAAACACAGGGTCCAGTGTCCTTTTTTAATAGGCGTGTAACCCCAACATCTTTTAGGAAGGCAGGTACTGTTCCTGATTCAAAGGACAAATTAATCAGTTTTGTAGTCCAAGGGATCGGAACATCTAAAGAGCCTTTCAATATATCAGCAGGGCAAGAGTCCCTCAGGTATGAAGTATATTTCCTATTTTTAACAATCTCTACGACCTCATTCTCAGTGCAGCTAAGAAAGGTAAACTTAGGAGTAGTATCGGGCAAGTGCAAGTGTGATAGTGGAATCATTGTTAGGAGCTAAGCTGGTCAATTGCTTAGAAATAGATAGGCGATGACCCGCAATTTTATTTGCAAACTCGTCCTGAATGGATTGACACCAGAGAGAATCTTTGGAGATAAGTGGAAAGGTTGATGAATGACTTTCAAATTCTTTGAGAATTTTAAAAAGCTCTTTAGAATTTGATTTTGCATTATCGATGCATACATTATAAGTTTTTTATTTTTTGCTTCAATGATGGTATGTTTATATAGCAGAGCAGGGGTTTTTCCTCCATTTTCGCTCCAAAGGTTTTTTTTGCATTCTTTTTACCACAATCTCATCTTTGAACCATGTTTTCTTCGTGGTTTCCGTTTGTAATAGTCGCAGAAAAAGCGGTGGCTGAGATGTTATTAGTGTTAATTTTCACTGCAGGTTACTTTTACTCTAGGGTTTTGTATCAAGTCTGGGAGGAGAGGTTGGGAGCATGATCGTAGTATTCACGAACAAATTGTCTGACCAAGGACATGGTGAGGTACTAATAGAAGTACTCTGAACATTATGCGTGAGTATCCAGTCCAAGGTGTGACCACACTGATGGATTGGATTCTTTACCAACTGTGCAAAGCCAGCTGCTTTCAGAGAGGAGAGCAATGATGCAGCAGAAGAGTCTTTTGGGTCATCTGCCCATAAATTGTAATCACCCATCATAAGTACCGGGGATTTAGCTTTAGTGGTGCTATTTAATAGTTCCACAGCTTTTCTTCAAAGAGCAAAAGTGTTTGGGGAGGTTTATAAAGAATAAGTATAGTAAGATATGTGTTTGGATTAATTTTCATTTTTACTTCGAGAAGTTCACAGCTATCCAGATGAACATTGTTAGAAGAATAGCAATAAAGATGATCTTTCACAACAAGCGTAACCCTCCACCCCGTTGGTCAATACCATCAGCTCGGTATATTTTATATCCTGCAAGCGAGGAATTTTCAATCTGCGCAGCGTCATGTAACTATGCTTCTGATACTGCAAGAATGTCTGGTTTGTGAATGGAAATGTGATCTGCAATCTCAAAAGCATCTTTTATCAAAGAACAGGTGTTTAGTAAGGAAATGCTTAACGGATTCTTTATGTAGGTTATATCGTCTTTAGGTTTTAGATGAACAGTGTGATTTTAATTTGGAACTGAACTCCACCAGAGTGATTACTGGAAACCCTTTAGTAAGAGGAGGAGAAGTTGATAGCAAGGCAGGGCCATGGTCTGAGTGAGGCAGCCCCTTAGGCTGAGCTTTATATACAGGCCTGGTCATTGTTTTAGTATCTATAATCTTAGAAAAGGAGGGGTTTGCATAATGTAGATCAGTAGTTAAGATGTGTGGGCAATCATACGTATGCACCACAGCAAGGTTTTCAGATGTTACGGTGCACTTAGTGTGGAAGCGCGTTCTAGGCTTTGCAGACATATTCGGAAGCGTTAAGCAGAGACAAGGAATTAAGTTTACCTTCGATTTCCTGTGTAGAGACAATGGCTTGTACAACTAAAGAGACATATTTCAAAGGAGGGTATCTTAACTCAGTCCTCTTACTCTCACCTTGCACGAACCGGCACAAACCGTCTTGGTCGCGCCAGGTGCTGTTGCGCCTGCGGTCTAAAAAAAAGTGTAGGAGAACTACGCAGGTGTGCTGGGAACTGTAGTTCTTAGCGGTCTTTCTGTGCAGAGTCTTACTAATAGCTCTGTTTCAAATCACACAGAATTAAAACAGAAGATGATAAAAGTAAAGGTAACACAGCAGACGAAGATCGGCAAAAGAACTTCAGAGCAAATGTTTAAAAGCACAGAGAAATTAAATTGAAACAATGAACTAAAAGCAGGAAGTGCAACAAATGAAACTTCAGGATGCGGTATGTCATCCATCAGAAAGAATATCACAGAAAGAAAGTAATTTGTTCTTCATACTCGGACAATGATCACCTATTCTGAAAATAAAGTTTTTTTAATACATGTAGAGCACATGGAGACTGCCCTTGGGTGGTAGCGGTGCGTGGTATAAATCAACATAGCATAACATAACATGTGAGAAGTTGAAATGCTTATCTCTGTAAGTTTTAGGTAATATTTCAACACAGTGCTATCTTTGATGCAGTTACTCTACATATCCTTTGAAGGTACTCTAATTTACTAAAATAAAAAGTGCTTTTTTTTACCAGCCCTTGAATGTGCCCACCTCTGTCCATACCCTGGGCCCTGCCCGGAATTATGGTTTGCTTCAACACTCATCATATGCTGTGAAGGTAAAACATCCCAAAGGTATCTGCAAGTTTGTGTCAGAAAATCTGTTCTTACCTAGAGGAGCAAAACCTGTCTCTAAACCAAGGAGTGGTGTCCCGTCTAAGTAGCATGGAAGATAGTGAGACCACCAGATGGTTGGTATCAGTCTCTGAGTCGATCCCTTAATAGAAGATCAATAGGTATCAGACTTGCAGTGTATCATACCTAAGTTCAATCTCTGGAAAAAAATCTATAAATTGTATAGCAGACCATTGCTTAGGGACACTATTGTTAATTTGGTTGTCTGATATATCATGAATATTAAAATAGTCATGCCTGCGACAGTTGCTTGCCAGCCAAGCAAGATGGCTGCATCCTGGAAGATCCGTTCTGCATTGGGAATTGCTCCCTGACACATCTTTATTTTGATTCACAGTCCTTGAAGGGAGAGATGAAGGCTCTCCTGAACCTCCCCTGAGCTGGGATGCATGGCTAGATGGCCTGCAGATGTACTGGGCATTGTGAGGTAGACACAGGGTACCTCCTTCCTGCTTGCCTAATCACCCTCTGGTAGTGCTTATGCCTTGGTTGGCAGTGAGGAGAGGAAATACACGCTCTTTACCAAATGCTGCTATGGGCTCTGCTTTCTAGGCCCCCACCGACTTGGGGGTGTACAGATATTCTATTGGGTCTGACTTCCACCACTGGGAACATGGGATCTTGCGCCGGGCCGGGGACAAAGTGCACAATGGTCCGCCTACCTATGGCTTCCAGAATAGATATGCAGACCAGCAAACCTGTTGGCATGGGTCATCAACGATGTTTGGAGTGTTAACCTTCTCCCTGAATGTGGCACTGGAGTCACAGCAAAAAAATTGGAGACACACCAAATTAGTCCTTTCTCAATGATGGTGCTGCGGGAAGTCATCTGACCTGGAGGTATTGCTGCTTGGTGCTCGTTTCTGCAATGAAGCCGGGCTGAGGTCTGCCATATTGTTTGTGGGCGAAGTTAGTTGACACTTCATTGGAAAAACATAGGCAGGCCAGTATAAGCAGGGTGTCAAAGAATACATAACTGTGCTTGCATTTTTGGAAGTTAGTACTTTCACACCTACTTAGAGTTCAACATATTGGATGTTTAACCCAGTAAGTCAATAAAACATGTATATTGCTAGTGTATTTTGGTTGTTAGTGTGTATTGCTCATACAACAAAGAAAAACTGAAAAGAAGGCTAAATCTGTTGACTTCTTTGCACCATGATATTTAGCGGGGAGGCAACCTAGCCAGGAGCCGTCCAGACCTTCCTCACCTTCAAAGGGCCCTGTACTGTCTGAATTAAGTCGCATTGAAAAATACATATTGCTCATTGAGAATACATTTGGTAAACTTGATGAGAATGTAGCTTAACTGAAGTCCAGAAAAGCCCAGACCTTGAGCAGAAAAACACTGATTTGGACCAGCAGTGCGCTCAACCAATCGCAAAGGTTAGGCAGATGGGAGAGGAAATATAGGCAATAATCTTAAGTAATTTTTCCATTGAAAGCAGTCTAGAATATCTGGTGAATGTAACACAGGGAAAACAAATCATGGTCATGACTCCCCCAGCCCTCACCCGGGCTAAAAGCCAAGATTTGTGTGCATCAAATTGGATACCAGACTTCCTCGACCTGGAAGTGGAAGATGATTCCACATATAGATAAGTGTTACAGGATTAAAGCGTGCACCTCTAGCAAGCTACAGGGATCGGAAATTGGCCCTGCACACATTGTCATGTTCTTAGATGGCAGGGATTGAAAGAGGATTTTGAAAGTGACAAATGGAA
Organism: Ambystoma mexicanum; assembly: GCF_040938575.1. Lineage (NCBI taxonomy): Eukaryota > Metazoa > Chordata > Amphibia > Caudata > Ambystomatidae > Ambystoma > Ambystoma mexicanum. Next base: position 166,558,731 of record NC_090936.1, on the reverse strand, counting down.
AAGGGAACCTGAAATATCAACAGGACAGAATTCCCCTCTTTACAGATCTAGCACCTCTGATTGAAAGGAAAAGAATGAGATTGGCCATACTAAAAAATTCCAAAAAAGCACTGGATGTTAAGGCTAGACTGTTTCTTCCTGCTAAGCTGAGAGTTACAAGAAAGGACCAAGAATACATCCTTTGGGACAATGTGAAGACGGGGGAACTCCTAAAATCGATCTCTGACTGATCCGTTCCCTGAAATAGACTAGGGATGTTGAGCCATGGGTCCAGCTAGGTTTTGTATTGTCGTTGTTTGATATTGTGTTCTAGGGGATACTACAACCTTATGAATGTTAGTGAAAAACCCACATGTTTATTTTAAACGTAAGTTATTATCTAAGGGGCTCTTGCATTACCACACATATTAGGGTTCCAATACTGTTGTGACGTTGAGAGAGGTAGGGGATGGGCCTTTGTTTATTTAAAATCTGTATCTTGTGAGGTTCTTGCCAAGTATATACTTCTGAGGACTTTGAAGTTTCCAGACTATGAAAAAACATCTACGTGGTGGTATGAGGGCACCAACAAATTAAAGGTATATTCCTTCGTTAGTCGGGGTGGCTTCTTAAATAATGAAAAAAGTTGCATTGAGGCTCTTCAATCTTTGATGTTCTTTTTTTAGTGCTTTTTTGTTTTAGGATGCATTGGCCCAAGCAGGCCCTCTTTGGGCAGATTTTGGACATCAAATAATTCCCTCTCACTATTAAAAGAATGTGCAGCGATAGCCCAGGACAATCTTGAAATGTAAATATGCTACATGGATTCACATTGGGATGGGGCCTCATGTTCCATTGCTCTTGCTTATTTTGCATTTGAAACTGCTGTTAAAAATATATAAAAAGTTCATGGCTATTAACTTTAGACACACCATATGAAGCATTGACCAATACCAGTCAGTTGATCATTTGCATCTCAAATCAAGACAAATAAGTATTAAAAGAAAAAGAGAGATGATCCCCAGACCATGCTATCAAATATGGGACTACCAGTTTGGTTACGTAGGCTCAATTAATCAAAAAAAAAACAAGCATTCAGATAGCAGATGGAAACCTTCTTAAGTTCATTAAGGGGTGTTTATAGGTATTATTCAAACAATAAACTGCCCCTTTGCATGATAAACTTTAAATAAAGGCGTTAATCAAATTGTTCCCAGTTTGCTCTCAGACAAATTGTTTTCCAAATAACCCAATCAAATGACAGCAATACATTTCACAGGTGGCGCTCTGGTTTGGCTTGAGATCGACGAGCCGGACTGATTGAATTACCTTACCTTGGACCAATTCATGAGTGATTTTGGATGTGGGTAACTTATCTCCCATATGGGCACCTCAACAGGGAACTCACCCCGTGTTTATCAGAACTCGGGTGGATATCTACACCAAGGAAGTATGTACCAAGACTCCAAAATAGGATCACAAATTACAATATCCCATCTAGATCTGGGATAACACTGTCTCTCCTAAATAAAGATGACATTTTCCAAAGCACCTACAAACAAAGTTTATCTTCACTTAAAAAAATGACTGTAAACAATGGCTGCTAGTGGCCCTGACAACCTTCTGCACATTTGCCACCTCTTTATCATTGTTCCCCCATGCTTGTCTGAATTCCTGATGAGGCAATCTTTGCATAATAACATGCCCTGTGGAGACAACTTAACTCACTGGGCCTCATTATGAGGTCGGCGGTGGAACCCGCTGGTAGAGGGCGGGCTACCACCTACCCGGTCACACCATTTCCGCCACCCAGTATCCTGTTGCCACCGGGATATCATGAGCGGCGGAACAGTAAATCCCCATTCCTGTGAAGTCCGATTGGAATCCACAGGAATGCGGTCACTGAAGTACAGGCACCGTTGATAACAGTGCCTGTGCTTCAGTGAAAACACTGCAAGTAGGGGCCTGAACTGCCAGCAGATCAGGCCTACCGGGAGTACTGTGCACACCTGTAGATAGGTTGTCCAGAAATAGTGCCGGTTCATTGCTACCAGCACCCTTATTTCCGGACTGCCAAACTTGAAATGATAGCACTTTTTGCAAAATACAAATCACTCACTTTTTTTAGAGAAAGAATGCATTAGCAACTGCACATTTTCAAATGTGCCACTGTATATTTTATGTAATTGGGCATTATACAATGCTCTGCTGTCATTTGTATATTCTGTTAGTACTCTGTTGGATCTAAAAGAGAGTTGGGTGTGGTTAGCGGGGAAAGAAGGAACATTCAAGATGGGTGTGTGTGTGTGCGTGTGCATGTGTGTGTGATTTGAGCGTGGACACCTGAATGGGCATTTGGAGCATCCAGTCAATGTGCCAGTGCCAACATGCTGATAGTGGTGCACCTCTGGTATCGTAATTCTGAGGTGTCACAAAGTCTAGCGAGATCAACAAAGTGAAAAAGCCACAGGGCCAACCTCGTACCATGCCCACTGTCTGCCTGAGAGAAAGACTGACAGTACCCTGAAATGCACCCCAAACAGACCAGTTATGCATCCTAGGTGTCATTCCTGTGCAAGCAGAAGCATTAATGCACAGGGGGCATCACCCTTACAGAGGGTTCTCCCCAGAGGCCCTACAAAAGAGTCTCTTTAAATCAGATCCCAGATGTTAGGTGAACCATCCCTGAGTGATACCTCAACCCCTTCAGAGAACAACTCGTTGGTAACTACCAGGTCCCAAAGAAATAGGAGATTCATCATCTCCCAGGATACATCATGTTAGGACTCCCAGTCCATCTGTAGATTCTGGAATGCCTCCCAGGGATTATGGGAAGCGACGCAATAAGAAACCGCTAGCACATTCAGAGGAAGTCCTTTGACAACAGATGCTGATCCTTGAAGGGAAGAGCCTAACTCATTCCAACTCCTGCCCTCAGTCCCCATCCCTCCAGCAGCAGTGCTTTTTAAGGACAATGCCTTCTCCTTTCTCCTGCTCTGCAGCTGTAATATTTAAGAAGAGAAATGCGTCCTTCCTATTTCCCCAAGGGAAAATTATTCTTCACAGGTTGGAAACCCACAAGAGGGTTTCCTGTCCCTAGTGATGGCATTTCGAACACATGAAACCCCCAAGCGGTGTTCCTGGCAGGAAAACAGCCAGGACATAAGGAAGGAGCAGCTGTGGTAGATCAGAATTTGGGGACGTACAAGGAGGCATTGTGTTCAAACCTTAGATTTATTATCTCAGCAAAAACAAGACCTATGCTATCCCCCAGTCTAGAGGTCTGGACCCTAATTTACAACAAAACGGTCTAAACAGGTGCTTGTTAGGATGTCTCCTACACCACAACAGAAAAAGTCCCTTGTCCAAAACCAATACTTGCCAAAACTCTGACCCTACCACTGTAAAAGAACAAAAATAAACTTGGGAACAATATATATTGAGGCTTAGCCCTATTAACTGAATGGTGGTTGGCTTCTGCTGCCCCTTCTTTAATGAGGCCTGTCCACTATACCCCCTGCCCGCTGCACAGTTTATGCTCACAGGCGGAGGAGTTTCTATATTCCTAAAAAATCCTTGAATTTTCACATATTTCCACATGAACCTCTGGTGGACTGTGAAAGCTTGGTTATCAAACTTTAGATGACTGACAATACTTCATCTACTATAATTGTCCTTTACAAACCGCCAAGGGTTTTGCCTTTATTTGAAGAGCAATTCATAAATCTTCTCTATAACTTCACAAAGCCTCAATCTGCTGTGTTGGTTATGGGCGACTTTAACCATTGGTTTGATGCCCCGACAGATGCTGTCACTAGGTCGCTAATGGACACCTTCAATTCCATTGGCTTCATTCAACTAGTTGTCTCACCCACTCACAAAGCAGGGCACACTTTGGATTGGATATTAGCTCATCAGCTCTCCTTGTCTAATTTGTCCATCTCGCCTTGCATTTGGTCTGATCACTCCTTATAGAACTTTGATTCCTCCTGCTCCACCTGCTAGACTTGATACCAACCCCAGAATGGATGTGCGCATGTGTAACCTGAAAGCTCTGTCACCCGAAAACTCTGCCCCATTATTGTTAGAGAAGTTGGGCTCCTTAGAGAAACATGAGAGTGCGGACGCCTTAGCCTGGCATATTACAAAATCTCTCACTGATGCGACCAACCAGTTGGCACCTCTAAGGACACGACACATAAAATCCAAAGCCATAAAGAAATCCTGATTCAATGAGGACATCATTGGTACTAGGCAAAGGAAACATGCTGCAGAACGCTGCTGGCGGAAAGATCTGTCTGGCACAACGTTAGCCAACTATAAGAATATGGTTAAACAATACAAGGAGGCCATCATTAAAGCAAAGTCTGAAGAATACAATAATAGTATTCAGAACGCTAAGTCTAATTCCAAAGAATTGTTTTCCATCCTGCAAGAGTAAACCTCTCTCTTCATCAATCCCATTTAAAGACAAGGACTGGTGCCAGTCAATACATGATGTATTCACCAATAAGGTTGTCCTGCATCAAACTAATATTGAACGGGTAAGGGACTCGTGTCCACCTTCGGAGTTGGGGGATGTAGTTTACAAAGTAGACATCCCCTCATTGCCTGAATCTCCCGTTTTTGATTTCACCCCATGCTTTGAACTTTTCATTGCAGAAACCATTGCGGCCATGAAACCAACCTCGTGTCAGGGTGATGCCTGTCCATCCAGTTTGTTCATAAAATGTCTGGACACGCTTTGTCCGTGGGTTACTAAGTTCATCAATTAATCATTTATAGAGGGCAGTGTTCCACACTTTTTGAAAGAGGCCTGGGTTACTCCCCTCTTAAAAAAGGAGTACCTGGACCCATTTGTTCCAGATAATTACTGGGCCATCACCAATGTGCCCGTCTTGTTACAAATTCTGGACAAGGCAGTGCACCTGCAATTTCAGAACTTTGTTGAGAGTAATAACATTCTGCTGCCTCATCAGTCTGGTTTTGGAAAAGGCTTCGGCGCCGAAACAGCTATGCTGGATCTCAAGGCCAACCTATTACAGAACATCGATCAAGGGCATCTATCAGTTCTGATGCTGCTGGACTTATCTTCGTTGTTTGATCTTGTTGATCATTCATTACTAGCGGATAGACTGCGGTCAGTTGCAGGTTATTCGCCCAAAGCTGCCAACTGGATTTCCTCCTTTCTGGGTCCAGAGAATTCAATGGTGAATGTGAGTGATGTTTCTTCTGAACCTAACCCCGTTATTTGTGGTGCCCTACAGGGGTCATGCATTTCCCCTACATTGTTTAACGTTTACATGATCCCGTTCTTGCAAGTTCTGATCAGCCTGGACATATTAGTCACTAATTATGCGGACGATACGCAGGTTATTATCAAACTTCCGAGGCTCATATCTTGATTACCTAGCCAAACTGAATGCCATCTACAGGGCCATTCATGTTTGGATGGCCGCTAACTCTCTTGCTCTAAATGCAAATTAAACAGAGTTTATTATTGTCGCCTCTGGTCAAAAGTTGAAGTCACTCCCCACAGAGTATAAGAATTTTCAAAATCTGGACATGTCAATTGCAGTGGCCAAAAAAGTTAGACTCTTGGTGTGATCTTGGATGTGGAACTTTCTATGAGTCAACATGTGGTTCTGGTCAGATCTTTGTGTGGTATGATCAACAAGCTTCTCTGTGACATCCAACCTTTTCTCACCCAAGAGAATCTGGCCACCTTAGCATCAGTCCTCATCAATATTCGTCTTGACTATGGCAATAGTCTGCTCAGCAGCTGCTCCAACTCTTTTATAGCCGCTCTCCAGGTTATGCAGAAACAGCTCAATGTGGGCTGTTAAAAGTCTGGCTAGACGTTCCCACACCACTGCGGGGAGGAGGGGTTTACGCTGGTTACCAGTGAAACTCAGAATCAGACATGAAAATTCTCACCCTAACACATAAATGTGTGGTGAACGCTGCTCCGGAGTAACTTAAGGCACATCTCCAATCATATGTTCCTTCCGCCCTCTCAAATCCCACTACCTTCTGAGACTGGTTCAAACCAGATTCAAGCTGGTGAAGGCTGGTGGGCGCAGCTTTAATGCCCAAGGCCCCAATGCCTGGAACTTGAAACCTCTGAACATTAGAGCCGCTGGGACGCCAACGAGGTTCAAGAAGGATCTAAAAACGTTTCTCTTTAACCTTCCGCCTGACTAGGCTCTCTTCTTGATTATGGGATTTCCCCCATTGACCTATGAGTTTGGTATCCGCTTTCCTCCCTTGCATTGTTTTAAATTATTTGTTCGGCTCTCATTTTGTTCTTGTGTGCGCGCCCTGAGGCCTCTGGGAAAGCAGCGCGATAGTATAAAAATTTGTAATAAATAAATCTCTTAGACTGTACATTTCGTCTCAATAGATTCAGTGTGTCTTACTTGTGTAGCTCTGCACTGGGTCTCTGAGTCAGCCTTTGGTATTCCTTTCTCCGGCTTGGATTCGGCAGTCGTTCACCTTCTCTTGTGGCTCATCATTTTTGGTTAGCCTTCTCTCTGGGTTCCAGCTTCTCACCCAAACTGGGATTTAACTATCCTCAGTCCGGCTTGGACCTCTGCGTTGTCTACGCCGCCCACGGTTCAATAACTCTCAGGCCGCCTCAAGCTTTAAGCTTCACTTTCCCACCTTGGGGCTTTGTTTCTCTTCGCGCAGATAGGGCTTTTTTGTTTTTATCTCGCTCTGGTGTTCTACTTTTCTTAGCACGCCGTAGGCTTTCAGGTGCTGTACCACACCTTAGGGTTTGGTCTCACTTAGCCCGCCTTGGGCTGTTGGTGTTCTTTTACCCCGCTGTGGTTTTCAACTTTGCTCAGACATCCATGGGCTTTCAGGTGCTCTAGCCTGCCTTGGGGTTCGGTCTCTCTAAGCCGCAGAGAGTTGTTGGCGTTCCTTCTGAATACCTCCTGAGCCACTATGTACCGTTTTCGTATGAGCGATGCTCCTCGGTAGTCTCGGGAACATGCTAACTTTCCACCTTCAGTTTCCTTCTGGCGTCATGGCCGGGCGTTACTCACCCTTTTGTTCGTCAGGCTATCTTCAGTCCCAGGATGCCACCATCTCGCTCTGCTGGTGATCCGTGTTCCTTGAGGTGACTGTTCTGAGATGTTTGTTAAGGTAGGCCTCTTTTCTTCCAGCTCCTGGAGGACTCAAAGTGCTCTGTGGATTTTGCTGCAGACCTCCTTGCCCAGCATGACACACGCTTATGTGTATCTTGCTACACCTCCAAGGACGAGGTCCTTCCTGCCCTTTGGCTCTGCGGGTTGTTCTCCCTTCCTTCAGAGATTGGCAAGTGCTCCTTTGGGCCAGGTGAATAATGTGCACGTCAAGTTCAGAAGCCACACAAACCATCCTCACAGTAAGCTTCATGCTATCACACAAAGTAAATCCCAGATAAACCAAAAATCTATTGGGATTCTTGGAATGGGGGATTGCTTGTAACCCTTCTTGGGGATTTCCTGTCCTCAATGGAGGGGGGCGGGTCACCCCCAGTAGGATCCCGCTTGCCCTGTACCATAGAGGTTATTAAGCGTGGCAGGCTCACCCTCCTAGTCACATAAAATCCCCAGATTCATCACCCAGCCTGCAGGCCAACACTAGCTCCTGCACTGAAGACAGATTTGAAGAAATCTATGCTGGATTTCTGAAACTGAATCCCAAATGTATTTTTGTTAAAGATGTCCTTCCCCTGTCTTGGACTAGGAAAGCAATTATCCAATCAATTTGAAAGTTTGCTTCAGCCAATAGGAGGATTGTCTTTAAAATGCAGGTTAAAATTTACAGAACGTGTCTCTGGTCTTGGTGCTGAAGAGAGGATTTTGTTGAGAAATCTGGATTGCATCAGAGAGTTGAACGTCTTGAGCTCAGAAGATGGGGTGTGCTCCAGTGAGGTAGAAGAGAGACCCTGGAACCCTAGAAGAGGTGTGTGCTGCAGTGAGGGGAGGAGAGCATTGTGATGCCAGAAGAGGGTGTGCTCCAATGATGTGGAGCAGAGCCTTGCAAGCCTAGAAAAGGGGTGTTCTCCAAGGAGGAAGAGGTGAGTCCATGGATGCCCAGAAAAGGGGTGTGCGCCAGTGAGGGGTAGGAGCAACCCATGTGCTCCAGTTAAGGTGATTAGAAGAAAGAGATACCCCAGAGCCCTTTGACTCTGAGGTATGAGGGGTTGAAAAGTAGTAAGAGTGAGAATTCATTTGATTCCAGGAGGAGAAGAGGAGAGCCCCTTGAACTCCATAAAGGGGTGTACTTCCGCGAGGAGGAGGAGATTCCTGTGAGCCCAGAAGAGGGGTGTGCTACAGTGAACATAGAGAGAGTGTGACTTTCATCCCCAGAAGAAACGATATGTAGCCTCTGTCCTAGATGATGTGAGTATGTAACAAACAGAAGGAGAGCCCCAATGAAGGGGAGGACGTTTGGGACACATGCCGAAGAAAGTAAGCCCTACATCTTGAAAAAGGCGAGAGGACGTGTGGTTAGCAGTTAAGGACTGAGCCATAGAAATAACTAAGCAGAAAAGACCATCTTGTCTGGAACTTTCTGAATCTCTTTTTGTTTGCTGTCTTTCATATATAATCCTACATTTGAGGAGTATGTTTCCAAAGAATGTTTATGTTACAACCACTTTGATCCAAATTCATGAAATAGTTTTATGTTCTACTGTTGCTTAATAAAACTCTTTAACAATATTCTGCTGTCAGTAGTTGTGTGTTCCCTCTGCCCTGTGACAAAAGACTCAGAGTGAGAGTTTTTCAGTGATCATTTATTGCAAGTATTCATGATTGTTAAGGTATGCATCCCCCTACATTGCCTACCTGTATTCCTTGATCTGATTGACATTGATTTTTCAGATCAGGATGTGTTGTCTGTGCTGTCGATGGTGTGTCGCTGAGGGTCAACCCAGGAATTCCCCAAAGTTTGTAACTTAGGTCAAATGTGGTTCGATTCCTCGCACCACGGTTCAGCTTCCTCTGATTAACGTGATGCAGGGACAGTATGGTGCAATGACAGAGGAAGCTGCTGAAGGCTGGATACAGGAGGGGCGATCCAGGCCCAGGCAGATGTACGTGGAATGGTGTCTGAAGGCAGGGGGGAATTAGCTAAATAACACAGGGACTGGCCAGGCAGGTAAGCAGTTGGGCAGTAGATGGGATTTCCAAAGAGTAGCATGGGAGGCAGTAGAGGGCAAGCAGGTAAGGTAAATAAGCAAGCAACCAGAAGCCTTAAAGGCAGAGAAGGCAAGGCACCAAAGGAAACCAGGCAGGCAGGAAAAGGGCAACCATAGAAGGAAGCAGACAATGACAAAGGTCTCGCGCCTTGAAACACTTGTGTATAGGCGCGTTACAAATGCCATATCATATCATATCATACGTTCTGGGTATAGAGATACCTGACCAGAGACAAGGAATGGAAGGCCAGGACAATAAGAAGGAAGCAACACTGGAAGATGGATAAACCAAAACAGAGACCGGACAAGCAGGACCTAGGCAGGAGGAGCTTTAAGATGCACCAGTCAAGTAGCAGTGAAGCTTTTGAACTGCTTACTTGGTAGCCTGCACTCGAAACACATATGGAACATTCCTTTAAGGAGATGGAGGATACCCGACGTACCATAAATACGTGGAATCCAGGTGCTGGTTCTCTCAACGAACACATCGTAATGGCTGCCCCATGACATGCACAGTCTCCAACCAGGTGCGGGGCCGGGAAAGCGTTCCCTGGCTGAGGCACTGAGGTATGTTCTGGAGGAGGTACCGGCTGTCATACAAGTGCCCGGAGCAATGCCAGAGCCCAGGTAGTAAACTCTGAGCAGGGCTAGTAGCACGCACTGAGTGCTTGACAGTGATGCCAATCACTAACATTCCACCCTTTTCCACAGATCCTAGGGTTCCCCTCTACCATTCTGAGAAATCTTTGATGGATTCCCTGATTCAGGATGGCTTTATCTGGCTGCAACCTCTTCCCCACTTCTTCTACTCACTTGTTTCTTTCCTCTCCGTTTACGTAAATCCTCTGCTGGACGTTATTCCCCCTGAAATGCAAATCCAAATCAATAGCCAAGTGTCTGTGACCCCTGGTTAAAACATACAGTCTATGGGCTTGTGTCCTGAGTCTGGGAAAGTCTTTACTCCCACAAACGAACGTGTTTTTTTTAATTCCCAAAACAAATCTCCAGGTTCAGCAAAAGTCCCGTTCTTGAAGCAATTTTACAATTTTCAGTCACTCACAGCCTGGGAGTGGAGTTTGTATCCCTGTACTTCTTTCTTGGTTCCTGGATACGCCACTTTGGATATTCTTTTTCTCCTCCTGGCCACTTGGTGTCCAGGAATACCCCCTCCTTCAGATCTCGAGTACATGCACCCAAGGCTTAGATAGCTGCAGGAGCGAGGGCCATATACGGCCAAACAAATCCTCAGTGCACTGGTTTTCCATTGGGTGTCTACTTTACCTCTTCTCCGGTCTAAGGAATTTGATTCTCAACACCTTGTCCCCTTGCACCTCCTCAATGATCCCTTACTGTACTCAGGAGCATGCTTTCTATGTGTTGCTTTATTTTATATGCCACAAGATAGTAACATTGGTGCCCAGTCAATCTTTAATATATCTTCGATGTTGGTTATGCACAGCCTTTCAAGACTCTTGCTATGATTTCATCATGAGGCATCTCTGTGCCATCCAGCTGGGTTGAATAACCAGCTCCTTCAAGCGCTGCCTACAGACATGCTGTGAGTGGGAGGAGAGTGTGTTGGAGGCATTGTTTCAAGCACATAGGCATTCCGACACCCATTGCTATCTAAACAGTGGATGCTGCATGGCTGACAGGTTAACTGGTACATCAAGGCTCCAGGGTTCGAACCTGATATGATCTTCCTCAATTGGGTGAATGCCTCATTATTTGGGTGACCCCTAATCAACCCAGTCCTAGGAGCCTATCCATCCCACTGTTGGTACTTTTAATATGTTAATTTGTACATTTTGCACCTGAGTCAATTATTGAATATTTATTTATTATGTTGGTTTTGATTTATCCCCGCCTTTTGTCATGTGTTTTATGTATGGTAATACTCCAATGTGTTGATTATGGGAAATAAGCACCAATAATAATGCTGGTGAATGTGTGCTGTGTTTATTATTTGTACAGTGCAACAAAGTATGGGGCATTGTCAGATAATTCCTAACACTTCTCTTTTGCCACAGTCTATTCCCTGGGATCTTAGCTAGACATCTGCAGACTTTGTACTGTGCCTTTTCTTATTCGAGATGGACATTTACTCTAAGTGCAAACAAAATAAAAACCAGACGCAATAATAGCCACCACACACTTTCACAGTTATGCACTTGGGCACTTTTATATTAATTCATCAGAGAGAACATATAGACAATCTCATAATGAGTATAGTGCTGAGCATAAATGTTAAATGTTAAAGGTATTTATACCGCGCACCGTCACCAATGGAATTGGCCCCCAGGCACTCAGGCGGATCTGTAAACAAGAAGGTGGGGTTAGGTTAGACAGGTGAAGAGGGAGTAGGAAAGTGAGAGAAGTGTTAGGGTTGGCGGCTTCAGTTCGGTTTTCACCCTGCAATGAGCTTTCGTGTGAGTATCGGACCGATGCTAGACCTCATGTGCTGTTGGTGCGGTTTAGGTGTTGTTTGCTTGTTGTTGCGGTGTGGTGAAGTGCGTGCGATTTGCTGCGCGAGAAGATGGTTGTGTGGATTTTCGGGTGAATTAGGTATGAAGAGATTTGAGCTTGCGTTAGTGGGTTATATATCCTAGTCTTTAGAGATCTTGTTCTGTGGATCCAGTTGTCCTGTTGGTAGGCTTAATTTCCACTTTTCTTTCTTGTCCATCTAATTGTTATGAGTGATGATGTGGCGCGTTCCCGGGCTGTGTTGTATTGAACTTAGTGTAATGGGACGGGGTGTCTCTAGTCCTCCAATCTGGTATTGGTGCTGTAAATTAGTAGTCACCTTCTCCCTTGCTATCTATTTCCGTCAGTGGTCTATTGGTGCCTGTGTGTAATTTGGAGGGCAGGGTGCTAATGATAAATCGTCCTTGTCATTCCGTCCCGATTTAGCTGTGTTTAATCCATAGTTTAGTCCTATCATATCTATCTCTCAATTGGTGAGTTGGTATGACGTAGATTGTCTTCCATGGATTTTGTTTATAGACGATAGCTTAGGGGATCCGGGATCAGTTTCTTCACTCATCATCATTTCAGCTGTGTATATGCCCTTGTAGGCATTCTTCTAGTTATGAGGTGAATAGCCAGGATTTGAGAAGTTTTCTGAATAGTAGGAGATTTCTAGTGTTACATATGTTCTTTGGTAAATCGTTCCAAGTTTTTGTGGCAAGGTGAGACAAAGAAGATCCTCTGAATTTTCTTTTGCTGTAGGGTTTCGGTCCAAGCGGATGTCGTTGCTTGATCTGAGCATCCTTGTTGGGTGATGTAAGCTTAATTTGTCTCTCAGGAATTCTGCGCCTTTGTTGTGGATTTGGGTGATGCACATTGATTTGAACTTGAGACTCTGTTTTATTGGTAGCCAATGTAGTGGTTTCAGTGCTGGTGTGATGTTTCTCTTGGGGGTAATTTGAGGAGCAGTCTGGCCGCTGCATTTTGTATGCATTGTAGGTTTTTTAGAAGTCGTTCAGGCATACCCAGATACAGGCTATTGGCGTAGTCTACTCTGGACATGACGAGAGTGTTGATGATAAATGTTTTGTTGACGAATGACAGTAATGGTAGGATCCTTTTTACTGCTCGCAGGAGAAATAAGCATTTCTTGATTAGAGCGTTTAGTTGTGGCTCTACAGTAAGTTTGCTGTCCATCAGGACTCCCAGGTTTTTTACAATCGACGATGGTGTTGGGGCTTTACCGAGTTCCCATGGCCAAGGGATGTAGTGGTTGTCTCCTCTGTTTTTTGTGATGATCATTATTTCTATTATTTCTTTTTTGCCTGGGTTGAGTTTGAGGTTGTTTGGGTTCATCCAGGTGTACATTTCATGAAGGCAGTTCTCTAATGTTGTGTTTTCTTCTTGAATGTCTTGTATTTTGTAGACTATTTGTGTATCGTCACCGTAGTTGTAGCAGGTGAGGCTGTGTCTTTTGATGAACTTGATTAGTTGAGAGAGGTAGTAGTTGAATAATAACAGGAAGAAGGATGATACTTGTGGTACTCCACATGAGGATTCTCTTGGGTTGGATTTGAAGGGTTTCAGCCATAACCATATGGCTGAAACCCTTCATACGTGTTCTGTTTCTTAAGAAGGATTTGATCCACAGTAGCGCCAGGTCCGTGATTCCAAGTTCTTCCAATATCGTGATGAGGATGTCGTGGTTAAATGTGTTGAATGCCGCAGAGAGGTCTAGAAGTATCAAAGCAGTACTGTTGTCTGAGTCTGCGTTTGCTTTTAGGTCATCCCATATTGAGAGGAGTGCTGATTCGGTTCCTCTCATTGGTCTGAAACCTACTTGTGCCTGATCTAGTAGGCGGTGCTCTTCTACAAATTATTGGGTTTTTCTGTATATTTACGTTTTGAGGATGTTGGAGATGGGTCTGTAATTGGAGAGGTCTTCTACATTTCCCACTGTATCTTTGAGCAATTGCCTAATGTATGCTGATTTGAAGGATTGTGGCACTTTCCCTGTTCAGATTGAAAGGTTGAAGACATTTCTATGGTGTTGCATGGGTGTTCCTTGTTTGAGGATTGATTTGTGTATGTCCGGGGGGCAGGGATCCGCAGGGGAACCAGTTTTGTTGCTTTGATTTACCAGTTTGACGAAAGTCTCCACTGATATTTTGGGGAAGCTTTGGAGATTGTTTGGGCGTTCCTCGTAGCGGTAGGTAGGTTCTGTAGTGTGTTTGCATGTTCTGTTTTGTATGGTCTGTTGGATGGTAATGATTCTGTTTTTGAAGTGTTCTGCTAGGTAATTGCATAGTTTCATTGATGGTATTGGCATGTTGTTGCAGCCAGGTGGATTTTTTATTTCATATATGATTTTAAAGATTTCTTTTTGGGGTGTTTGGTGCTTTGAAGATTTAGTTGTCGTAGTATTTCCTTTTTGCTTTTTGTATTTCCTTTTTGTAAGAGTGGATATGTTGTTGAAACTTGAATTTTATTCGGCAGTCGTTTTTGGTCCTTCATTCTAGTTCCTTTTTTCGTTTTTTTCTTTTCATGGCGCTGAGTGGTGGGGTGAACCATTTTGCCATTGCTATTTTGCGTGAAAGGTTTTTCTTTGGTGATTTCGTCGATCGTTGTTGTGATCCAGTTGTGGAGTAGAGCTGTTTTTTTGTCCAGGTCAGCTTCATCCATAATTGTTGCTTGCGGTTTGCTGAGTTTCAGAAGTTCAGTTAGGGTGGAGTTTCATGGTGATCGGTGGCTTGTCTTGTTGGTTGTTTATTGAAGTGGTCAGTGTGATTATGAAGGAAATGATGAGGTGGTCGCTCCAGAGTATTTGAATTGGTGGTGCCGTGGTAATGAGTTTTCTGTTGTCGAAGATTGTGTTAAGTGTATGCCCTGCCATGTGGGTTGCTCCTTTGACTAGTTGGAATAGATTCATTGCTGCTAGTTGGCTGGCTAGAGATTTTTGTATGGCTGTGATTTCTTCATCGAACCAGATGTTGAAGTCTCTGAGGGCCATCAGATGATTGTGTTCGATGGCTAGGTTGGCGATTGCTTCCGTGAAGGCGTATACAAAGGTTGACTCGTAAGTTGGCGGTCTGTATATCAATATGAATTTCAGGTTTGTTTTGGAGTTTGCGGATAGGCGTACGATTAAGGGATTCACATTTATCAATGTTTAATGGTTCTTTGTTAGGCAGAAACCTGTGCAGTTCCCTTAGGGACCACTGCAAAAAGTTTAAGACTACAGGTGTTGGCAGTAAACCCAATTGGTAGCAGTCTGCACCACCCTGATTTACCTGGTAGCTGTGGCTGAGCAGTCAGACTTCTCTCAAGAAGAGTTAGGCAGTATATAGAGTATACACATTAGGTACAAAAGCACAGTAGCACAAGCAAACACTGACCAGAGCTTTGGTATAAAAGTATATCATTATTTATTTAAAAACACTTGTAAAATATGTACTGGCACTAATATGTCAAGCAAGTTCAAAACACAGTCACTAGAAATATATACACCTCCCTGAGTAATTATTCGACAAGTCTTAGGAAAAGAACACCACTTAGTATTAAAAAAGGGGTGAGAGCTTAACCAAGATGGCACTCCAATAATTATTTAAAAAGGGAGGGAAAAGGCAGAATTAGGAAAGCACACAATACCAACACTTTTAGAAGAACCACAGCAAGTCAAGAGGCAGAGTCTACTGTAGAGAAAGAAAGTCATAAGCCAGGCCCACTCTTGGAGAGAGCAAGGCGGAATGTGCCCAAGATCACACTGTTGAAGTAACTTAAAAAGTCTTGCAGATAGTTCAAAAAGGAGTTGGATCACTTCAGAAAAGTTAGTTAACAGGTCCCAGGTCACCCCAGGATAGAGAGTCAAGGATTTACGGGACACCTTTGACAGTCTGTTGCAAGGGAGACCAGGCGGGACACAGTACCTGAAATGGTGAGAAAGCTCCAGCGCGGGCAGTTATTCCTGGCAGCGGGTGCAAGTCAGTGCTTCATCCAGGGGAAGAGAAGATCTCGACGTGGAGGAAAGCTGGAGGTCGTTGCACTGCCAGGGAAGAAACCAGCCGCGGAGTTTCCCGATTAAAAGGTACGATCCTTTTATTCGTGGTAGTGGTGAAGCGTGGCTATCCGGCCGCCGGGGTGCTTGGCCCGGGCGATTCGACCACGAGACGATCCAGGAGGCAAAAAAGAGGCGAACTGGTTAGCCCCACCAGCTCAGAGGAAGAAGACCCTCCTGGATGAAGATCTTCTCTGTCGCTGGGAAGTGGTGAGACGGTTAAGCAGGGCTCCACCAGTGGTGTCGTCGTTGTAGGTCGGCTCAGCTTCTCCCTCTTCAGATTCGTTAGGTCCTGTGACGACTTCTGAAGTTCCAGTTCCCAAAGCTCTGCTTTTATGCAAAAAAAACCCATTCACCAGTCCTAGCTGTCAATCAAACATGCTAAGTGGTGAGCCAGGCGGCTCATCACTGGGCCAATCACACAAGAAAGTGACTTGAGTTGCCAAGGCAACTCAGTCCAGGGTGCCTATTCCCCCCTCCCACACATCCTGTAGACCCAGACAGAGGGGCACCACTTTTGGAGGCTTCTGTGCAGAAGCCCGCCAAAAGTGGAACAAAGGGCTCGACTTGGGTTGGAGTTACAGAGGCGAACACAAACGCCATTTTAAAACCGAGTATTGGCAAAAAGACCCAACCGGGGAATAAATATTAAATAAATAACCCGGCGGTATCTTTAACATTGCACCAAAAAAGTGGTGCGTTTAAAATGAATCGGAAAATCCCATAGTAAATATTCTTAAGGAATATTTCGCGTGGTAACCACTGCCACCTGCCACCAGCCAGAAACTCGACATGGGGGGGCTGCACAGTGCCCCCTTGAAAACAGACCCAGGGGTAATCAGTAGTCAGTAGTCAGTCCCAGGGTATGGAGTCTATGTTTGGGGGTCACTATGACACCCCTGTGTTACTGCACTGAGGGTGCTGTCTAACACACATACCAAAAACACATGAAGCCCTATGGAGTAAAAGACCCCATAGCCCATAAAACACATTACAAAGTCAAAGGACATTCTCAAATCATGCCTAAGAGTGGGAGGAAAAGATGCTCACTCTTAGCAGGAGAAAAAAGTAAACCCCCAAAAACTCCAGCAAAGCTGCTAGAGGACTCACTAGGTTTGGGAAATTAGCTTTAACAGAGAATTCTCCCTAACAGTCTTCCAGTTTGATGACCAGGTGTTCCTTGTGGATGATTGCCAATCCACCACCTCTTTCATTTTTCCTGTTTGCTTGGACGCATTTGAAGTTATCAGGCAGGCAGTTGTTGAGGGTGTTCGTCTAATTATCATCCAGCCATGTTTCAGTTACAAGTAGGATGTCGATACCTCCGTCACGTAGGTGATTGTAGATTTCGGAGGCAAGTTTGGACATTGACCTTGCATTGATTAGATTGCAATGGATCTTTATGGTGTTGTTTTGTTTATTTATTGTTCCTGGTTTTGGTTTGTGGGTGTTCAATCGGGGGTCTTCTGTTTTGATGCTGATTGGTTGAAGATCAGCAAAGGCTGCTTCTTCATTGAAGCGGTCTGTTAGATTGATAGTTGGGCTGCTCAATCGTGGTACTTCTCTATTGATGCTGATTGGTTGAAGATCAGCGAAGGCTGCTTCTTCACTGAATCGTCTGTTAGGTTAGTGGTTGGGTTGTTGACTACTAGTGCTTCGTCGTCGCGTATGGTATGTTGTGTGTATCGATAGTGCCCTTTTGTTCTTGTGATGTATGGAGTTAGGGGGTTGATATTGTCCCAATCTCTTCTTGGGTACTCCTGTCTTTTTTCAGGTTGTTTGGGGGGATTCTTTGCTTGTCTTGAGATGTCAGTGTCGTTGAAGACTCGAGGCTCTGTGCTTGTTGTGAGGTACGATGTAAGATATAAGTATTTTTCTCTTACAAACAATGTTTGTTCTGTTGATAGAGGTATTTGGTGGGGTGTGTTCTGCATTCAATGCCGCTTCTTCTGGGGGCAGTTGAATGTGTGTATCCGTATTAGTTGTTCCATGTTCCTGTTCTGTTTGTCGGCATCCATTTCTGCGTCGGGGCATTTTGGGTCCTCGGTGGCGGGAGTTGGTCTCGGTGTGGAGTTAACAGCTCAAAGCCCGCCTGTCGTGTCTTGCGCTGGGACAGTGTTGATGTTTTCCTCTTATGTTGTGATGATACCTGATATTGAAAGCGGTCTGTCCGTTCCGTCGGTTGGGTAAGATGTTCCTTTTCTGTGGGAGCATTGTCCAAGGGAAAAGGGGAGTACTAGAGGTGGGGTGTGGGGCTTGGCTGTTTGTCGCTATGGGTTGGAGGTTTTACAGAGTTAATGGTTGAAGGTAATTACTAGCATTGAAGGCTACTGGGTGTTCTTGGTTGTCGGGTACCCTAGGACTCAATTAAGTTAGGTATAAATAGGGTGCCCAGAGGTTTGGAATGCTGCTGGGTGCCCAGAGGTTTGGAGGCTGTTAGGGGTTCTTGGATGTTGGCTAAGACTCAGACAGTAGCAGGCAGTAATTAGAGCAGCTCGATTTGAGACACATTGAAAATGGGGGAAAGCGGGAGAAAATGGGAGAAAGGCCTAGGTTTCAGAAAATGGCAGGCAGTGGTTAGAACACCTAGATTTGAGACAACGGGAAAAGGCCTAGGCTTCAAATAGTGGCAGGCAGTAGTTTGAACATCTAGAATTAAGGCTCCTGGAGAGCAGGAGAGAGGCCTAGGCTTCGGACAGTAGGAAGCGACGCAGGCTAATATTCACAGTACTATCTCAAATTAACATGAACAATTCTTTGAGGGTGCGGTGCAGGCCAACACTCACAGCACTATCTCAGTGTGGCACCCTCTTAGAAACATTGGTGGTAAACATTTGCATTGAACACCTGAGAGGAAGAGGAAAACACTTAGCATCAAATGAAAAACGAATATGCTGGTGTTTGTGGATCAGCACAGCACTTCATGCCTAAGTGATTTCCTTTTAACCTGGCACACCATAGATAGCACTTTGGCTATGAAAGCAAATGCATTATAGATATAGCTTCAATTCTCATTAACTTCCCCCTGCCTTTAGCTAACGCTGGGTTAGTGGCAAGGCTACGATTTTGTGATTTGCTCAAGATCACTTAATGTTTAGTGTGCAAGTCGGGGATACGAATCCTGGCTTCCTGATTCCACAGTTTCCTATTTAGACAGCAGGATAGATTTCACATTCTGCTACTCCACTTTCAATATTAGAAACAACAACACACTTTCTGCAAGTTGTTATTCAAGTGCTAACCTTGTACATTGTTCAATAAATCTGGCTTGCAAAGCAGCAAGTCACATAATAAAGATTTTACAAATGGCCATGGTAAGGAGGATACATTCTCAACACCTTACCAATGTTATGTATAGAAGGATCAGAGTTGAACCTTTTGCTCATACAAATGTGAGTAGTGGTATGAGCCACTGTGGTAAATAATACATTTCATCTTTCACAGTGAAGTGGAAAGGGCTGAAAACATATTTTAAAAAAACATATTTTTATGTTACCACTGGTGGAAATGGTATTTCTGAAATCCCTTTTGGAAATATTCCAGAAATACCAACTCCACTGTTGATAACCTCTGAATTGGGTGGATTCTTTAGAAATAGATCCCGTGCAGGGGGTAACTTTCTCAGGGAGTATTTCATTTAAAAAATCCCTTGATTCTGAATGACCCCATTATTTTGTGCTCTCCAAATAATTAATACCAGAATGTTATATCTTTCTGTGTGTGGTTTTCAACTGTGCCCAAAGGTGAGTACCAGAAACAATCTAACAGCCATTTCTATAACCACTGTATAATAATATCCATGGGTGATATTCAGGGTGCTAGTACATTATTTTTGTAATGAACTCACTATTGATCAAGAAATTCATCAGAACATAGGGGAAGCATTCTTACAGAATGAAACTGAGGACAAACTCTGATAGGATATGGACCCTTACTTCCTTGGCAAGTAGAAGTTATGATAAGCTGCTAGCTGATATCATAACAGACCAATGGTGTTTGGGGCCCAGTGGTTCTGACATTTCTATCCAAGTTCACACAATCTGTCATTTAAGCACGTCCGTTACCACTAAGTGGTATGAACATGGGTCTTCAGGCTAGGCTCTTTTCCCTTTCACTCACTGTGGAGGGCCATGTGTGGGGGGCACCCAGGGACATCTGCAACATTGCTGAAATCAAAACAACTGATTCATCACATCTACACAGAATCCATGCAGCATTTCAGCTATCTGTTCGTTTGAGGCAGTCTGGATTAGAAGGATCTTCTCTATTTTAATTATTTTCTTCTTACATATTGCAACTCTGGGCCGGGGGGCAACATCCCAGCCAGTCTGAGGTGCAATTTTCTCCTTCCCCTTTCCCAACCCGCCTCTGTAAGGAGGCCTCAGTATTCAATTAAACCAGAGGCAGACGCAGGACTATCAATAGTAATAAATTCAATTTCGGATTAGGGACTATTGGTGCCCAGAATTAGCCCTTATCATACCCCAATTTTACCCATTAAATAACCTGGATGGGATGTGTATATATGTTTTCTGGATTTATGAGCCGTAAATGCAGTGGTGTTACCACCATTCCCAGTTGTTCCAAACCCTGCAACTATATTGTCATTTATACCACCTACTGTCACATAGTTTACTGTGGTTGATTTATGCTCATATTTATTTTCAGTCCCAATACACCACAATAGCTATTATTTGTTTACTTGTTCCCAACTGGAATGGCAAATGACCTGCACCTGACTCCCACAGGGGTACACAGAAAGCCCAGCCCTTTTTAGCCAGGTTTTAAAGAAAGATCTTGAAATTCATTTTTTCCAAAAGGTGATATAAGGTATCTAAACAAAAATGAGTTATGCAAAGACAAAGTATATTATTTGGGTAATGACATATCAGCAGGTGAAAAAGGTATAATACAATCAAGAGTACAGGCCATAATAAAATTGTGAAAACAAGTAACCAATGGCCAAATTAGTTCTTTTCTGGATGCTGCTCGATATTGCCTTTAGTGGGTATTTGGCTACATAAACATAGTGAAGGTACTGCAAGAAGGATCCATCCAAATACACCCAAAGCTCTCCAATGGACAGAGGAAACACAAAGGACATTTGTAGAAATAAAACAGGCTTTAACAAGTTCCCCAGTGATTGGGCTACCACATAATAAAAATACATTTATGTTATATTGCGATGGAAAAGGTGGCTTTGCACAAGTTGTGCTGACTCAGAAGCACAGTGATAAAGTCTGGATGGCAGAGTGGGGAATGGCCTTAATTCAGGTGCCTCTGATTGGTCAATTTATAGGGCAAATAAAAAGTGGGAAAAACTGAGCAAGTTAGGGTATATTCTAGGTTTAGTGACGGTTCTCCGCTCACAGTGATAGAAACAAGTCTAGGGGAATTTTGAATAATGGAAGATCTGACAAGAATCAGACAGAACGTTTCAATGAATCTTGTTTTCTTTCTTTGAATGTTTGTTCATTGTTTTTTCGCAAAATAAAGTACAATACTGGGAAAACATGTACTAATTCAGTGACCATAGCACAAATCAACGATTATATCATTGCACATTGAATAGTTAAAACAGCATTGTGAATATGACTGCCTAATGCCTATGCTTACCATGATATTGTATCATCTTTACCACATAACACTGACTAATACCACTGTGCGAGTTTACAGGCCTCAACAGTTATCTTGCTTTTTGGACCCCAGTGTGCATACAAAGACTGAGTCAGTGACCTTGACATGGACCATCAGATACCTCATTGTACCCTAATTAGTTGAACCAGAAACATCAATAAACCTACCTCTTGCTTATGCTCCCTATGGGATTGCAACACCATTACCATTTAACATTGACAGATACAATTGTCTGGGTTTGGAATAGATTGTTGGAAGGGAATAGTATTTCTTTATTAATAGCATTGTATAGGTTTTTAATCAGATTCTTTCAAATTTTGCACATTCTGATTTAAGGTAGATAATACAATATGCACTTTTTATATGCACTTTATTAAGCTAATGTTTGCACAATATGGCTGAAGAAGGCAGATTTTACTTGAATGATTGTTTCTGATTTTAGACTATTGTGTAGTACGTTATTTGTCTATTAATTCAATTTTGACAATGTATTAATGATTGTTTTAAAAGTACGTATTGTGAAAGGTTTCATTGTAAACCATTACACAATTTTAAAAAAGAGAAGGCAAGAAACCAGGTGGCAAAAGGCTAGAGCAATACAGAGACACTAGATCAAGCCCTATCTTCTGGCTGAATGGGCCATCATCCTGCTTCTACTACCACTTCAGCAGAGTCAGACCCCCAGGAACAAATTAAGTTAACTGGGCCTTTTGGAAACGTCATCTAGTGTGTCACCAATTACAGCTACCTCATTGGGATCAGGCAATGGAAGAAGTAGTAGCTGAACAAGATCTTAAGATGTCCTTTGATGGTCTCCTGAAAGACCATTGGGTGGCTCCTAAAATAACTTGCAGATGCCCAGCTGAAAGTAATTGGTGAACTGAAGACCATGGTGGCCCAGCCCCTGGGGCCCCACATCCTTCCCTGGAACTCCTTCACAAAAGGGCAATATGTAAGGACCCACTGTTCCAATTTTAAATGGCTGGCATAAACAACTAAATGGGAAAAGGAACACTGGGGAAGATTGAATGCACCTCTGTTGGCGAGCTAACTCCAAGTAGTATATCAAGTCTTGATTACTGATAGAGATCCCAGTTATGATGACCTAAAGCAGGGGATCCTGGAGCATGGCCTCAAATTTCACAATAAGAAATTAAGTGATCTTTGCATGCAGCTTTCGAAATATCTAAAAACTCTTTTACAGGATCTAGAGTTTGCGCACTAAATGGATCGAAGGGATGACTATGGAGGAGCAAAAGGAAACCCTCATATTAGAAAAACTTTTCCACTCTCTGACCCTTTTTCTCTAGAGAACCATGTGTCTAGCTAACCATCGTAATAGCTAAAGGGCAGCCACACCCAAGTCCACCTGAAGTTCCAATCAAAAGGGGACCAATCCTGGGCCCACATAGAAGATTGGACAGTTTGTGTACAAGCCACAAGCACTTTTCTGAAGCTGGGATTCTATCTGTAACAGATGGCAGCCATAAAACCTACTTATGGTGTGGAGAATATGCAGGCAAACAAAGCCGAGTGTTGACACCTGGGTTGTTGGAAAGACTCATACTCAAATGCTATGTCTGAGAAGAGGGGCCTCATTGGTCAGTCCGTCCTGTTAAAAGACCCAGAAAAGCGCATGGACACTGGTTATTGCTAGCCCAAACAGTTTCAGAAAATTGGTGAAGTGAGCCTAAAGAGACAGTAGAGAATACAGATTAACACCTGGATGTGCTAGTCCAAGGAGCTGCCAGGAAGGACAATTATGTCACAATATATTTGGATGGGCAATTGGGACTTCATTCATGAGTCCCTTTTGGAGTCTCTGTTTTGTGGGAATACCGAAAAAAAGGGGTACCCTGATGTGTTCCCTAGAATCCAAGACCCAAAGGGGAGCTTTAAAGATTGGAGGAGGTATGGGACAGTGTCACATACCGTACCATGAGCGACTTTGAGTGCTGGTGACAGCCATCTGCACTCAGAAGCTGCCTGTGGAGGTGTTATAAAGGGTTTCCACATGCCCCCCTACCCATCCATAACTTTATGTGTCCAGTATCCTCTGCCACCCTAAAACCCTCACACTAGGTGGGATATCAAGTCTCTGACAAAACCCCCTGACACAGGTTGTAGCCCAAGAAATAGAACCAGCATTCTGAAACATCAAGTCTGGAGAATTGAGCACTTTGCGGTTCGAGAACCCACAGTCACGCGGCTCCGCGGACAGCATGTTAACTTAAACAAGTATGAGCTGACAGGAAGAATGTTTTCAGGCACTGCCTGCTTTAGGCTACACGAGGCTGCAGTTGCTCAGAAAAAAGGAGATATTGCCTCATGGGAGAAATCCACAGCATAGGGAGCTGTGTTGCCAGGAGATAAGTGGCATTTGAATTGAAGATAGTTGCTGTGCATAATGTAATTGTTATGCACAGGACTACAGGCACTTTGTGATGCAAGCTAGCTCATCTTGCAAAATTGTAGTCTGTCGTAGTCAGCTGACTCTTAGCTCGCACACAGCTGAGATGCATCTCACACTTACCTGGCCATTCACAAATGCCATAAGGATGTGAGGAGAGAATGAGCCAATTGGCAAGTGTAGGAATTAGGAGATAGATGGTGGAGGTTAAGGAGCGACAGAGTCCAGAGTAGAGTGTGGCTGACTGGCAAAGAAGTGGGGAGGCGAAGGCAAGAATGTGGGGAGGAGAAGGAGAGGAAAAAGAGAGAGAGAGTGGAGAGGGGCAGAAAAAAGAAGTTAAAAGTAGAGGGGGAAGGTGTGAAAAAAGAGGAAGGAGTGGAAGAGGAAAGGGAGAAAGGGAAGTAAGTAGTCAGTCACATAGACAACAAGAGAGGGGAGGAGGTGGAGGTGTAACATCAGAGGAAAGAAAAGAGTAAGGAGGAGAGATACCAAAAAGGAAGTAGAGAAAGGAGAGGGCAAATAACCAGTGGGGAGAGAGGGAGATAAGGAGACAGAAAGAGCCCAGGAGGAGGAAGAAGGTATCAGAAAGGAGAAAGGAGAGGTTAAGCCAGCAAGGGAGGCATGGACAGTGATGTCCTTCACAACCTGGGCAAAAGGCGCACTCTTAATTGGTGGAGGAATATGCCACTTCAGCAGCCAAAGCAAAGTGAGAGATCCATGGTGACCCCTAGCACGGGCTATGTTATGAGGCTGCATTGGGACCAAACTGGAGTGAAAAGTCAGAACTAATCTGAAGTACACGTAGGTGTGCAGTGCCTGAGAGCCGACCATCTTTGCAAGCCCTAAAGTTACCAGGTGGAGGTGCTTGGTAGGAGAGTTCAGGGGGACCAACACATGACGTGAATTCTCCAACAAGAACGAATTGTTCAGGACACTATAAAATCCCAAATACTGAGTTACCTTTTCAGTTGCTCGGGAGGTGATCCAGAACTTGAGGAGAGAGGGAAGGATTGAGAGCCATACTCCCAAAGGAGGAGAAGAGCCTGGTGAGATACGAGAATGCTGATTATACAGTTCCTATGTCCATCAGCTTTTTCTCAGCCATACCTAACCCTGTGTTTAACGTTACTTAAAATAAATCATACAATGATCATACTGGTCTCAATTCGCCTTTTGGTTTCTCAGCGGTAGCAGTGCTCAGTGGGGCCTGCTGGAACATTTCCCCATCAGGGCAATAGGGAAATTAATGGTGTTTTTCAATCATTCATCAGGCAACTGGGGCCAGGGCCAGAATCCCAGAAAGGTGTTCCCAAATGTCTACCCCACACTCTCCAAAAGACCTCAAATTCCCGTCGCACAGCACTTACAACCACAGGCCAAATATAGCACCCCCTCGGTCCCCTGGTGTTAACGCAGCTCCATAACTTGGGTTTCTGAATGCTGTTAAAGCCCCCCAGAACATACTTCACAGGGAAGTCAATTAGAGGTGGAGCAGAAGGATAGTGTTTGGATTCCTCAAAGTGTCCCGTGACTCAGGTTAAACCATCCCTTTGCTGAAATAGGTTGCAAAGCCTGGAGGAAGGTCCATGGAAGCATGCTAACAGTGAAAGAGTGCTTCAGGGTAAGATGGCCAAACCAACAACACTGCAATCCTGAATGTCTATTATCTGCAGCCTCCAACTCGGCGATGTACTCACACCCGCACCAAGGTATACAGTTGGACATTTTGATAAAATATTTGGAATATCAGCTACTCCATTGTTTCATGATTTTGTTATTAATCTTTGCAATGACATTCACTAGGTTTATTTAAACATTTCTTTGGAACATTCTAAGGAACAATACCATAACAGAAAAGAAGGTGGGAAAAACCACATATACAATAGCTTTTGAGTAGGAACAGAAAAGTAAAGAAGTTGTTGTATAGAGTTGTGGATCGTGATACACTTTTCAAAGAAGACAAAATCAGTAGTTAGAATGGAACATTCTGGAAATTTACACGATAACCGGTTTCTTTCTGTTTCAATTCTAGTTCTTCGTATTGCTTTTCGTGATTCTTCTAATACAAATTGCAGTAGGAGCATTAGCAGTCGTGTACCATAAAAAGGTAAACCAAATGCACATTTTGGGAAGTATTTCATATTTCTAACATGTTCAAAGCCAATTTGTAAAAAACATGGCAATCTTCATTTCACTTTTCTTTACAGGTTGAAGAAAAACTTCCATTAATTTTGCAGAAATATTTGCCACTATCGAAAAATGTAGAGTTTGCAGAGCACCTTAAATCCTACCAGACAGAGGTAACTAAATCACTATCCTCTCACTTTACATTTTTGTCTGTACTGCTTTGTCACTATGAGAGCATGATGCAAATAGTTTCATTACAGTAAAATATAAAGTGTTGCAGTTAATATCCACTGCACAGCACCGTTTTCTTTACTAGAACAGTGCATCTTACAATGCACTTAATTTCTAAAAGCGATTTGGAATTCATGTTCCATGTTTAAGCCTCATTCATTTACCTCTAGAATCTGACTACGGGTGGCTACTTTTCAACGGTGCTGTAGGGTTCTGTTACCACTCATCTCTCTTTGTTGTATGTGATTAACTTAAACAAATTGAATGTTTTTGATAGCCTTGTGTTAATGTTCTTGTACCAGTGCATAGCCAGCAGATAGTTGGTTCCCAAATTGCACATGATATCTACTTGCTTGAATAGAGTCTACTTTAAAATTATAATGGTACTGACAAAGTATATAGTATGTGCATGAATTCAATGATGTATCTAGCGTACGTTGTTTCGTCAGTGATACCTGTGTTAATATTACCTGTTTTCGCGGATTTCTAATAACATCAGTATGATTTGACGTTTGCATCTCTGCATACCTTGCACATCCCTCATTTGTCAAAGCCTGGTGGCAGATCAGGACCCCAACATTTCTTATTCTGTGTGGTTTGAGTTAATTAATTGGGGCATACTATTTCCCAGAATGTTGGTGCACAACTCTATGTTATTGCTGTTTTTTTGTCATAGGTTTGCTCAAATCCTTCCAGCACTTACATGAACTATGCCATTTTTTTGTAGACTAAGCATCTTGCCATATCATATACAGTTTACACTTCATCTAGAGGGGAACCTGCGCTTGAAAAAGAGCATCTGCATGTTTACCTTCCAAAGGCCCTAGTAAAACATATAAGCCCTGCGTAGGGTTGACTTTTTTCCTTTACATAACTATTGGATAAATATTAAAGCATAATTGAACCTTCATAGTGGCATCTTTTTTTAACCCTGACTGGGACCATGTTACCAGGGAATGTTCCTCTGCCCACTGCATCAAATTCAACTCATGTCTAAGCAATCCAGCGGTAGTACACTCCTTCTTATGAAACAAGACCCTGACACTTCCCTGTCATGCCCCTGAAATAGTGGGAGGTTTATTGGTGGCCCTACAAACCAATATTAAAACTATTAGACTAAAATGGGCAGATTTGCCGTCAAACCTGAGGCCACCTAAGCCAGGTGATTGGGGGAACATTAGTGCTTTGATTTCATTCATAACCTTCCCGTGAATAATGCATGGGTCTAAACAAACCATACATCTTTCCACTAGCTCTAGATCACTTGCATTTTATAAGCTTGAAATTGTTGTGAAACAAACAAAATCTACCCCTAATCCAAGACAGCGGCTCATTGAGCACTTGTATTCTCTCCCAAGACAGCAGCAACTGACCTCCTGAACAAACCAGCATCAATCGATTTCACCCCTGCAACATTTGTGTACACGTCAGTTCTTTTCTTTTTTCGCTAATTTGTTCTTAAATATTTGTTCAAAGATTGAAATGGGCTTTAATGTCACAGATTGTTCCTGTAAGCCGAAACCTTTGCATTTGAGCACAGATTGGGAGACATAGCATATGAGGATAGACCCTACGCATGTAGTTTGGAACAGCTGGGACAGAATAGGAAATTAGGTAATCCAAGTATATTTCCTGGATACACATTTGTCTCCTGTCAGAATATGTATTCATAACATGATAGATAATTGTGTTATGCTATGTTAAGCATTTTAATACAGTGCCAATTACCCCCATAGTGGTCTTACAATTCTGAGGATTTTTTTGAGAGTGGTGTGTTGTTCCCCCTCCAGGGGTAGCCAGACCTTGGTCTATGGGCCTCATTACGACTCAGGCGGTAAGGGGTTTACGGCGGCGTAAACAGCGCCGACCCTTACCGCCTGATTCCGAGGTCCCTTAGCGCCATGGAGGTTTTAACACCTGCTTTTAGCAGGTGTTAAAATCCATGGCGCTAAGGGACCTTGATGTTAATTACGCCACCGTAATTTACGGTGGCGTAATTAACGCCTTCCCCACTCCCATTATGCCCTATGGGGCAAAAATGGGGATGGGGAAGGGTAAATGGGGATTGGGGACTTACCGCCCCGCCAACCTCGGAATGGGGCGGTAAGTCCGCCAACCACTGTGGCGTAAACGTAGTTTACGCCATGGTGGTAAAGGTACGACCCAGGCGGTAACTTACCGCCTGGGTCGTAATGAGGCCCTATGAGAGAAACGGGAAGGCTACTAGAGGAAGAGAAAAAAGCTTAAATGTATTTGAAATATTTGTACAACTACAGAAGGGGGATGCAATGTAGAGATGGAGTTAGTGATACTTTGCATGCTGATAAGGTCATTGTAGAATGATCAAAGCAAACCGCAGTCCAGAAAAGGGAAAATGTTTAATGATTGCAACGCGCTGGTCTGAAACACGAAGCACAAGAAAGTGTCATGCAAAGGCCGATACACAGTAAAATCAGGCTTCAGCTCAGCAGTCTCGGGACCACAGTGGTGAGTGGAGCTGGGGCCTTGAGAGGGAGAGGAGGGAGAAGGGGACCATAGGGAGAGAGGAGCAAGGGAACAGGGCTGGGAGCCACAAGGCGGAAGGGAATTGTAGGGGGCATGAGGAGGCTCTGAACATTTCCTGTGGGCGCAGGAAAAAGTAAGAGCAACTTTGTGGTGGATGCCTTTTACCCAGTGGCCCTCTGCAACATTGCTCCTCTGATAGCGACATACGGTCCTGGATCCATGCTTGTTTTTCAAGATGTATTTTATTTTATTATATCAGCAACATACATTCACCAAATTAATAGAAAGCCATGTGGTATTCAATAAATTGTATAAACTACAAATCAAAATTATGAATACATGTAGCAATACTCCTACTTAACCCATCAGTTAAAAAAAAAAAATGTCTTCCGGATTAACTTCCCCCATCCTTGCATCCCCAACATCCAAAACAAGGTAAAGACCCACATAAAATTCTCCTCTTACAGCAAAGATAAATATTTAAGATGTTCTGGTCTCTATAACATGGGTTCTTTGCTTTTTAAGTTATTATATATTGGGGGCCATGGGGCCACATGCGTGTGAACCCTATTCATGGCTAGAGCCATTAATTTCTCCATGGCCTCTGTGTCCATATCTTCTATCCACCATAATGCCACCACTGGGCCCTCTTCTTGCTTCCAACAATGAGTTGCCGTCAGGTCGCAGAGTTCAGTATCTGGGTGAGCAGTGTTGCAGCAGATGCTGATAGTGCACATAGTCCTTCCACAACAAATCCCCAATACAACTATGAGTGGATCTAAGAGCAGCTCCACCAGGATGATGGCCCTCATTCCGAGTTAGGACTACACCATGGAGTAAATAGCTCCATGGTTGGCAACCATGGAGCTATTTACTCCATGGAATACCGGCATGGTGAATGGAGTAATTACCGGTCCATTCCAAGGTTGGATGGACCAGTAATTCCCCATTCACCATAGCCCTTCCCCATCCCCATTTCTGACCCCATAGGGCTCAATGGGAATGGGGAAGGAGGTAATTACGGCACCGTAAATTACGGTGCCGTAATCTACTCCAAGGTCACTTTGTGGGTCCCGTAATTTACTCCTGCTAAAAGCAGGAGGTAAAGAGGGACCCACAAAGGGAACTCGGAATACGGAGGTAAGGGATTACCGCCATTGGTGCCCTTACAGGCGCCGGTAATCCCTTACCTCCAACCTCGGAATGACCCCCAATGTCTTTAATCCTACTCAACACCTCTTTCCAAAAGATCTGTACTGCAGGGCAACCCCACCACATATGTCCCATCTTACCCACATCTTCTCATCCCCTCCAACATCGTTGAGATAATGTACTTTTTAGGCGGCATATACCATTTTATTATCATTTTATAGCAACATTTGCTAGTGTGTGTACATTTTACAGCGTTGCTTGCTCTATCCCACAAATGTGACGAAGTTTCGATGTCTATCGTTACTCACAGATCTCTCACCCATTTCCTGATCCAACAGTCTGTAACATGGTATCTGCTCAGTCAACCCTCCTTTCTAGATCTTTCTAGATTTCTTAATGCCCTTGTCCCTGCTGCAATTATTGCTGTCTGGCGAGATCCAATGCCTAACTTGAATATATCTAAAGTGTTCCAATTCCGGCCAATTGGAATACAATTTTATATTTTCTGGAATTAAGGTGAATCGCTTCATCATACAGATCCCCCAAACTCAGATTCCCTAAACATTCCCATGCCTTAAAATTATCTTTACCCAAGCCAGGAGTGAGTTCTTTATTGCCAAGTATTTGGGTTAAGGATCCCATCTATGCCTCTATCCCAATAAGACATCTTCCGTTATCCAAATACATTAAGAAGCAAGCTGTTTTTAACAGTGATACCGAGCCCATACTGTCTAGCGTCTGCTGTAAAATATGCTAGACCCATCAATGGGATTTGAGTGGGTAGTTGCTCTATATAAACCCATTGTTTCAGATCTTCCATCGAGCTCCAATCAAAAAGTGAGCTGATCTGTGCCGCCATTAGATAGCTCTTAACACAAGGAACTCCCAGTCCTCCCATTTGTCTGCATCCCATGATAGTTGTCCTGGCTAATCCAGGCCTTTCCCTTTCCAGAGGAAGGCAAATACCTTCCCTTGCAATCGTTTTATAATCTTAGTTGGTATGCTTATTGGAAGTGTCCAAAATACATGTATAATTGTGGGTATTAATGTCATCTGTATTGCGGTTATGTGGCCCAGCCACAAGATCTTGTGTAAATACCAGCAAGATAAATCCTTTTCACACTGTTTAATGAGTTCGGGAATAGTGGCCGCATATAGTTGATTATATTTAGGAGTACATTTAATTCCCAGATAATCCAATGAGCTCTTTGCCCATTGAAATTGATACCTGGATTCCATCAATTTAACTAATCTGGGGATTCTGATATGTTTAATGCTTTGGATTTTTATAGTTCACAGAGAATCCTGAGCCCCTACGAATTGCTGCAACAGATTAATGACTATTTTTTTTATTATTTATCATTTGTATTGCGCTGAGACAAGGCCCGTAAGTATAGCAGCGCTATCGGAAGATATATCTCTGTGTTCCTTAGAAAAAACATAATGTTGTTTTCCTACAGAACAAATGTATGGCCCTGCACCTTATAAAATGAATCACATTATTTTCCATGATAGCCTGAGCTAATGGTTCAATTGCTAATGTGAAGATCAAAGGAAACAGTGGGTATCCCTGCATCCCCTCAGAGCCCCAGTTCTCCACCAGGGCAGGAGCCCTAAGCCTCGCCCAACATCGCCCCGCCGCAGGGACGCATGGAGCGTGCCCCACTTCTTCGGCGCTACCTGTGAATCCAGCCACCAGCATCTACTGATTTGATACCTCCTCAACAGCCAGCCTTTATCCTGTGAAGCAGTTCGGTGATCCAGTAGGCCGCCATTGCTGTGTGAAGACTTGCACCCAGAACCCAACAGCTGCTGAAAATGGCCGCCGCAGCCCAAGGGCTTTCTGTTTACTATGGTTGCCTTACAACCGGGAGCGTCATAGGCTTATAAACCTATCCCCTACGCCTGCAGGCGGAAGCCGGCCCATCATTGGCCCATCCGCTTAAGGCCTGCAGCAGAAGGCCCTGTTTGCTCCTGTTTGCTACAGAGCGGCATGTGGCCCCTCTGTTCTTCACGCACTTGCCATTCCAAGGGTAAGCATTGCACTCCTTGAGTCTTACTACTTCCGTTGTTAAAAAAGTGCACTGCTGCTCCTCCAAACCCAAACTATCCTCAGCACCAGATCATCCCCATAATCAACTAAGCCATACCTGTTGTTTAAGGCCACCCATGATATCAATGCCAGAAATCTGCAATCCACTTGCCGCCCTCATCCACACACACTTAGTGTGTATGTAACCACCGTTAGCTCACTAGAGCTCAGCACCGAAGACTGAATCAATTTGACTACCAGCCCTACCATGAGACTTGAATGCATCTCACGGTATCACTGTAACACGCTCCTGGCACTGCCGCTGAGTCCTTAAGGCCCCAATTATCACCTGCCTATGCCCAAGTGTACCTCACATATAGCCTAACCTGCAGCTATTGTGTTTTTGCATCTTGCCCTGCCCAAGTGTACCTCACATCTAGCCTTACCTGCAGTTATCGTGTCCTTGCATTTTGCCTTGCCCAAGTGTACCTCACATCTAGCCTAATCTGCAGCTATTGTGTTTTTGCATCTTGCCTTGCCCAAGTGTACCTCACATCTAGCCTTACCTGCATTTATCATGTTTTTGCATTTCGCCATGCCTAAGTATACACCCCAGTACTTAGTCATGCTTGGTTTGCTACTTACCACCAAGTTTCCATTCTGCATTGTGCAAGACTGCCTACCCTGCTCAGGTAGTTCCTACATCACTGTTGGAAATGGCCTCGCTAGAATAGCGTGTCACCGGCATCACCCCATCACTTGTCCCACACCCTTTCTACCTACCACACCTCCATTTATGCCTATATAGGCCTACCTCAATACCCTAAGCACTACTAAGTGTTCGAAGAACTAACCACCTACAGAATTCACATCTTTGATAGATCAGGTCGACCCCCCAAATAACACATTCAACTCAACCACCTACACGATTCAGGGTATCATCAGACTACATCGCCTAAGAGCACGCACCTACCTGACCCCCACTAACAACAGTTCAGCCTGTGCTTCGCCCATACAGCCTAAGCCTAAACCTCGGTCCAGCAACAAACAACATAAGACGCCCTCTGGAGCCTTGGCCAAACATCCCACTAATGCCATTGTTGATCAGACCCAAACCCTCACCTCAGAGCCTCCAATAGAGCCACCTTGCAACATTAAAGGTGCCCTTAGTAATGCCCGATCACTAGGAGCACACGCCATTAAAATCCATGACCTCATTATCGAACAACAACTGGACCTGCTAGTAGTTACAGAGACCTGGTTGCACCAAGCTTCTGGACCCCTACTAGCTCTGGCCATCCCACCAGATTATAACATTATCAGGTCTGACAGATCTATCGCATATCGTACATGGAGGGGGTGTGGCCATAATTGCCAAATCCAACCTGCAAATTAGATCCTGCCCTATTGAAGAAATAGTAGGTTACAAACACCTCTTAGCCAAACTCGCCACTGACCAGAAAACCACATTTAACTTCTTGGTCATCTACAGATCACCTAATAGCAACACCCACCTAGACCTAGACATACCTCTGATGCTAGCTCCCCACATCAAACCCAACACCAAATGTATCATCCTAGGCGATTTCAACCTAGGCTTCAATGACAAGCAAGACTCTAAAGCAGAAGCCCTATCTATGGCACTCATAGATATGAACTTTATACAGTTTGTTAATGCCTCTACCCATACCAAAGGACAGACTTTGGATTGGATACTCACGCTCAACTTTAAAATTTCTATTGAGTCAATTGTAACCCCTGATTGGACGGACCACCATAGCATCAACTTCTCCCTTACTAGAAAGGAGATAAGCCCTCCTATGACTAAGGCAACAGATACTTATGAAACAAGAAATACCTGTAAGCTTACAATTGAGAACCTATCCCCCATTATAACTGATGCACTGTCCTCCAACATGGTTGCTAGCAACAACCCCTGTCTCCTAGCAGAGACCTACCACAAGTGCCTTACTGCCACTATTGACACAGTAGCACCTTTAACAACCAAAACACGCCGTGCTGACAAACGAAAGAGTTTCTGGTTTAATGAGGAATTAGTCTCGCTGAGACGAACTAAAAGAGCGCTAGAACATATCAATAAAAAATCCCCTACAAAAGAATCTGCCAACGCCTTCAGAGCTGCTAATAAAATCTACAAAGCTGCAATTATTACCCATAAGTCTAAGGTATATAATACGCGTATTAGCAACGCAACCTCCAACTCCAAAGTACTCTTCTCCATTCTTAAAGAACTGGAAAATCCAATCCCAGTTACTTCACCTGTTAACTCCAGAAAGGAATGGTGCACGAACATCCAAAATGCGCTAGCCTCCAAAATTGAGCTACTCCAAAAGAAAATCCTCACAAAAAGAAAAATCCTAGCTGATAAAAATGCATCAAATACCAATCTGAATAAAACTAAGGAAAATGTGAACCTGAGTTTCCGATTTACCCCAGTGACTCAAGACATAGTGGCAGGCACTATTTCTGAACTAAAAGCTTCAAACTGCAAAGGAGATGACTTTCCTGCCCACCTAGTTAAAATCTGGGCCCCTCTCTTCAACCCCATCATTAGCAACTTTGTGAACGCCTCATTCAATACAAATACAGACCCGGCAAGTATGAAAGAAGTGTGGTGACCCCACTACTAAGAAAAACATCTCTTGATGCAACAGTACCCACCAACTACCGTCCAATAACCACAGTACCGTTTTCTGCTCAAGATTATTGACAAAATAGCTTACAATCAAATTCAAGCCCATCTTGAACAAAACCAACTCCTTGGAGATAGACAATCCGGATTCAGGCCCAACCACATCAGAGAAACGGCTCTCCTGGATCTGAAAATCCAGATAGACACCATCAGGGACTCAGGTAAACTCAACATACTACTATTATTAAATCTTTCTGCAGCCTTCGATTTGGTTGACCATGACAAACTCTGCGCCATGCTAGCCAACGATTTCTGTTTCTCTAACGATGCCACCCTCTGGGTGAAATCCTTTCTAGCTGAACGTACGTCTAGAGTAAGCATTGGTAAAGAGGCGGCTGACCCCATACCAGTCCCCATAGGGGTACCCCTAGGGTCCTGTCTCTCGCCCACTCTATACAATGCATAAACAAAGCTCCTCTCCCCGGCGCTGGATTCCATGGGTGTCATCTACACGAATTTTGCAGATGACACCCCGATCCTCATTCCAATTTCAGGGGACTATGTCCAAGATACAATGATTATCAACAAAATATACGCAATAATCCAAAATTGGATGGCTCTGAATAGCCTCTGCCTTAACGATGAGAAAACGGAAATTCTCATTGTGGGCTCCTAAAACAAAATTAGCGCTCTCGATTCGGACTACTCAGCTATCAACATTGATGGCTCCCTAATCCCAGTATCAAAACAGGTCAAAACCCAAGGAGTATATTTGGATGCTAACCTTACAATGACCAGACATGTAAGCGCCTTATCGGCGTCCACATCCTACACCTCCAAATTGATTGCTTTGAGTCGCCAGTACCTCACGCCTACAAACTGCATCACATTAGCTAGAGCGTTAATTCTATCTAAGCTGGACTATTGTAACGTACTCCTAGTAGGGACTTCTAAGGCCAACCTAGGGAAACTACAATTAATGCAAAACAAAGCGCTACGAGCAGCCCTAGGAATCAAGAAGTCTGCCCATATCGCTAACATTAGGAGGGAGACACATTGGCTACCCGTTAAGGCAAGAATCATCTTTAAAGCACTGTGTATCACCCACAAATGCCTGAACAATAAAGTGCCCATCTACTTTAATAACTCAATAAGCAAAAAAGATCCGATGGAACACTCATATCCAATACAAAATCGCTTGTTGCTGTTCCCCGTTTCAAAAGCGCCAGAGCAGGAGGCTGCAGCTTCTTAGTCATGGCCCCGAAACTATGGAATGAGCTTCCAATTAGCATTAAAAGGGAAGACTCCTTCCAATGTTTAAAAAAACTACTAAAAACCTGGCTCTTTAACCAATACTAGTTATCCCTCACATCCCATAAAACTTCCACCGTCAGCAGGTCTAGACAGATGCCTCCCTAGGGCAGACCATTACCAGATTCTGTAAGTATTGAAAGTAACCATGCACTGTATACACCCATGTACATTTTTGTACCAGTGTTGTTTATGTAAATATAATATTGCTGATTTTACCATAAGATGTCTATAACAACGCTGTGATACCCGAGGGTTTGGGCGTTTAACAAATGTAATAAATAAATATATATACATATTTGTGAAAGTGTTTTTGTGTGTTCGGGGTTGGCTCCAGCCCCAAAACAGTTGGTGGGCTGAAAGTTTTGCTCACGGTCGGCATACAAATCTGGGTGTACTGGCGGTACTGCAATGTGACCAACCCCACCCATTCAC
The DNA here is from genome assembly GCF_040938575.1 of Ambystoma mexicanum. Classification (NCBI taxonomy): domain Eukaryota; kingdom Metazoa; phylum Chordata; class Amphibia; order Caudata; family Ambystomatidae; genus Ambystoma; species Ambystoma mexicanum. The sequence goes on along the minus strand of NC_090936.1, from coordinate 166,522,546 downwards.
CCTGCACAGGGTGTGGTCCAGGCCTGTGCTATCAGTGTAGTCGATTTCAGGAGATTGCTGATTTAGCAATTGTTCAAGAATAGGACGTTTGACACAATAAAACATATCTTTTACGATATAGAGAAGGTAGGAGAGTGGGATGTCAACAGATTAGATTGCCAACTCTCTAAAAGTAAAACCAGATTGTACTAAAACATTTAGAGATCCATGAAGATCAAAAACCTAAAACAGCTAAGGATTCACAGCAAAGGTTAAAATATAGATGACTGTATTAACACACGTTTCTATTTTTTAGAATTATTGTGTCTGAAATATTTTTGTCATTGTTACATTTGTGTGTATATTTTAGAGTGTCTGAAAACGAATTTTATATGTATTATGTCTCTCTCACTGATGAGAGTTTTTTTTACCAACCTATATATAATAAAGTTTATATATTTTTTTGAATGAGAATTAATTCTTGAGAAAGTGAGTAGCTGTTGACATCCCACTCTCCTACCTTCTCTATATCGTAAAAGTTCTGTTTTTCCCAAAATTAAGGTAGGAGTCCACTTGAGAGTGGATTTTTGGGATCTCCCCATAGTTTTTTCTCACAATAAAACATACACAAGGCTATAGCAGACCCCCGCGTGCATGTCAGCTACAGACCAAGACCACACCGGGTGGTACTGCTAGTTAACACAGAAACAGGGAATATAATCAAACCGTTGCAGCGCTTCTACGGGCCCTGTCTGTCATTCAGTCTCTATTTCTCCATCCACTTTGGTTAGAACTTGCTTATATCCACTCCTTCTGTCTAACTTGCTTTACTTTGGATTTAGGTTATGTAGAACTGGCAGAATGCATTCCTTTTTGAGTGTACTATATTAGAATGTCAAACCCTTCATTAAACTCTTTCCAATTTCTTTGCTGTGAAAGTGATAATATATGGTTCAAGTACTATCTGTGTCTGGGGTGCTCTTCGCCTTTCCTAAATGCCATGGTGCCGTTTGCATTGCTCTACAACAATTTCAAAGCTTCCCGAGGATTTGAGTGCATTATGGTTGTTTACTGACAAGTTGTTTGATGTCTGAGGTATATCCTGTTTATCCTGGCTTTCTTCCGTCATTAATTCTGTTGCTTCTTCTTTCCCTTTAGCATGTGTTTGACCTCATTATTCTAATATCAGTTGAAAAGGAAATTCCCACTGGTACTTGTTTTTCTTCTCTCTAAGCCTTGGTATAACCATTTTTAAGGACTGTCGTTTTGCTAATGTGGTTCGAGCAAGGTCCTGGAGCAAGTATAAGGTATCATTTCTAAGTTTATAGGATGTTGGAATTTTGCTACTGACCTTATTTACTCTGTTTGCTGGTACAAATGTACTCTTTTCAAAATGTCCGGCACTATATTTTTCTTTGTTTGATAGGTTAATTAAACTCAATTTGCATGATCTAGAATGATCGCGTTGTCGTCAGGAAGCTGCAGCATATTCTGAAATAGAGCCAGAGCATATTCCTCCAGCTCATGATAGTTTTATCGCTTTGTCCACTCCTCTAATGCTTATGTTATTATGTGTAGACCGATTCTCGCAGTCTTCTTGTGTGGCAAAAACAAATTCAAGTTGTGGTTCCATAGCATCTAGTTTTCCTGTTAGTATTGCCTGTTAATGGGACTGGTTTCACATTGTGTTCTCAACTTAATCCACTATTTTCCCTACTGAAAGAATATCCTTTTTTAGGTTTGCAAGTGACCTGGCTAGCTATTCTCCATTTCCTTTGATGCCGTGTTTCAGCTCTTGCAACATTTGATGTACATCATGTTTAATGGCTAGTGCTTCCACTTGTCATTTGGGATCCTGTAAGGTATGTAATTGAGCAGTTGTTTGCTGGAGTAGCTTTTTTCGATATTTCTTGTGTCTTCTGTTGGATTGTATACCTCTGATTACCTTCACCACTTGCAACAGCATGCATCTAAAACATGGGGATTAACTTGCTGTAACACCCTTTCTATTTGGGTTCCTCCTTGGATACAATTACCAGACTTTGTGCAAAATGGTGCCCACTAATTCTAGCCAGACAGTATCAAATAACCCCAAGCTTTACACACTGTGCATCACCAGAAAAAACAGATCACACAATAAAGAACTATGCGCAGCTTTCATGCTTCTGTAATTCACTTTGTGTTTTCTGCAGATCATAATAAAAACACACAGAGAGTAACACAGTGCATGCTCATTGGATACATGTAAAACATTGGGAAAAAAAACATAGTCCATCTTAGGAGATAATACTGTTTTCACACCCTGTCAATGTAAAGTGTTTAAATTCATAGCTATGTCAGTATCAATTCCCTGGCTTCTTTCACACCAGGCAAAAACTCTCATCTGCGCCCAGCGAAGCAGGCCTCTCCTTTTGCAAGCTTGGCAAACCTCACAGTTTTTTTCATAATAAACCTTGAGATACAACTGTTGCTTTTGGAATGCAGTAAACTACCTTTTTACAAGTGGCTAACTCTGCACAGGAAGATACATGTGTTCTGCAGTGAATAAAGAAGAAAGGGGTTTTCCTCTTTCGTGCCTAAATTTACTTTTTGATCATTAGTGTAATGGATAGACATGTTTTTATGCAAATCCTACCATGTGGCCACTGATCTTAACAACTTCCCGGTTGTGTGAAATTCCAGTCTACTGTGTGATGCACATATACTATTATAAATGTGTGTTTGATAGTCATCTCCCTAGTTGGCAAGTACATTGACCTCATATCTAGAAGTAATCACAGATCAATACCCACTTCATGGTTGAGAAGTCTTCTGAGCATGTGGGGGGTCCGTCCTGTGCTGTGCCCTCTGACACAAATTCTTAATTTTCACTCTTTCCAGACCCCTATGCATGGCGATGTTGTGTAAAATGAAGCACAGTGGAACTGTGCTGTGCACATTGCCCGGTATATACATGAATGTGCCTCCTGTCTTGTGTTGCCAGTGCAAATGGATCTTCAGAAGTACAAGGCACATTTGATCCAATTGCATGTCTTTGTGTGGGCTCTGTTGTAGCTGTGGTCTGCTGCTTTTTGAGGATTGCAAACAAATCAGAAGCCAAGCTCTGCTTGGGTAGCTGGCATTATCTGTTAGAATAGAGGAACACACATTTGGAGTTTTCAGTGCTGATTTGTCACAAGCTATTTGCGATTGCATGTGTGCCCTGCCTTGTTTGTTTATAAAGATACCAATCAGCCATGTTCAACTGTTGCTCACGTTTTCATCAAATGTGTGTCACAAGAAAGGATGAGTCGGAGCACAAAGTGGCTAACACAAGGATCAAGTTTGTTAAATCATCAAAGGTTCATTTACAAGAAAAACAGTCAAAAGGTCAGGATGTGGCAATAAGGTTGTGACCAATGGAAAGTCGCCTACAACTTTTGGACACCATCCTGGCCATGTGCCAGTGTCCAACATGCTACCTTTGACTTTAAGCGGCAGGTTTTCGGGGAACCTGAACCCTCTTCTTCTTCACTCAGGGTGCAGGCTATCTACGGCACACCCGTCCTTTCCTGGTAGTAGTCAGTAAGTCACATCCAGTAGTACAAAGTACTAGTGGATTTTCTTCTGGATAACCTCTCTTTTCCAGGCTCTGGTAAATAGGTTCAGGGGCTCCTGACTACTTCCTTGCTCAATGGTCCTGGTCTCAGGGACACCCCTGTCATAAACTACCCGCCTCTCTGTGAGTTTCCACTGTCTCATATCTCCTCTCACCTCAGAAGACAACTTTGGATTGAGCTGGTCTGCTGAACCCATTTTACACTTTGACTCTTAGGGTTAACCTGTCCTCCTCTCCACCTCTAGCATTCTTCTATCCTCCTCCCTAGAGGTTTCTCGTGGTCTACATACCTCCCAACTCAATACCTCTCCCTTATCAGATGACTCTCTCCTTTTAAACCCTTAAGAACTCCTTTTCCAGATATGAACTCCTCCCTCCAACCTCCATCTCTCTCCTCCAGATTGCACCAATTCCTCCTCCAGTCTTGTCAATACTGTCCCTCCAGCCTCCAAATCTCTCTCTCTAATCTGGCATGCCTTCCTCCACAATCTCCTCAGTACTCTCTCCCACCATCCTCCAGCTCCATCTTCTGCCTCTTCAAAAGTCCTCTCACTTGCCTACCTCCTCCAAACACCTTTGTCCAGCTCCTCCTCAAACACCCTACACAGCCAGACTGAACTGGTGGCTTTTTGCAGGGCGGGTTCCCTTTCTCCTGGATGGGACTAAGGGACCTTTATTGCAGCTGGTATGTGTGGTCTGATCTGTTAGATAGTTTTCTTAGGGTTGTTGGTCTGCAAGGGGGTTGTCCTAAGCTTTTTTGAAGGTCTTCTGCCATTTTGTATTTTAAAATGTCCTGAACATTTTGGTGTTCTCTCTCCCTACCCTGGGAACGTTGCTTCTCGTCCCGATTCACCGTGGGCTCGTCTGCTGCAATAGTGTGTGCCTTCAGAGCCAGAAAAGTCTCTGGTAAACGTGTGAAGCTGGCTGATGTGTTGATAACTCTTTTGACCTGTGAGAGTTGTAACTTTGTAACTCCAGTGATGCTTGGCACTGCAGGAGAATGGACTGTATTTGTTTCAATTCACATACCTATGATGTGCGTTAGTTACACTTTGTCTGTGTGCAACTTGTAACTGTGGGATTTCTCGGGCGATATCAAGCATAACTAATGGAACATATTTCCCTCAGCAATGATGCAAAGGAAAAAAATGTATTCCCTTGCTCACAAATGTCTTTCCAATGTTGAAGCTTTGTTCTCTTAAAGAGAAAGGCATTATTCCTCACGCTGGGTGTTTGGAGCTGGTTTGGGAGCTGGAATGATTCTTTGTTGTGGGGTCGTCAGTGCATGCCCCATTTGGGTGGTTTGGGTATCCCTGTATAGCTCTTCTGGATCCAGCATCCACTAACTCATTGACCACCAAACTGTGTCTAATGTTGCACACTGCTGTTCTGTATTGCTGTGGTGTTATTTATTCATCCGGTAAACTTGGCACAGATACAAGTGAACAACATGTTTGCATCACACATAGCCTTCAAGTTGAGGTGGTGGAACCCTTTCCTATTCCAAAAAATGCATTCACATGCCATTCAATGGGAAGATGATTGATTGATTGATTGATTTGTTATTTATTATGCGCCTATACAAAAGTGTTTCAAGGCGCAACCAGGCTAGAGAAGGGTAACAGAGGGAAGAGAAGACAAATTATCTTACTAGGCTTAGTGTCATTTAGATCATGCAAGAGCGCAACAAGAAGTGCAGGGGAGAGGGTACAGGGGGAAGTGCACCCAGGGCAACAGTGCTCCTAGTTAAGTGCAAGGCAGGCTGGCTCTACAAGGTGGAATCCCAGCTTCATAGTGCAGAGATGGCCAGGAGGCAGTGCAAGGTGGGCCAGGTGGCAAGTGCAGGAGGACTGATCAGGGGGAGGGGGAGATGGTGCTCAGTTGGATTCAGGGGACACCAGGCAGCCAGTCAACAGGAGGAAGAGCAGGAGCAAGGGTAGGATAGCAGGGGAGAGGGAGCGAGAAAGAAGAGGCGAAAAGGAAAGTCTTGAGGAGCTTCCAGCTCAAGATGGAGAGAGGCCAGGAGGCCATTCCAGAGGGAGGCACCTGCAGGGGGGCGAGATTGACCCCCCATTTTCTGCTTGAAGAAGCAGCTGACCCGCAGAGAGTTAGAGGAAGACGAGCGGAGGGCTCAAGAAGGAAGGTATTTGGGAAGAGAGAGTTGAAGATAGTGAGGGCCACGGCCCCAGAAAGCCTTGTGGATGATGCAGCAGGTCTTGAACTTGTTCCTTGCCGCCACCGGGAGCCAGTGGAGGGATTTCAGGGCCGGAGAGATGCGGTCCATGGGCTTGAGACCAAGGAAAAGTCTTGTGGTCCTGTTCTGAATAAGTTGGAGGGGGCAAAGAGTAGAGTTAGGCAGATTGAGAAAGAGGCTGTTGCAGTAGTCCAGCCTAGAGAGCACCAGAGCCCTAGAGACAGTGAGCTTCTGGGGGAAGGTGAGAAAAGGGAGAATACCTCTGAGAAGGTGCAGCTGGAAATGGGCCTTCTTAGCAAGGTCCGTGATGTGAGAAGAGAAGGAGAGAGTGGATGACACCAAGGTTTTTTGACTCACAGGAGGGTGAGGGTAGGGGGCCCAAGGAGGACGGCCAGAGAGAGAGAGGAAAAGCAGGAGCAGGTTTCCCAATGAGAAGGATCTCTGTCTTACTTGCATTAAGGCAGAGATCATTGGAGGCGCACAATGTCTGAATAACAGATAGACAATCAAGAATGAGCGAGGAGGAGAAGGAGGCCTAGGGTAGCCTGAAGGAGAGCTGTGTGTCATCTGCATAACACTGAAAGTTACAGGAAAGATCAGGATGCCCAAAAGGGCTAAATAGACGTTAAAGAGCCAGGGAGAGAGGATAGAGCCCTGGGGAACATCACATGTGGAGAGAGAGGTGGTGGAGACAAAGGGTCCAAGATGGACCTGGGAGTGTCGGTCCAAGAGGAAGGAGGTCAACCCCTCCAGGCTCTGATCAGTGATGCCCAGGGTCTCATGGAGTTGATTAATCAGGATGGCATGGTTAACTGTGTCAAAAGCTTCGGATTGGTCAAGGGGAAAAAGGGCAGAAGAGAGCTGGAGTCAAGGTTGGTGCGCAGATCTTCACGGGTGTTCAGAATAGTAGTTTCTGTGCCCCTGGCTGCTCTGAAACCAGATTGATGGTCAGAGAGACAGTCAACAGATTCAGTATTGAGGGTTAATTGGGAAATAGCCAACTTCTCCAGAAGTTTGCCCAGGAAAGGAGTGACAGAGATTGGGCGATAGTTTTCCAGACAGGAGGGGTCGGCAGAAGGCTTTTTCAGTAGAGGGTACACATGGGAGTGCTTGAGAAGAGAGGGGAAAGATCCTGTGGTGAAGAAGTGATTACAGAAATCAGCCAAGGCTGGCGCGAGAGCAACAATGGTGTCCTTAATGGTTCTGGAGGAGCAAAGGGTCACCTGTTTGAGAAGGAGAGGAGGGGCTGCGGCCAGGGGGAGGACTGAGAGATGTAGAGGGGGCGAGAAAAGAAGAAGAGGAGAGTAAGGACAGGATGTCCTGAGTTTTAGTGTTGAAGTGAGACGGCAGAGCCATGCAGAGGGCCTGGGTGGGTGTAGAAGAGGTGGAAACTGCAGTAGGATTGGCCAGCTCCTTGCAGATTTTGAGAAGTTCAACCGTGTTATTATAGGCTGCAGACATGAATGTGGACCCTCTTCGTGGAGAAGATAGAGAGTCTGTATAGTCTTTGGAGCAGGCGGCAGGCCAGGCAGGCGGCATGCCAGTTTGTCAGAGGGTGCGCCCAAAGCTCCTCAATTCCGATTGGCTACTCTGCAGCCAGATCGAAGTCATACCAAGAGATTCACTTGGTGGCAGGCTTTGGGCTGATCCTCATGACAGGGGCAAGGATATCAAGAGTGTTAGAGATAGAACGGTGCAGGATTGAAAGGGCTGTGTCAGAGTGGAGTTGTACTCAGCCGCAGGAGTAGAGAAAGAGAGAAAGGTGCGGCAAAGGTGGCCTCTTACACTCGCTTCATAGGTCAAATTACCACGAAGGAAGGTGGCAGTGCTGGGTGGGACTTTGCTAAGGGGACATGAAGCTTCAAGTGAGAGGAAAGAAGAACGAGGTCATTCCAGAAGAGTGGCATAGTACACGGATTAGAGGGGGATGTCTGAGATTAGAACATCCGGGGTGTGTCCGGCAGAGTGTGTCGGACCAGAGGGTAGAATGGAGAGGGAAAGAGAGTTGCATAGGTTGCGGAAGACCCCAGTGGAGGGGTATGGGGCATCCGGGTGGAGACTGAGATTCCTGAGCAGGAGAAGCTGAGAGGTAGGGGAAAGGAGAGAGGAGGTGAGAGCAGCCCATTCAGAGAGGACAATGGTGACCTGACCAGGTGGCCTGTAGATGGTGGCCACCGTCAGAGAGCGGTGTAGTAAGGGGTCTACCAGTTAGAGCATAATAAAAACCACATTCTCAAAAAAAGTACAGCAAACACTGGGCCAGAAGCAACGGTGTTTATTACAGGTGGGTGAGCACAAATCACACAGAACAGTGGATAGGCTTTGATCGAGAGGCTGACATCTGAATGGAATACTACCAATAGTTTTATACCAAGAAATGCAATGGTTGGAAGTCCAACGAAACACTTGCAAGTTGGAGAATTCACTTTTCTATATTTACCAGGGATTTCGTTGGTTTATGGACATCACCTCCTCGAAGTTTATGTTGATTAGTGAAGCTTAATTGAAGCAAACAGTTTAAGAGTTTCCCATTACACTTGTTAGTACTTAAGTAACATTTGTGCTGACTGCCAGAACTTTAATACACTGCCATGGGTCAGCAGCATTAAGAACGGAACTCATGACACCCTGCAGCTGGTGGGAGAGGCGACATTCACACGATACCTGTTAGATAATGACCTTTGCGAGCTCTGTGATGGATACTTTGAAGGCTGGCCGCCTTCCCAGAGCTCATGAACTTACCGCCTGATTGGTTCTCACAGGAACGCCATTCCATCCAGCGTTCCTCTCCCACAGCCGCCTGCCAATGGGCATTAGGCATTATGTGATTGGCACACTGGTGCAGAGTCACCCACCCTGCTGCTGTAGGTCGGCTAGTTTGGCTGACCGCCCTATGACTACATACCCTTGTTCTAGTTATGTTGTTTTTTCATGTGATGAATATCTTAAACCCCACCCCCTTTTGCAGAACCCTGTTGTGTTGGTTGTGTGTGGTTGCATGTTTCAGATCAAGGTTTCCCAGGCCCAGCCCACCCTACGGATTTCCCACTATGTGTGTTTATGATGGTGCTATTGATATCCTTTCTGTTCTTTAGGTAATCATAGGACAGTATCTTGGACTATATGTACACTCAATGCATCATTACCCACTACCATTTCCGGTGAAGGCCTTTCTACGGGGCGTCTGTGGCTTAGAATACCTGTGTCATTTCACATGTAGCAGCCCCCCTCCATCCACCTTCTTTACTCTCGGAGTTGGTGGGTGCATCCACATGTCTGGTGCTGAATTAGCACCTTTAACAGAGAGACAAGGATAGATAGAGAGCCTGTAGACCAGGCATTCAAAAGAGGAATAGGTCTCAGTGGGGATGATAGAAACAGGAATCCACTCAGGAAAGATAAGGGCTACATTACCTCTGGGCCTGTCGTGCCTGGGCTCAGAGAGGATTGCCAGCATGGTGGAGATTACCCAGAACAACATATTTGTTACATGCAGCATGACAATGCTATGCTTCCCTGCACATGGGTGGGTGGGATGTTGGTGACTTGAGGTGGTTGCCTTGCTATGATTCATGGAGCATTCCCATTTTTCTGCCCTTCTTACCCTCTCTACAAGCACAAGGATCCCCACAGGTCCGCATTTACTGTTCTAATGACCGAGTCTTCAAGAGGTCCAACTCTCAATCTGATTCACATATACTTGCCATGTTTGGTATTACTGGTTCTCTGCGGAGTAGGTAGCCGTTTCCCTGCATCTTCCATGTCTGCAAGCCCTGTCCTTACCACCTCACAAACGCACACAGGGGAGCTGTTGGTAACCTGCCTGTTTTCCCCAATGCAAACCATTCTTCAATTGTTACTTGTCTGGGGCTGTGAGGTCCTGCATTCTCATGGCGCCACGTCAGTACTGTTGCCCTTGCCAGGTCTTTGTGTTTGCAGTCATGCAGTGAACCCTCATTTACTGCCAACAAGTCCTCACAGGCGAAGAGTGTACTGGAGTGCATATTCTCTTCTAAAGATTGCTATTGTCCCACACAAATCAATTAATGAAAAGGTTATTCAGGGGGAGAGTTGCCAGCAGAGATCACACAGTGGGGTGTGGGAGGGTGGGGTAATACGGCAGGATTGTGCTTCTTTGTAAAGAGTTAGGCATAATAAAGCATGCACTGCATCTAATTGGGTATCTTGAAGTCCTCGGGCCTGCTTAATGGGGACAGGACCATAAATACATTCTGCCTGTCTCCCCTTTTTGAGAAAGTGTTGCCACCCCTCTGACTTCTCTCGTTGGTTCCCCCCTAACTGGGCTTGGTGTCCTTAACAGTGTTTTCACCTATCTTGATGTGCCCTGGAAAACAGTGACAGGGCATTGGCATTTCTTTGAGGGCTTGTGATGGGCTGGGAAGCAAAAGGGATCCTTAATTTACCTCCTCCGGGCCCCACATCAATCATTGAGCGGGTGGCGTTACCCAACCCCATAGTCACCACAGCACTGTCACCCAGACAAAACATAGGGCATTGTCATGGTCCTCACAACTTAATTCATGAATACACCCTCCATGAATGATTCCTTTTTAAATGCTAATGCTAAGGAAGGCTGACTCAGTGATGTGTATCAGAACAGAGCTAACTGGATTTCCTGACAGTGTAGAAAAGCTTTATGACATGTTAGTTCACTAGGTCATTTCAAATGCCCTAGTTCATCATCAATATAGAATTATGCATCGATCTATATATCGATTCAGTGAGAAAGAAAAGTGGTTAAGAGAGAGTTAAGGTGATCAGATTTAATGCAAAAACCCCCCCTGAAATTCAGCAATCGCATTTCGAGCAAGACCACCTTAACTATGCGCCCTCATGTTGCACAGCCTATGACCACAACAGCGACATCCCAGTTGATATTACTAGTGACATCACCTAATTACATCATACATGACATCAGCAGTGAGAATAATAATTACATCAAATGTGGCATTACTGATTAAATAAGTTATAATATTTGTGTTTATCTCTTTTGATACCTATTTTATTGTAGTACACTTGACAATAATAACAACAGAGCATGGAACAATACACTGATACAGAAGTCCGATATGATTATGTGTGGCACTTTCATTTGTATTACTTATCAACTTATAAGCTTTCAAATAAAAATATGTGACATTATGCAAATGGTTTGAATTTCGTGTATTAGTAAGCAATTCAAATAGTTCATTGCAGGGAAAGTACCTGATTCTGGTAAATCTATTTCAGGTATTTCAAACATAATATAACAATTAGATGTAGTAGTAAAAAGAAATAAGAATGGCTAGAAGTAGAAACATGTTTAATAGTAAGTGTTATGAAAATAGTCAATGTTCACATTTAAATTTACAATTCTCCTCACTGTAATAGCATTACATGAACACATTATTTTCTAAATGACAAGTTTCATTAAAAACAAATCCCATACAAAAGAAGGTATGTGCCAGTGTGCATTGTGATAATATATAATGTAAGTATTCAAAGTTTGGTAAATATGAAAATAAATCTGTTACTTATGCTACATACTTGTACATTGCGTGTTACATGTATTGAAACAAGGGCAGAATACATTGTACTGTGTAAGTAGGAAATATGTACACATATGTTATGTTAAAAACCGAGTTGTCATATTTTAAAATGTAATTAATCAAACCAGTGACATCAGTGCTATCATGCATGATGTAATTAGTGACGCCATGAGTGATGTCATCATTGTGGTCATACGCTGAGCAACAGGGGGCTCATAGTTAAGGTGGACTTGCACAAAATGTGATTGCTGAATTTCAGGGCTTTGTTGCATTAAATCTGATCTCCTTAACTCTCTCTTAACCATGTTTTTTTTCACTGAATTTCAAAGGTTATGTTGCTATGTATTTTTCACATTAAATCTTATCACCTTAACTCAAAGTTTTTCACTGAGTTTCAAGGGTTTTGTTATAGTATGGTTTCTTCTGGGCCCACTAGCCATGGCCTTCGGCAGTGGCCACTCTACATGTTGCACCAATATGTTTCTTTGGGGCCCACAAGCCATGGTCTTCGGCCATTTCCAGTGGCCTTCTCTTTCAGCTGTGGCCACTGCACATGTTGCACCAATAGGTTTCTTCATGCCCTCTAGCCCTGGCCTTTGGCCGTGGCCAATGTACATGTTGCACCAATAGGTTTCTTTGGGGCACACTGCGGGGGAACACTAGACATGGCATTTGGCTATGGCCAGTGCCCGCGGCTTTTGGCAGTGGAACCGGTACATGTTGCACCAATAGGTTTCTTCTGAGCCCATTAGCCATGGTCACGGCCGAACATGCTGTATAGTTTCTTGAGGTCTCACTAGCTATGGGCTTCAGCCATGGCCTCTGTACGTGTTGCACCAATATCTTTCTTTTGGGCCTACTAGCCAGGACCACTTGCCATGTCACATCATTAATTTGTTCCCAAACACCCATTTCCCCCTGCCCAGTAGATCTAGGCACTGTAGATGTTAAACCTTTTTTTCTAACTCCTTATTCCCGTGATAATTTCACAGTAATAATTTCCAATAAAAGAAATTCCTGTGCTGGAGTGGTGGTTTGCTGATTCCCGTGATAACAGGAAAAATTGTTCAAAATTAAAAAGTCTTCCATAGCCTCACAGTCCTCTTCTCTTTTCCGGGTCCACTCAATTGATTTTTCCCTCCCTAACCCTCTCCCATTACCCCTATTACTCATCACTTTGAGTAATGCAATTATTTTCTGAGTGCATCTTGTGGCATTGCCGCTGTAATCTCGTGAAATTCACGTGGTCTTCTCTGCTAAACTGAACATTTTCTACCCATCATTGGCTTCCCAACTCACCCCCAAATCCCCAACTTCACATGGTGTTTTCTTTCCCACTCCTGACCGCTAGCCTAATGTGATTTCTATTGCTATTGCTACTGCTATTGGTATTTATATAACACCTACAGGCAGGCCATCTAAGTGCTATCGTTCAAAACAATCTGTTCCCCCAGGATTGACTACATTAACAGAAGCGTTTTGAGTCTCTTTCTGATGTCGAGAATGTTATTAGACTGTAAGGTCGTGGGGGAGTTCATGCCAAATCTGCCCTACGGTTTTCGTGCTACAGCTGTTCAAAAACTGCACCTTTTCTCTATCGGAAAATGAATGGGAGTAGGCTGAAAACTGTACTTTCATGTCTTTTTAGTAACCATCTTATTTTCTAATGAATTGGTCCCAAACTGTCCAGTTTGGGGGGTAGGGGGGTCCTTGACAAACGTTTTGTTAACAAACTTTCATCCAGATCCATCCAGCAAGTCAAACATTGTTTGCCCCTCTCAGCCTCTCTGCTGCGAAGATCCAACACTGATATAAAGGTTTTAAGGAACAGGGGGCATCCCGTTCTCTGACGAATACTTTGAAAACTACTGGATGGATTTACCCCAAACCAGTCAAGCAAATGAAGTCAATGATTTTTGCCCAAATTGTTTCTTATTTGGTCCAAATCTGCCCAAGTGTTTTCATGCTACGGCTGTAAAAAACTTTGCTTTTTCTCTATGGAAAAATGAAAGCAAATAAGCTGAAAACAGCGTTTTTATGTTTTTTTAATAACTTTTTCATTTTCTGACAAATTTTTCCCAACATTTCCATTTTAGTGGAGCTCTTGACAAACTGTTTGTTTGAAATTTTCATGCAAATCCATTCAGCAAGTCAAAGGTTATTAGCCTTGCTTAACCTAAAAAGCACCAAGGTTAATATATAGGTTTTAAGGAGCAGGGGGCACCCCCTTCTCTGTCAAATATTTTAAAAGCTACTGGATGGATTTACACCAAGCTAGTCAAGTAATTTAAGACAACACTTTGTGCCAAGATGTTTATTTGGTCCAAATCTGCCAAGCGCTATTCACCACTACAGCTGTTAAAAAACTGCCCCTTTTCCCTATGGGAAAATGAATGGGCTGAATATTGAAACTGGTGTTTTCTTTTCTTAGTAAACTTTTCATTTTTATAATGTATTGTTCCCAACATTTGCATTTTGGGGGGAGCCTTGGCAAAGTTTTGTTGTGAAAAGTTCATCCAAATCCATCCAGCAAGTTAAAACTTATTAGCAATAGAATTTTGGGGAAAAAATGCTGCTTTTTCATTTCTGAAATGCCTATCAGCCTCTCTGCTGTAATGCCCCATCGGAGATATAACTAAAATTTTGGGAGCAGGTGGCAACCCTTCTTCGTCAAATATTTGAACAACTACTGAATGGAATAACACCAGATCCCCGGAAATCGAGTCAACCCTTTGCGCCCAAGTTGTTTTGTACCTGGTCCAGTTCCGTCCAGCAATTTTTGCTGTGCGCTGCGCAGAAATGTTGACATTTTCTCTATGGGGAAATCAATGGGAGTAGGCTGAAAACAGCATGTTTTTACTTTCTTAATCCATTTTTCTTTTTGTAACAAATCTTTCCCACCATTTCCATTCTGGGGGGGCCTGTTTGCAAAATATCAGTCAAATCCATCATGCAAGTCAAAATGTATTAGCAATTCAATTTTCAGGTGTCCTATTGGAACTTGATACTCACCGTAACTATAGTGCGGCGACTGCTGCACTATAATATATTTCCCTAGTATATTATGGGCCTCGTCACAACTTGGGCAGTAAGCCTTAAAAGTGGCGGTAATGGAATTAGCACCACCAATACCGCTTCCCCAGATCACCAGAGAGCGCAAATACCACTGACTGTAAAGTCAGGCGTGCTATTACAGCCCGGGGCCATTACAGCCGGTGGTATCTACGCTGGCAATACTGAGCGCAATCACAGCCACATCACAATTCCATGTACAGCAGTATTAGCGCTGAAAACCGGCGCTAATACTGCCAAAAAGTGGCGGCAATGGAATTAGCACCACCAATACCGCTCCCCCAGATCACCAGACAGCGCAAATACTGCTGACTGTAAAATCAGCCGGCGCTGTTACAACCTTGCGCCATTACAGCCGGTGGTATCTGCGCCGGCAGTACTACTCAGCGTAATCACAGCCACATCACAATTCCATGTACAGCAGTATTAGCGCTGAAAACCGTGCTAATACCGCAAAAAACATGGCACATTTGAACACAGGTGCCAGAAATGAAGCCACAGGTGATCCCAATCGACTCCAGAGGACTACATAAGGCACACCCCTGCCCCAAACACTGTTTCCAACACCATTCTGTCACTAGCCGCTGTGAGCTGGACAACCAGGCCTGAGAACATGGAGTACAGGGGGGGAGAAGGAGGAGAGCCCAAGCAAGGTGTGCACGGATCCCCAGGGTCAGGCCCTCACCTTGTATCCTCACTGACAGCCAGTTGGTCACCCTCTACCTTCTCAACACGGAGACCATTACTGCGCTGCTCACCACAATACAGGATGACATAGGGAGCGGGATCAACATCTGGACTGCTGTGCCCCCACTGCTGTAGCTAGTGTCTCTCCTACAATTCCTCAGAACTGCCAGCTTCCAGCACTCTTTGGCCATGTTGCAAGGCATACCCGAGCCCACATTCTGTGCAGTGTTGGCGCAGGTGCTTCAAGCCCTCCTGCCAGGTTACATGGAGAGGTACAGAGGACAACAGACGTGGATAGTGGGCAGGGGTGTTGCTAGGTCTGGAAAAGGTCCGGGGCTATGATAATGTTGGAACTCTCGGGACTCGGGGCTAGTGAGCTTTTTGGCTGTAGCTCCTGAGATTCTATCTGGGGCTACAACCAAAAGATCAGGGGCTATAGCCCCCTTAGCCACCCCCTAGCACTGCCTCTGATAGTGGGTGAGTAAAATGTCCATCACGCATGCCCTGCAAAACACCTGATCAAATGGGGGTGATACCAATGACTACACAAAGCATGGCATGACAAGCGAATGCCAAAGTCTTACCTGACCACCTCCCACACAAACGTCACACTACAGTCCAGGGAGAAAGCACATGTTGGACATACCCGGAAGGAGAAGCTGATGAACACATAAAGTAGCAACTCTTAACACAAACATGACTACAGGTACCACTTCTGCAACATGCGCAATTCAAAGCAATGCTGACAAGTGGCCACATCGCAACACACAACAGCAAACCTACCAGTACCACAGCCATGCACCCATGTGCGCCGAGCCCACAATGGTGACCGGGTGGCCCCAGAAGCCTAGTGAGGGCTGATGACAAAGCCAGCATGACACATGCCTCAGATAAATACACTGTCACAAGACAGCCACCATGTCATCTGCACATGAGACCGATATACAACTTGCGTAACATCTGCTGCAAGGGAACAGGGTGGATGTTTAGCAAAAATAATGCATAATACGAATAACACAGCATGCACAGACTTTGTACAGACACATGCCATGAAATGAAGCCCCAAATGAATGCACATTATGTCCATTGCCCTGATACTGAGTAAGGGCACCCCCACACATTGCACTGTCACTAATGGCTGTACCTCCCCCCCACGTAGGTGACTCCGGATACCTGCAGCTGCCCTGGCTAATTACCCCTGTGCCTGATCCACAAACACCACAGGATATTGCCTAAAATCACGCTCACAGCAGGACCCGTGTGTGCATTGAGTGTACCTTCAGCCTCCTGAAGGCACGTTTCCACTGCCTCGACCGTAACAGTGGAGCCCTGATTTACGCTCCAGAGAAGGTGGGTAAAATTGTGCTTGTATATGCATGCTGCCCAATATCTGCATGAAGAGAAATGTACAGCTACCACCTGACGCAGACATACCACCTCCAGAGGATGAGGATGCAGTGCCTGTGGCAGTCAAATGCACGCATTGCCAGAGTTCAGTGCACGCATTGCCAGAGGTGGCATGGGAGACTGGCTCACCAGGGACTGATAGAAAAGGTATTCTGACACATTCACATGGAACGAGCCACGCACGACTGTGTGACACTCACCTCAATTAATAAACACAACATTGGGCCTCATTACAACTGTGCCGGTCCAGTAATACCGGTGCTGGTAAGCCTACCGGCACCGTTGTTACCGGACCAGCAAAGTACAACTCTGCAAGTGGGTGACGCCCGCCAGGTTCCGACCTGCCGGGTGGGGACGGCACCTGCTTGCAGAGTTCTCACGGAAGCACTGGCATCGTTGTTAACGGACAGACATGGAATAGCCCGGTGGCACCGGGAAGTCAGGCGCTGGTAATTGATTACGGGTCCGGCGGCTATCTGCCAGTTTTACAGACACGGTTACCGCACGAGCCGCAGTGAGGCCCATTGACACAATCAGGAACGTCCTTGCATTGATGAAGTTCAACAGTTTTAATATATAGATGTGCCCCAACTAGCACCCCTTCCAGCCACCCACCACCAACTACCCAACACACTATCCCCACTCCTGCCACCCACCACCAACTCCCCAGCACACTATCCTCCCTCCCGCCACCCATCACCAACTCCCCAGCAGACTATCCTCCCTACCGCCACCCATCACCAACTCCCCTGCAACCTATCCCCATTCCGCCACTAACTCTCCAGCACACAAACCCCCCTCCTGCCACCCACCACCAACTCCACAGCACACTATATCCCCTTCTGCCACCCACCACCAACTCCCCAGCACACTAACCCCCTCCCACCACCCCAGCACACTATCCCCCCTCCCGCCACCCACCACCAACTCCCCAGCATGGCTAGCAGGGCAAAAAGTGTCTCAATGATATTTTCATCCGTGGCCTCTTTCCCCCCATGCCAGACCCCAGTGATATTGAGCCCAAATGGTGCTGGGAACAGTGTCTGGGTGTACCCTGATCTGTCTCCTCAGTGGGTGTAGTTGAACTTGAACCTATTAAGCCTGGCCCTATGCTGGAGTGTGACCTCCATGCTCTGGTGGATGGCCTCTATAAGTGCAGAGACCCCTGCGGTCATCTCCCTGACCCTCTGCCCGTACACTCTCAGGGCGGCAGTACTGAGAGCTGACTCCACCCGGTTCCTTGAGGTGGCACACACAATCCTGCAGGTGGATCACCTGCAGGTGGTCTGAATGGGCATGCCTTAATGCTTCCATTTCTCTCTGTCGCCTCTCCATCTCCTCCAGCTTCTGCAGCACGGTGGTGCTTGGTGAATTGAGGAATGGGAGTGAGGCTGTGTATTGGCTCTGGACTGTGGGCAGGGGTGCCATAGGATGGCGTGTCATTGTCTGACTCAGGTGCCTGTGCATGCTGGCAGCAGTGAGGGGTCTCAGGGGTTTGTGGCCCTCCTGCAGTCGATGACGCTGGGCTTATGTCCCCCTGTGTCTGTGCAGTCACCCTGCCTGGTGGTGTGTACTCAGTGTCTGTCTCACAGGCTACAAGAGTGGATGCACTGGGCTTGAGGTGCTTCTGGTGGGCTGTGGTGTAGCCCTAGGCTTGGTTTTGCTGGACTGTGGTGTCCCATGGAGGGCCACCTACCTAGGCGTTGACTGTGGAGTGGTGGTGGTGGTGGCTGACCTTGATGCACAACTCCCAGATGGCCCTGCCCCTGTATCCTCCTCCCATGCCTCTGGGGATGCATGAGTGTCATGATTCCTGCCCCTCATGTCCCCAGCCCTCCAAGATGTCAGGCTGGAGCCAGGCCACGATCACCTACATGGCCCTCAAGGGCCTCTCCATCCCTCCAAAGACCCACTTGGAGTCAGACTTGGCGCTTGTGGCACCAGACTCACTCACTCCCATAGGATAACATTGGGGATTGGACTTGTAGTGCATTGATGGGGACAAGATGGATGCCCCCACATATTTCGGTTCCCAGAACTGCATATGCAGTCTAGTCTTTTGGGTGTGGTTTAGCCCAGAGACACCTGGGATACCCAGAGACTATTTAAGCCATGCCCAGGCTGAGAAACATGCTTTGTGTTTTCTGCACCTGCAGCGTGACACTCACTGTGTTCGGTTCGGTCTCCAGTAAGCCTGCATCTTTCTTCTGCACTCAGCTCCTGCAACAACACCATTAGAAACAGCCTTACCTTGCGGCGCTTCTGCCCATCAGTCATCGCTCCTTCTGTTCTGCAGGCATCTTCGGCGGTGTCATTCCCATCCCGGCACGCCGCTTCCTAAGGAAAAGGGAAAAGAACAGAAAAAAGGCATTAGTAAGCATTCTGCAAATCGTCGCTTATTCTTAAATACTGTACGAGCTTCAAACGCTTACCTGAATCCCAGCTGCTCTGGGGGAACTCTGTCTCCGGAACTTCTCATCCATCTGCAAGAGGGAAAAGACACTCCAGGTTAGCGTGGAAACATCTAGAGGTGGCGCATACCGCGCTTACTCACCGCATTTGTTCTTCATAACCGGCATCCACGCTGAAAACGTCGCGGCACCTAAAAGACACAGAAAAATAAGTCAGTTCAATACAAATACGAAAGGGGTGCATCACGCTCTCACTCACCTTCAGCGCTACTCATCTCAGCAGCACGCCGTCATCCCCGGTCGCCGGCCATCATCTAAGGAAGGAAAGGAACGAAGTTAGAGAACTGTTCAAAAGACTCATTATACTTACCTGTCGGACTCTTGCAAGTGAAGTAACTAGGCAGCAACGAGCCTGCATCAATCAACGTGCCCCTGTGCTGAAAGCAGGACGGAGAGCACACTATCCAAGAAAACAAGGCCCAGTCTCCAGTCGAATAGCCTCCAGGGAAGGGTTCGAGGTCGTAAGAGGTCAGAACAGGCTGAGTGACGTCCCCGTGGATACCAGGTGAGCGTTACAGAACGCAAAGACTCACATCAAAATCCACCTGGGCGTCATGGAAACACCAGAAATTGACCAGTTAGCCCACATGTTGGGGAAGCTACGTTCCGAAGTACATGCAGCCAGGCAGGAGACCAACACCATCAGGAGAGTGCTGATAGTAGCCAAAGAACGCACTGATTATTTAAGCCGGCAACTTCTCCAGTCACAAGCAGGGCATGCACCATTGCCGGGAAGCGTGCCCTCGATGCCAGCGCCATCAGCCAATCCCGTTCAGATAACCCTTCCTGGGGCAGTTCCCTTGGTCCCGCCCGAACGATTTACGGGGGATCGCAAGAGGTTTGCAACTGTTACGCTCACCTGGCTCCCACAGGGGCGTCGATCTGAACTGGACAGCTGCGGCCTCCACCAATGTGACGCGTAGTGCCGAGATGACGGACTGGACTGGCCCACCTAGCTTTGTTTGCTTGGCCCGTAGGAATATTCTTCTGCAAATGGAGAAAGGGAATTAACCACCCGTGGAGTTGAGCGTTAACCCTCCCTCACTCCCGCTGTTCTCCCCACTGATCACCTTTGATGTCCCCTCTTATAGTCTCACCTGATGGTTTGGAAAGATGAGCTCTCCATCCTGCATTGAGCGCAGGGGCGTGTTGATAACCAGTTGCTTCACTGGCTCGAAGGAATGGATGAGTTCCAGAACAATATTGACTCTGAGATTCCCGGTAAGATGCCGTAATTATGTAGTTCGTAAGAGTTCAAATGTCTGACTTTCACTCTTGTCCGATTCCTTGCAGGTTGCAGCTTGACCCTAGCGAAGAGTTCCTCGTGGCAACCGGTAATATTCAGGTATGGATTTGTATTATCCAACACAGTTCGATAAAATAATGTCAATATGTAACCTGTTGCTTTCTCCCTTATTCAGGCGCTGAGAGAAAATATGAAGTCTCGGGGAATAATGCCTCTGACGGTAAAATCAGGTAAGTCTATTGTGGTGAGGAGGTTTCCCCTTGTTTTTCAATAAAATCTTTACAACGACCAAATTTTATAAGATCACATAAAAATTACATAAATCAAACACTATTCATGTTACTCTAGTATAACAATTTCATTTACGTAATAATAAAAACAGAGCAAAAGAAAAGAAATGTTATCACAGAGAACCATTAGATAGTAGTTGACAGTGAAGCCCAATCACATCATTATCATCTTCTCATTATCCGCTTCTCTTTCCAATTTACTTTCGATGGCAATCAAGAAATAATGCAGATCAACAATCAATGATTTCCTTACTCCCCACATACATTGGATCCATAATAATTCAAGGTCATGGTTATTAGATTCATTCAGATATTTTCCCAGAAAAAGTTGCCTCTGCATGGAAAAATAGGAGCAATAAATGACCAGATGTTTCAAGGTCTCAATTGTTGTTACATTACAAAATCTACAACCTTCTACATAAGCTGATACCATCTGATTCCAGTTTTTAATCCTCTCTCTCGTTCTAAAAAGATTAAATCTAAAACGCATGTAGTTCTCTCTAAGCTTTTGACCAGATGTCTGCATGATATATCCCAGTACTGGTTTTCTGGGATGACGGAATTTTGCATATTCTCTATACAATTTATAGGACCCAATTTTGTCGGCTGTATCTGCCCAATCAGATTCGCGTAGTTTTAACTTCACTGTTTGTGGTCGTGTGATTAAGTCCACTGATTTCATTGCAAATCTTTCCATCGCTATTATACATTGTTGTCCTGCAACTTCTATCCATTTAGGATTTCCCAGTTTTAACATATTACCCAGATCTTCATACAATGAATTTGGTACTGGGTCTAACATCTTTGCATAACTGGCGATTTTGCGCCACAAATAATTTGAGGCTAGAGAGTTTAACCCTAATTCATGAATAATTATCACATTGGGCAATGACATCGGTAATCGCAATACTTGTTTCCATATTTTTCCTTGTACTTTATTAAGAATTTTGCCAATTTCAAGAGTACATAGGTCTAACCCATAAATGAGTATTGGTTCCACTTTAAGAATATAATAATCAATCAGTGGTATCAATGAGAATTGACAAAATTTCTTGTAAATTAGTTTCATTTGAGAAATAAGTGGCAGTGCTTTTGTGTTAATTTCCGACTGCCATTTTGCGATCGAGTCAGCGTTTGTTAAATTATACCCCAAATAAGTCAGGCCCAATGCCCTTGGTATACATAACCCATCAATGTTCCAATTATACCGAATAGTCTTTTTTTTATTTGTAAAAACCATAATGTTTGATTTCTTTGTGTTTATTTTCAAGTTATGATTAGCGCAAAATTCTGCCAAGCATGTCATTTTGTTTTGAAGGCCAAAAGGAGTAGGATCAAATAGTATCAAGTCATCCGCAAATGCCATCCAGTCCAGGCGGAGTAAACCCAATTTTACTGAAAAGGCATTACATCCTGACCATATTGCACCAATTTCTGTTAAATACAGATTAAATAATGTGGCAGCCAAATTACATCCTTGTTTCACGCCAATATATGTTTTAATTGGAGAAGTAAGCGATCCATTTTGATCTATCTTTATCCTATAAGTTGTGTTCGTATGGAGTAGTGCAATCATTGCTATAATTTGTGCTGGTATATTGTGTTCTTTCATTCTTTTCCATAGTATCTGCCTAATCACTGAGTCAAATGCTCCTGATATATCGAGCAGAGCCATGTAAATCGGTCCATGATTTTTTACCCTCGTTAACTTTAGTAAGTGAGCCAGAACAGTCGCATTTAACTGTGTCCCCATCCCTTTCCTGAATCCAGTTTGGAATCGGGATAAGATTTCTTTTTTTGTGATGAATACATTTAGGTCTTTTAGAATAAGAGCAGCAAACACTTTCGCTGTTACATCTATAAGTGCCACCGGTCTAAAATTTGCTGGATCATTTAGTGGGCCTTTTTTGTGAATGGGGATCACAATCGCCGACAACCATGATGTCGGTACTCTCTTAGTTTTCAGCACACACTCTATACTTCTCAGTGTAATAGCCGCCCACAATTTAGGGTCATCTTTTAACACACTGGGTGGAATTCCATCAGGGCCTGCCGCCTTAGATGGCTTTAGGTTCATTATAACCAATTCAATATCTTCTAGTCCCCATGGGCATTTAGTTGGCAAATCTGTCATGTCAACTTCGGTATACATATTTTTAAATTTTGATGGCATCGCATATTTATTACTATATACCTCTGTCCAGGCTTCTCCACTGACAGCCGAAGGCAGAGGCGATCCTTTCAACATTGCAGGATCTCTTAACAATGCCCAAATTTCTCTTGTATTTTTTTGGCATAAGTTATATATCATGTTCTGATTAACTTTTTGATATTTTATCATTTTTATTTGTTTTAAGTCATTTTTATAGCTACTCATAATAGCCTTTTTTTCATTATAATATGTACTACCGAAATTACCATTCCCAGATTTTAGTAGGTTGCGCAGTTCTCGATTCTTGGTTTTTTTCCTATTGGCAATTTCTGCATTATATAATCCCTTTTGGGTTTTCTTTTTCTGTGTGTTGTTATCTTTTTGCGCTGCCAATCGTCAATATGATTGTGTATCATAATAGCATTCTTTGATACTAGATTATTAGCCTCCCCTATACTCAAAAACTGTGGATGCGTTTTAACTGTGTCCCTATTCACCAGAAAGTTAAGTTCCCTATATAGTCTCGTATTCCATCGTATTGATAGTGCTTGGCGATCTATTTCCAATAGTGCAAGTGGCACTAGTACATCATATCTTTGAAGAGGACATTCACAGTAACACTCCAATATGCAGTGATCACTAAATTGTGATTGTGTAATTGTGCACAGGGATGTAGTGTTAGCTATTGGTCCAGACATCACAATATAGTCAATTGTGGATTTCTTAGACCCGCGCGACCAAGTAAATAATGGCTCATTGACAGAGTAAGGTATAATATACATGTCCCATTGTTCAAAAAATTTCAACCAGATTTGTCCCCTTTCCACGGAGGGTGTAATATAACCCTGGTTAAATATCATTCGGTCTGCGCTGCTTTTATCAAGGATACAATTAAAGTCACCACCTATGATGATCATCACGTTGGGGGATTCTTCTATAACTACCGTCAACACATTCGATAATTTTTCTAGTATGGTATCTAAGGTAGTTGTAGACGGATTCCAGTATAAAGATATTAATAATATATGTGGATACCCGGTGTTACTTGATCTAATTTCTATTGCAAGTAATTCAGCATATATAAAGAGTTGCCGTACTTTAACCGCATATAGATGTTTCACAAAGATCGCCAATCCACCAGCTGGTCGCCCCGTTTTGCCCCTCACTGCATGTGCACAATATGCCATGTATCCTTCCAAGTAAACATCTGCTAGTGCCATTGTTTCCTGTACCACAATTAAATCAGGCAATTTCTCCCGATGAGTTTTCTGGAACCATGCCTGCAAGTTCTTCAAGCCACAGCAGTTCCATGAGCATATACTCAAAGGCTCATATTATAGGTTTGTTTTTCCTGATTGTTCACTATTTAGAGTCTTTATTAGTGGCTCAAGCAGTGCGAGAGTGGTGGCTATCTGTGCGACTGCTTCTGATTGTACCCTTATTTTTTCGTGAATTCTTGCAATTTCACTTTCTCGCCCTTCCATTTTAGAATCATTGTGGCACAATGATGGCTGATATTCAACAAATCCACTCGCTTCTTCCATTGAAGCGTACAACGACAATTCATAGCCCAACAATTCAAAATCTTTAACATGTTGCCATATTAGCGATGCAATTATTATATTTTGATATTTGCATAACATCCTACAGTTTGGAACATAAGGTAACCTGACCCAATCAATGTCATTTGATACCAGGTTGCGTAGGTTTGGAATTTGGTGAAATACCTTCATTAGTGATGCGCGGTTTAAATTTGGTTTTTCAACCTTTGCTGGGTCTACCGTCCAGCCCATCACCAGTTTCATCTCGGGCGACAGTTGTTTATAGTCAATTCCACCCTTAGCCTTACAACTACCCTGTGACTTAGACTCTGTTTCCGATTTCTCTTGAGAGTGTGCATCTATTTGTAATGTATTTACATGTGGGTTAACATGCTCACCTGCGCTTGGTGTCACAGGATCTTTTTCCTCTCTTTGTACCATCAATATGTCCTTATTGGACCCTAAAGCAGTGGTCTGAGATGTGTCATTGATCATCTGCCCAATACCCTGAGATGATTGAGTTAAGGACGATATTTTCTTATCCATCCTCTCAAAAAAGCGTTGAAGTTGTGTTTGTATAAGATGAGGTGATGCTATGTTCGTAGTGTCTTTAACATTTACTAAACTATCATTGTCTTCCAAGTGTACCTGACTTTCCTTATTTAAGTGAAGTTGGTCAATTAGTGGTGCCTCCTTCACTTTATTTACACTAGTTTTATTCTTTTTAAAGAAATCTCCTGTCACCAATCCTTTTTTTTGTTTTTTGTTCTCTTCTTTTTTGTTTGTAGTGCCCACCACCTGAGGTGAGGTTGCTTGAGTTCCTCTAATTGCTTGTCTTTTTTTTGCTCTTGCGTGAAGTTTTTTTGCTTTTCGGGACATAAAATATAATGTTTGATTTGCCACAGGTCCTTCATTATCATTTTTATTTGACTCAGGTGCTTCACCCTTAGCTCCTTCAGTCAAATCAATAAGGTCTGTAAGATCTGAGGGGCTATCAGGCCCTCTGTATGTCAAAGAGTCACAAATATCCCCTTGTGCCATCTGTTCTCCAACTTGTATGGTATCAGGAGCTAAATTTGGAGTTAGTACTATTTGTTCTAATGCCACAATTCTATCATGCTGGAGTTTTGCAATTTCTGCATAAGTGGGGAGTTTTTCTATGTTCTTATCTAGTGAGTAGGACTCTATGATTTCTTCAGACCCATTTTCTATACTTCCCAACTGTGTTTGGGTAAATTGTGATTTTTGAGCAGGAATAGCACCACTATTTGCCGCACCCATTGTCTCTGCCACCAGTTTCTCCTTGATGACTTTATCTCTGAAAAGTTGATCAGCCCAGAAGGTGTAGCATTTTTCCTGAGCCATCATGTATCCTTCCATTCTACTTATTCTGTTACCAATATCAGACATTGCTGTGCTCAATGCACCAATTGCACCATGGGTATATTCGTGACCCTTATCAAGCAAGTTAAGGATCCTTGCCAGCACAGGGAAGTTTTGTAATTCTTGTTGATTCAAATCCACGAGCGTATCTTCAAGTGGAAACAGTGGCAGAGATGAGTTTGGTTGGCGTATTGAGTCAGATAGTGGTTTGGCTTGAAGAGAATCAGCCCCTAACACAGGTGAGTGTGGATAGATTATCTCCAATGGATTGGTCACTAAGTCGTGGGCAGGAGAGCTTGCATTTTGTTTCTTTTCTTTCTCTCCCTCCTCTCTCCCATTAGTTCTTTTTTCCTTTAATTGTTCCAAATTGGCAGCAATTGCTGCATGGAAATGAACTTGGTCTCTCACTCCCCGCGAGCTCGCTGCAGGAGTTGATGGGCCATTTGATAGTCGTGCTCTACTATGTAGTTCTGCTAGAACCACTGGCGCAACCAGAGAGGTATCACCAGTAAATAAACTGTGTTCCTCACTAACTGCACCTAACATTGAACTATCAGTGATTGGTATATTACATATGGGATTTATAGGATATGTAAGCCCTACCGTATTCTCCATGTGTATTTGGGCCGATACAACTTTTTTTATTTTTGGTGCTTCATTTGAGTCTACCATCTCATCTACTGCTGAGTTAGGAATAAGTGAGCTTGCTGATGGTAATGCTAGCTCCTTGTCACTAGACGTCTTACTATTAGTTCTCCCTTTTTTTTTTGTTTGATTTATGGTGTCGTACATTATTTCGTCATCCGACATGTTTCCTTCTCCTAGTAGTGATGGAGACCCATTTAGATACCTTTTCCCATTCCTTAGCTTTTTCACCATTCTTTATTACCACAATCAGAAGTTTCTGTTATTAGCCACTAATGCAAGGGATGAATGCATGCAACACTTATTATAGGTTTTGTAAGTGTCCTAGTTTCTACACCCTCAACCATCCAGCACTCTCGTTATATAATTTCCACAAGCAGATTAGTGACTTACTGCTTTATAGCCTTTACCCACACCCTGCGCTTCGTACAGCGAACAACAACCCTTACCTATGTGGTACTTAACCGTGCGCACGGTGCACTAGTAGATAAGATTTTACAGACCCAGGAAGAGGCGTTTCAAAGACGGGGAGCAAGATCCCCAACAATGAGAAAATACCTACTTCCTAAAGGGTCAGGCAATGAGACAGTGTCACGGGTTCAGCTGTCCTCCAAGCGAAATTAGAACAGGAGGTCAGGCAAACCCAGCAAACAGTGCTTATATGGTACTTAACTTGTGTTATTAAGATTGCAGCCTATGTCATGCAACGGCGTTGTAGTTTTACAAATCTTCATTAATTGTCACAAGCACATGTGTCGGACTCATGCATTTACGAGATTATCTACGTTGTGCATTAGTCATTAACATTTTATAACACCCGGCTGTTGACTTTTCCCAGCGCTTAGCTGCTTGCATTCTCTGCAGGCTCCCGTGTGCGGAATTCTTTCAACACTTCAAACACCACAGTTTTCAGAAGTTTACTTAAACATTGGCAGAGAAAAAAAAAAAAGAAAAAAAGGACCGTAATTGCTTTCAGCACATACCTCACAAATTCAGTTACATTGACTTCCTTTCGGCAGAACTAGCAAGCACGACAGAGTGTTATCAGTAGAAGAATCAATCCCCACTAGATCCTCCCAGCGTTTTAGATAATACGGCGAGCAAATAATGATCGCAGCCTCCAGCCTCCAGCCCCCGGCTAACAGGCTAACAGGCACTTCTGGGCACTTCCTTGGTGCGCGCGCGCAGGTGCGCGCAGCCCAGCCTTCTTGAGGAATTCTGGGAGTCGGGGGCGGGGCTTATCTAAATAAAGAAATGTATAGATATTTAAAGCTTTTTAGCTTTTGGTGTTACCTTCTCTATTATATACAATTACTTTCAGTTCAATTTGCGGTCACTGTGTCCATGTATGAGCTAATAGAGCTCACCCTTGATATAGCGAGAATATAGTCCAGCAGCGTTTCCAGCAGCGTTTCCTCCAGGCTAACAGGCACTTCTGGGCACTTCCTTGGTGCGCGCGCGCAGGTGCGCGCAGCCCAGCCTTCTTGAGGAATTCTGGGAGTCGGGGGCGGGGCTTATCTAAATAAAGAAATGTATAGATATTTAAAGCTTTTTAGCTTTTGGTGTTACCTTCTCTATTATATACAATTACTTTCAGTTCAATTTGCGGTCACTGTGTCCATGTATGAGCTAATAGAGCTCACCCTTGATATAGCGAGAATATAGTCCAGCAGCGTTTCCAGCAGCGTTTCCTCCAGGCTAACAGGCACTTCTGGGCACTTCCTTGGTGCGCGCGCGCAGGTGCGCGCAGCCCAGCCTTCTTGAGGAATTCTGGGAGTCGGGGGCGGGGCTTATCCTTGATATAGCGAGAATATAGTCCAGCAGCGTTTCCAGCAGCGTTTCCTCCAGGCTAACAGGCACTTCTGGGCACTTCCTTGGTTTCCCCTTGTTTGTCACTGTGTTTCACCTTTCTGTCCTTTAGTTTCGCCTTAGAGGCCGGGGTTTGGCGAGGATGCAGTGGAAGCTGCGCCGACCCGTGAAGAGGAATAGTACCCCCGGTGGTAAAATCAGGTAAGTCTATGGGGGGTAACTAATATTGCCTCTGTGTATTCCCTTGGCTCACCTTGCTGTTCTTGTCTTCCCCTTAGGTGCCGGAGTGCGGCGGGAGCATGCAGAAGGATGCAGTGGAATGTGAAGATGCTGCAAAGGTCGGTGAGTTCAACGCGGCGCTGCTGCATGCGAGGCGACGCGCATAAAACAACTTCTTTCTTCCAGCTCGAAGGCGCGATGGATCGGGAATTCAGGTAAGGATCAAAGGTATTGCTCTTGTTCTAACCTTTTCTCCTTCTCTCCCCTTTTTCTAGGAGCTCCGGACTCGAGGCGGGCGTGGCAGAAGACTGGATGCAGACTTGCAGGCACGGTGAGCGTTACGCTGCTAGATGCAGAATAACGCAAAGCGTGTGCTGCTCTTCGGGCGTAGTTTAAATAGCCCCCAAAGTAGTGCCAGGTAAGTATTCCTCCCCAGCCCCACCCGAGTAAAAAAATAGTCCCTTAGGTAAAGTAGTCCCTTCCAAGCCTCCTTTGGCTTGGAGCTCTTGCAGCATGGTCTGCATTAGGTGAGTTTGCAGCATGGTCTGCATCAGGTAAGTTTTAATCTATGAGCCTGGCGCCTGTGGCGCCAGGACTGACTCTCCATAGGCGCCAGGACTGCGCCCAAATAGCCCCTAGCAGGGGTTGTTGGGTTTGCTAAGTATAACTTGATGCCTGCTTCCGAAATTGCTGGACTTGGTCTGGGTCCCCGGGGGTAGGCATCATGACAGCACTCCCCCCCAAGGCCTCTCCTAAAGTCGTTCTTCCCTGTGGTTTCGGTTTGACTGGGAAATTTCGGTGGATTTTTTTCACCAATCGGGGTGCATGAACGTGGTCACTAGGTTCCCATGATCTTTCCTGTGGTCCGTAACCTTTCCAGTCGATTAAATAAAAAAGTTTTGACTTCATCAGCTTGGAGTCCAGGATGTTCTTAACTTCAAATTCGGGTTCCCCGTCTACAAGGATGGGGTCTGGTGGCTTGGTTAGTCTTGTCCCTGGCTGCACTTGCTTCAAAACTGTCACATGAAAGACTGGGTGAATTTGCATATTAGCAGGTAAGTCCAACTTGACAGCCACTGGGTTGATAATGGCCTTAATAGAGTAAGGTCCCAAATATCTGGGGTTAAAGGTTCCTGTTCCCTTTAGAGGTATATGTTTTGTGGCTAACCATACTTGGTCCCCTATCTGGTATTGTGGAGTATCACTTCTATGCCGATCCGCATCTTTCTTGTATTTTTCTTTCACCTTTTTTAAATGTTCAGTTGCTTCCTTAAAGGCTTGTGTAATCGTAGCGTGCAGATGGTCCACTGTGGGCATTTCTAAGTGTTGGGGTATGTCAAGGTCTGAGGTTCAAGGATGGTGCCCATATAGGGTATAAAAGGGGCTTTGTCCAGTTCCAGAATGTACTGAATGATGCATATTCGGCGATCCAAAGAATGTCTTTCCAATTACTCTCAGTCTGATGTAACATACAACACAGGTATTGTTCGAGAGTCTGGTTGGTCCTCTCTGTTTGACCATCGGTTTGGGGGTGGTGACTGGTCGATAACCTCACATCGATTTGCGCCAATTGACAACATTTTTTCCAAAAATGTAAAATGAATTGACTGCCCGAGACCAATACGGACAGAAATCTGTGTATGCGAACAATGTTTTCGAGGAACTCTTTGGCCAGGAATGAAGCTGAAGGTAATCCCTTTAAAGGAGTAAAGTGGGCCATCTTGGAAAAAAGATCCACAATGACTAGAATGGTGTTAAATCCATTGCATAGGGGTAGATCAGTAATAAAGTCCAACGATAAGGTGTCCCATGGTGTAGGCGGAATGTCTAAAGGTTGTAAGAGTCCAGCTGTTTTTTTCTTTTGACTTTTGTTTTGGGCGCAAATGCCACAAGACATCACAAATGATTTAATATCCTTTCGCCAGGTGGGCCACCAGAATTGTCTCTTAATCTTAGCTTGAGTTTTTGCAATACCTGGGTGCCCCTCCATTAGGGTATCATGATAACGGGAAATTACTAGCTCTTGTAGTTCCTTATGTGGCAGAAATAGCCGCCCTTGGTGACAGAGTATTCCGGGCCTTTCTTTACCCAGTCCTGCAGGGCTGCAGGATCAAAGAGTCGTTGGATCTTTACCTGAATGTCCTCTAGTGTCTGTAGAGTTGTCATGCCAAGAATCCTTTGTTCGGAAATTGTAGGTACTGGTTCTGGGTTCACTTCTGCCTCTCCCATCCCTATTCGGGATAAGGCGTCTGCTTTACCATTCTTACAACCTGGTCGATAGGTTATCACGAAATCGAACTCGGCAAAGAACAATGCCCATCGGAGTTGGCATGACGATTGAGCCTTGGCTGTCTTTAAATACTGTAAGTTCTGGTGATCGGTGATCACAGTAATGGTATGCCTGGCACCGAGAAGATAGTGCTTCCAAGCCTTGAAGGCGGATTTAATGACTAATAACTCCTTGCCGGTAACTGCATAGTTTAACTCGGGTGCCGAGAACTTTCTGGACCAAAATGCTACTGGGTGAAGCTGGCCAGTTTCAGGGTCCTTTTGAGACAGGACAGCTCCCATGGCTAGACTGGATGCATCAGTTTCCACTATTTATGGAAGTTCAGGGCGCGGGTGCTTTAATACAGGTGCAGACGTGAATTTCGCTTTCAGCTCTTGGAAGGCATTTTCAGCTTCTTCAGTCCACATAAAGCGTTTATTTTTTCGCAAGAGTGCTGTGATGGGATGTACAACATGTGAAAAATCCGGGATAAATCTTCGGTAGAAATTGGCAAAGCCAAGTATGCTTTGTACTCCTTTAACTGAACTTGTGAAGAGGAATAGTACCCCCGGTGGTAAAATCAGGTAAGTCTATGGGGGGTAACTAATATTGCCTCTGTGCATTCCCTTGGCTCACCTTGCTGTTCTTGTCTTCCCCTTAGGTGCCGGAGTGCGGAGGGAGCATGCAGAAGGATGTGGTGGAATGTGAAGATGCTGCGAAGGCCGGTGAGTTCAGCGCGGCGCTGCTGCAGGCGAGGCGACGTGCATAAAACAACTTCTTTCTTCCAGCTCGAAGGCGCGATGGATCAGGAATTCAGGTAAGGATCAAAGGTATTGCTCTTGTTCTAACCTTTTCTCCTTCTCTCCCCTTTTTCTAGGTGCTCTGGACTCGAGGCGGGCGTGGCAGAAGACTGGATGCAGACTTGCAGGCACGGTGAGCGTTACGCTGCTGGATGCAGAATAACGCGAAGCGTGTGCTGCTCTTCGGGCGTGGTTTAAATAGCTTCCAAAGTAGTCCCAGGTAAGTATTCCTCCCCAGCCCCACCCGAGTAAAAAAATAGTCCCTTAGGTAAAGTAGTCCCTTCCAAGCCTCCTTTGGCTTGGAGCTCTTGCAGCATGGTCTGCATTAGGTGAGTTTGCAGGTTGGTCTGCATCAGGTAAGTTTTAATCTAGGAGCCTGGCGCCTATGGCGCCAGGATTGACTCTCCATAGGCGCCAGGACTGCACCCAAAATGCCCCTACCAGGGGTTGTTGGGTTTGCTTAGTGTAACTTGATGCCTGCTTCCGGGGTTGCTGTGGTCTTGATCAATCACCAACAACCATCTCGGATGCACGCAGTAAGAGCGTACATAGACAGTGGAGCCGTTGGGAATTACATCGACCAGGATCTTGCGGCAGGGATGGGTCTTCCGTTACGCCCTAAATCAACCACCGACACTGTTACCACTGTCGACGGCACGGAAATAGCTTCTGGTCCAGTATCCCAATGCACTGCAGCTTTAACCCTTCTGTGCCAGGATGGACACCAAGGATCTATTGTTTTCAACCTCATTAAGGCACCACAGTTCCGGTTGATTTTGGGAATTCCATGGTTGGTAGCTCACAATCCTCGAATCGATTGGCGAGCAAAAGAATTGGCCTTTCCTGAGACTTGCGCCCACACATGTTATTGCCAAGAGAAACAACCAATAGACACCAGCACCTCTACGCTTGCGACTGTGGCAATCGGCACCCTACCAAGTGAATACCAGGACTTTCAAGCTGTCTTTCAGAAAGAACAGGCTAATACTCTGCCACCGCATAGACCATACGATTGCCAAATCGTCCTGATACCCGGGGTACAAATCCCTTGTGGGCGAATTTACGCACTCACGGAACCAGAAAACCAGCACCTGAATGCCTATCTTGACCAATACCTGGCCAACGGGTTCATCCGTCCCTCGAAGTCTCCAGAAACCAGTCCTCTATTCTTCGTACCGGAAAAGGAGGGGGACTTGAGAACGTGCATCGACTATCGCGCACTGAACCAGATTACTGTAAAAAACCGCTACCCCCTTCCACTGATCCCTGAATTGCTTGATCAAGTCAAAGATGCCCAAATCTACACAAAACTAGACCTGAGGGGGGCATATCACCTTGTTCGCGTAAAACAGGGGGACGAATGGAAAACCGCTTTTCGCACCAAATACGGCTTGTACGAATATCAAGTAATGCCCTTTGGCCTTTGCAACGCGCCTGCTGCATTTCAATACTTCATGAACGATGTCCTGCGGGAATTGATTGATGTCTCTGCTCTAGGGTACATCGACGATATCCTAGTATATTCCGCATCAAAGCAGGACCACGTTAAACACGTCTGATCCGTATTGGAGAAACTCTGTCAACACCAGCTCTACGCCAAGCCCGAAAAGTGCTCATTCCACGTCTCTGAGGTGGAATTCCTGGGCTTTATTCTCAGCCCGAATAGAATCCGAATGGATGTACACAAGGTAGATGCTATCCTGAACTGGCCATCCCCAAATTCATTCAAGAGGGTTCAAAGTATGCTGGGTTTTGCAAACTTCTACTGCCGGTTCATCCCAGGATTTTCGCAAATCGTGCATCCCATCACGTCATTACTAAGGAAAAGCAACAAAAAGTTGAAGTGGACAACAGAAACCGAGGAGGCTTTCCAGGAACTCAAAGCAAGATTCACATCTGCCCCAATCTTATGCCACCCTCGCCCTGATCTCCCATACCTGGTGGAAACGGACGCCTCAAGCATGGCTATGGGAGCCGTCCTCTCACAAAAGGACCCCGAAACGGGCCAGTTACACTCTGTTGCCTTCTGGTCGCGTAAATTCACACCCCCTGAACTCAATTATGCTATCACAGACAAAGAACTCCTGGCCATTAAGTCAGCCTTAATGGCATGGCGGCACTACCTCTTCCGCACCAGACGCACAATCACCGTAATAACTGACCACCGGAACCTCCAGTACCTAAAAATGGCAAAGGCCCAATCCTCACGACAACTACGTTGGGCTCTTTTTTTTGCTGAATATGACTACGTGAATACATTTCAACCAGGGGTGAAAAACGGGAAGGCCGATGCCCTTTCCCGTATGGGGGTGGAAGAGCAAGGGTATCAGACCCCTGACCCAATAGCAATCATCCCGAGTGACAAGCTCCTAGGAATCACAGCAACCATAACTCAGAAAGAATTATATGAAGAAATCCAAAACTTGATGAGTCCGGAGCAATTACAAGCATGGAGTGCACAAGGAGAACATTACATGATAAAAGATCAGTTGCCCTACTTCAGGAATCGTTTATTCTTACCAAACCAAGAACTACGAGAACAAGTCATGTCCGGTTATCATGATTCCTTGATCGAGGGCCACCCCGGAATTGCTAAAACTCTAGCCAAGGTAAAACAAAATTATTGGTGGCCCACGTGGCATAAAGACATTATCCAATTCATCCTATCTTGTGGAGTGTGTGCTCAAAACAAGTCATCCAAGCAGAAACCGGCTGGGCTATTACAACCATTGGAAATCCCACCAGCACCCTGGCACACGTTGTCCCTCGATTTTATTACTGATTTACCACCCAGTCAAGGGTTTAACACTATTCTTGTGGTCGTGGACCTATTTTCAAAAATGGCACATTGCATTCCTCTTAGGGGGCTCCCAAATGCTCCTACTCTGGCAAAGGTATTTCTTGAAGACATCGTATAGCTCCATGGGTTTCCTTCAGTTTTGGTCTCAGATCGAGGTACTCAATTCATATCTAACTTCTGGAGAAAATGTTGCTCTATGGCCCAGATCGACATCCGGCTATCCACCAGTCAACATTCTCAAACGGATGGTCAAACTGAGAGGACAAATCAGACGCTCGAGCAGTATCTGCGTTGCATGTTACACCAAGCTGAAGGAAGCTGGTTTGACCGATTATGGATAGCTGAATATGCTTATAATAATTCCCTACACACCAGCACTGGGCAGACACCCTTTTATACCATGTATGGCAGGCACGCACGTACTTCTGAGTTGGACGTTCCAACAACCCTGGAAATGCCAGCAGTCAAAACCTTGCACACAACCATTTCTCAAACCTTTAAAAGGGCAGCTGAACACCTACTTCAAGCTAAGAATCGCCAAAAGAAGTTTGCTGATCAACACCGAGCAAAGGCCCCCAACTACCAAGTGGGAGACAAAGTCTGGCTGGCGTCTAAACACGTGTCCATTAAAGGAACCCGAACTTTCCGTCCAAGATACCTGGGTCCATTCACTGTCATATCCGTGATAAATCCTGTGGCGGTCAGACTAGCTTTGCCTTCAAACGTGCAGATTCATCCTGTGTTCCACGTGTCTCTCCTTAAACCTGTTCAACCTGGGACCCGGGTAGCAACGCTACCGCAGCCGGTAGTAGTCGCCGGGGAGCCAGAATTCGAAGTCAAGGACATCCTAGATTCAAAGTACGTCAGATCCAAATTATACTACCTAGTAGACTGGAAGGGGTATGGTCCACAAGACAGGACATGGGAGCCTTGTGAGTACATCCATGCACCTCGCTTGCTTAGACGATTTCATCAAAACCATCCAACCAAACCAGGACCAGACAGAAGAGCCACCTTGAGAGGGGCCTTGGGGGGGAGTGCTGTCATGATTCCTGCCCCTCATGTCCCCAGCCCTCCAAGATTTCAGGTGGGAGCCAGGCCACAATCACCTACATGGCCCTCAAGGGCCTCTCCATCCCTCCAAAGACCCACTTGGATTCAGACTTGGCGCTTGTGGCACCAGACTCACTCACTCCCATAGGATAACATTGGGGATTGGACTTGTAGTGCATTGACAGGGACAAGATGGATGCCCCCACATATTTCGGTTCCCAGAACTGCATGTGCTTTCTAGTCTTTTGGGTGTGGTTCAGTCCAGAGACACCTGGGATACCCAGAGACTATTTAAGCCACGCCCAGGCTGAGAAACATGCTCTGCGTTTTCTGCATCTGCAGGGTGACACTCACCGTATCGCGCTCTCACTCACCTTCAGCGCTACTCATCTCAGCAGCACGCCGCCATCCCCGGACGCCGGCCATCATCTAAGGAAGGAAAGGAACGAAGTTAGAGAACTGTTCAAAAGACTCATTATACTTTCCTGTCAGACTCTTGCCAGTGAAGTAACTAGGCAGCAATGAGCCCGCATCAATCAACGCGCCCCTGCGCTGAAAGCAGGACGGAGAGCACAGTATCCAAGAAAACAAGGCCCAGTCTCCAGTCGAATAGCCTCCAGGGAAGGGTTCGAGGCCGTAAGAGGTTAGAACAGGCTGAGTGACGTCCCCGTGGATACCAGGTGAGCGTTACAATGAGGGCCTGTAGGAGACTTAGGACATTTCATCAGGCATGTTTTACCACTGGTGTTTGCATGCAAGACACATTTACTATGGTACAGAGTGAGACCCCACACATTCGGGCAGATGGCCATGGTTGATCAGGGAGGATTGCATGCATGCACAGTATTGTGGGGATGGTTACAGCAAAGAGTGGTTGACACATGGCCTGTGGGTCTTTGGCCTGTGTGTGGGGAGGGCTGGGTGTCCAGGCTGGATCAGCTGTTGTATGTCTTGCATGCTGTGGTCCTTCATGGCCCTGCATCCCCTCCCTGGGTGTTACACACCTTGTGAGGGGTGGTGGTGGAGGCTTACTTTATGGCACTGGCATAGCTCTAAGGGGCACTGATGTGCATCCAGCAGTGTTTCCAGCAGTGTTGTGCTGTGATGTACTGTGTTTGGCTAACTGCACCCATGTCGGTATAGGGGGACGTGTACTTCCATGTGTCGTGTCTTCCATGCCTACATGGGGCAGGCCAACTGGGCCCGCAACATGTTAGTGTAACTGCTGCACAGTGTTGTGGTTGCTCACGCACCGCAATCGCGCTGGCACAAGGTGCACCAGTAAGGGTGTGCTCTGCATGGCAGTTGGTTAGGTCACTTCCCACCCCTTTCCGCTGCTGTGACACTTAGGGGTGAACTTGGTGCCCTACCCCATGGCTGCTGTGATGGGTGGCGGATGTGCCATCCTGTCACTCCACCCTGTTGGCATGCCCCACTTCTGGGTCTGCTGACATGTGTCCCTGTCTTCTGGGTCATCTTGTGCTAGCTGGATATTTGCGCACGGACATGTGCAGTGGGCGGGATTGACTCACCTCCTGCATCCTGGCTGATGGCACCCGCCTCTGCACCTCCAATTCCCTCAATGCCCTCAATGTCCAGCACGATGCTGCACTTCCAGTGGACCAGTGGTTCAACAGTGCTTCCTCCAGTCGCAAGGGACTCCTGCCGGTGTTGGGACAGGAGTCCACGCACCCTGACCCTGAGGTCATTCCAACGTTTCCGACAGTCCTCGCCATCACTGGGGACGAGTCTCTATACTAGTATTCCACATGACTTGGGGCAAAGGTCGGTAGAGAAACTTCTGTTGCAAACTGAAACAATTGGAGAAAATAAAGAATTCCTAATGTTACTGTTAGACTTTTTCTCTACGCATTCATGTTTTGAGTACAATGGGACATATTTCAATCAATTCTCTGGCACTGCCATGGGATCTACCATGGCACCAGTGTATGCTAATAGCTTTATGTTTGATTTCGAAACTACTCACATCATCAGTAACCCACAATGGAGTAACAAACTGAAGAAGTGGATACGTTACATAGATGACGTTTTTGGAGTATGGTCAGGGAGCAGGGAAGAGCTTGATCTTTTTCTAATATTTTTGAACAACATTGACATTCGATTGCAGTTTACAATGGAAGTAGGCAATCCAAATGTCCATTATTTAGAGGTACAGATCATCATCAAAGATTTGAAGATTTCTACGACAGTATACACCAAACCAACAGACAGAAATAATTTGCTTCACAGGATGAGTTTCCACCCACCGAGCATCCTGCGGAATTTACCCTTAGGGCAAATGTTGCGCATTAAAAGAATCGTAAGCGATCCAGTGGAATGTGAAATTGAACTGAATAAGTTACATGAGAAACTTAAGGAAAGAGGGTATCCAGATGAGGATCTTCAAAGAGCGAAAAACAAAAAAAAAAACAGACATACGTGACCAAGCACAATTGTTAATTACCAAACAAAAAGTGGAGGGTCCAGGCTTGGTATTTGTCATGAAGTATTCTACACAGAGTAGACAAATTAAGGATAGCATCCTTAAAAGATGGAGTGTGTTACAGAATGACAATAGAACCAAAGAGTTGTTTGTGAATCCTCCTGTTTTCGCATATCAGAAAAGCAATAACCTAAGGAATCTGCTAGTAGACACACATGGGAAGCAACGAGATAAACAGAGAACTCCGGATAAGCATCCGGGCACCTACCCTTGCATGAGTTGTGGGAACTGCAACAACATAGTGAAAGGACCATTTTTATCCCACCCTCGAACAGGAGAGCAGATCAAGTTGAGAAGTCATGCAACATGCTTGTCGGAGAATGTCATATATGCTATTAAGTGTCCTTGTGCTCAGTATTATGTGGGGGAGACCGCACGCAAAGTACAAGTTCGTATTAATGAACACAAATCATGTATTAGACTCAATAACAGAACATCATCAGTAGCGAGACATTTTCATGATAATGGACACACTGTCGCTCAACTGAAATTTGCAGTTTTGGAAGTGATACCAACCAAAGGCCAAAACATGAACATGAAGAAACTGAGAGCCCAAAAAGAGGCACAATGGATAGAAAAAATGGGGTCTATTTCTCCAGATGGAATGAACGAGGAGTTGGATCTGAGTTGTTTTCTGTGACTTTGTGCTTTAATATGGAATGACATGATAATGTGAAACACATATATTTTGATCTGATGCATATTAGATGCATATTGAATTTGATTTGCATGTATTTTTTTACTTTTAACCAATTTTCTCAGGTTTGTGAGTTTATTTATTTATTTATTACGTTTCATTTACTTTATTTTTTTATTTTGTTATTATTATCATTTCTATTTTTTTAAACTGATCATTACTTTTCCTGGTTATGATTAGGCATAATTTGAAGTAAGTGGTAACGATGGATGTAAACATCACAGAGGATTTCTGTTCGTGAAAGTATAAGGTTCTATTTAGCAATGCACCATTTCAATATGGCCGCTACATATAAAGCAACGGTTGCCTAGGCGACAGGTTGCAGCCACAACATTTTCTCACAAGATACTGCAGAGTGAGCGTGTACGAGCGTACAGCTCCGGCGGATAACGGCGATTTTTGATTTCCAGTAAGTAAGCACATGATATTAGTAATTAAGGCTTTTGAAAGATAGAGTGAATTGTACCTAGTGACACGTGTTCGATCTCTTTGCAGAGACCGCTGTTGTACGCGTTGGTATCCTGCGAATATGACCGCTGGTGGAAGTGGAAGGCACAAAGTCAGACCGTTTCTGGTCTAGTGAAATATAGCGTTGCTATGATTGATGTAAGTTTATATTTATGCAACCAGATGCTTGTTTTTCCTAATTAAGTTGGGAGTGTGGATTTACTCACAAATATGCGGTCGATCTCGTTACAGAGACCACTGCGGAATAGATATTCCCCCCACGGAGGAATCCTCGGGTGACGTGCAAGTCATTTTTGAACACTTGCATTTTTTGAAGGTTAGTGGATTTAGCTTGGCAAACCTGTCTGAAAGGAAGGTTATGTTATGGATAAGGAGGTTTACACCATGACTATCACACTGATTATTGTTCTTTTGTTATTTTTCATTATTTGTTTTTTATGGTGTCTCAATCTTGGTAATCGCGACATGATTCATGGAACCTACATCACCAATATGAAAATGGGGTAATGTACTAACGCTATTGTGTTTTAATTTATTTCTTTTGACTTTTGATGATCTGGTCAATATATGTATGAGTACATTGATATGTGAATGTTTCATTGATGTTTTAGGAACTGATAATTTTCTGTTTGATTTTGTGATGCAATGTTAATTATGCTATGATAGTTGAAATTGAATACCTTAGGAAAAGGTGTAATCACAGGCCCTGAGGAAAGGTTCATACCCGAAATGCATAGGCCATTTATGTGATGAATTCTGTCATGAAAATTTGATTTGAAGAAAACGTATGAAGGTTGATGAATTAAAGAGCATTCAGAAAGAAAGACGCAATTTGAGAATATTCTTTACCATTATTTTTGAATTATACCACTGTATAGTGGATTAAGGGTGTGCAGCCCACACCGCTGGCCACACGGCCAAGGTCTTTTTTTGTGAGGCTGACCACAGCAGTCACTTTCTGGCTGATGGATTGCCAGATGGCTCTCATGCACTGTGCTGAGGTTTTCCATTCCCTACTGCAATATAACTCCTCACTGTGTACAGCAACCTCATCAGCGAGGACCACCACCTCCCCCTAAATGAACTTAGGTTTCCTCAAATGATTTTCAGGCACCTTGCCTCTGGTCCTGTCCTGTGACATTTTGCCTTGTTTCCAGGTTTAGATGTTTGCAGGAAGTGGAGGTACAGAATGGATTGAGTTTTTAAAAATGGCCGCCACCATGCTTCCCGTTCCGGCGGGTAAGCAATTTCCACTGGCGCTAATAGCACCTGGATGGCCTACGATAGCGCTATTAGTGCCAGGATTTCGGCAGTAATATCGATGCACCACCCAGCAGTAATGCTATTTCCTTGAGATGAGGCCCTATATTTAGCACACTAGGGAGCTTCAATGGTGATATTCTGATGACCTGTGTAGAAATAAAAACATGAAAAACATGCACTATTAAAACGATGATTATATAGCACAGACATCTTCCAACTGAATACGAAGCAAGACAAATATATACAGATTCTCCAAACAGTTATTGGGGCCTTGAACATGCAACATGATTTCCAAATATTTTAAGCTCATTGCCTATTATGACAACCAATACATTGTAACTGCTCTTCAATCATTGCAAAAACTAGACCTGTTACTAATCCTTTTACACATCGATGCTCAAAAATCATTTAAAATTGTTTGCTTGAATGCGTACATTTTCAGAGAAATATTTTTGCTGCTTCAAAAGTATTTAAAAATAATATACACATCTTAAGTATGAACCAATCCTGAATTGAATAAAATGTTCAAACAATGTTTTAAATATTGAAATATTTATTTTGTTCAATTGTTTGGTCCGCAGAATAATTTGCTTTTTACTGTGAAGCCGGGGTCTGCCTCCTTTGGCTCATTAGATGTTTTGCACTACACCGCCCATCAGCTCAGGGAACAATAGTCAATGGTAAGAAGATCATGAGAGCTGTAGTTCAAAACCCTTGCAGAGATGCAGGTTGCAGACCCTCTGAGTATGAAGATATAAGTATACAAGTTTCAATTTAAAGTTTGCATATGTATGGAGGGTTGTTAGTTTGAAGAAGTACCTGGCACAAAACACTTTTCAGAAAAGTGCATTTTTAAAATGAATCAAAAGATAAGGTTTGAGATTAAACAAATTCTCATTTAAGAATGTAGTAAGACTTTTTGTCTGCTGGTTCGTCCTCATTTTTTTCTGCAGGGATTGGCCCAACACAAAACATCATTTATACCAAAAACGCTGCATTGTTATAATCAGTGCAACCCTGTCCCATCTTTTAATGCACCTAAATCAGAGGAGTAGAACGATTTGACCACTTTTCTCCGTATTGGGGATTTTGATCATTGCCATTCCCTTTTTCCCTTGATAGTAATGCTGTGGGTGTTAGAGGACCTCTGCGCCATCAAGAGATATTTTTCAATCTTGTAAAAAGCTGTACAAACTATTTATATTGAACCTCTGCTGGAGAACCATGGTATTTCTGCCCTAGCATGACTCTCCCAGTTTAAAACTCCTTGAACCGCATGAAAACTTGCTAATATAAACTTTGATTTCCATTGAATTATTGTTGAAAAAATGTTCATCCTCTCGATTGACACTTGAGGAAAGTGGATCAGTTGAAAGCTTCATGGTTTGTACTAGTCAACCACAAATACCTTTCTTTGATTCCAGTTGATGTGGCACTGACCTCTGCTCTGCTCCTGGATTAGCCCTCCCTGCTCTAACACAAGCCCTCCTATTTTGAACATAATGCTACCCTCTGAAGAAAAGTTAATAGCAAAACATTAGAAAACTGTGTGATCCATTTACCTACTGCTCCTTGCCAAGTTGCTCATAACTGATGTCAGACTCACACTTTCTGGTTTTCTAAGTAACGGGTCTGATGTCACTACCACTTGCAGGCTCTGGGGGCCTTTATGCTAGACTGGTTTGGTATCAGTTTATGGCCACTGCACTCTCAAAGTAACAGTTGTGTACTTCTCTTTGGAACGGACAGCTATTTTATTTTCCTCTGGAGGTCTGTTAACGTGTCTCTTTTTATGACTCTATTTAAGTGTTTGTATGAAGCTCTTTGTGGTTCTCTCTTTTTCATTCCCTGTCTATCTTTCTGTGCCTCCCTTTCTCTGTCTGACTGTCTGGGTAAGTCTCTCTTTTCCTGTTCATATGTTATCTTCCCTCTGTAGGCACCAGTTCTGTTGCTGTTGTTTTCTTATGTGTACCTTGGTGCTTCTTTCTGAGTCTGTCTCCTTCACCTAAGCTTCTTCCTAAACAGACATCACAGCTGTACTGCACCAAAGCGTCAGTAGTATTCCTTTCTCTTCACTAACCTCTATCTCCACTTGACTGAAAGTTCACTGAAAGCTGCTCTGTGAATGAAGAAGCAGAACACTAGGACTACCCATTAACATTGCAGGATATGAGCCTTGAATTGGCAGAGCCCTACTTGCAATACTGTGTGGTGAGGTCTGATTCAGAGGTTATGAACCATGGCAATGGTCCGAACATCCAGAACATCAAAAAGGCTTGAAAACACCAAACTATGTAGCACCCCAAAATATGAGGAGAGCAACCCTAATCATGAAAGCGAGGGGTGGTGCCACTCAAAGCAGGAAAACTGACAAACTTTAGAGATTGGCAAGGGATGCCCTGAGACGAAGCAGAGGCTTCAAAAGGCGACCACAACATATGGCACAGAGACAGATTATAAACTGGATAAGGTGGCCAGGAACTGAGATACAGTGAGAGGAGGCTGAGGAAAAGTGAAGCAGGGAGGAAAGTGCTAACCTCTGGGATGAGGAACCAGCATCATAGGACACGTTCGGAAGCCACATGAAGAAGGGGGCAAATGAGTACCAGGAGGGAATGATCCTGAAGCATATCATAGTGGTTGTGGAACGCAAAATGCAGGAACAAGGAGTAACATTTATTAAGCCCTTCTAAACCTCCGGGAACTCCAGTTGAGAAATGAGGAAGAATGGAACCAGATGAGAACATTCTAAAAGCAAATAAGAATATTTGTGAAATGATGGAAATCAGAACCAGAAGGGAATGTACGTAAGCACAAGCAAAGGTTTGCAAAGTCAAATTGAAAAACAAAAATCACAGACATTGGGAGGGAAGGGTCCTTACGTATATGTATACAAAGAATGAATATGGTGAACCACAGAGGATTATGTTAACTACTGAATTGTATTAAAAGTATGAATGAAAGGGGAAACTTTGAACAGTTTATGGCCAATTGTGGGGCCTTTAACCCTCAGCGAGGCCTTTGATGTATGTTTTCCTTATGTAACCCTATAATGGAAGGAATCTCCTACCAGAATTCATCCTATCGTTTTCAGGTACTCAACCCCATGGATCCTAAATTCATTGGATCATCTTAAAGTCCAACCAAATACACTGTTAAAGCACATGATAGTTCCCTCAGGGACAACCACAGTGATATGTTCCTATACCTATCAGGTCCATGGCCCTGCCCCAGGGATCATATCTTCTTTGGGCCTCTTTCAGGTTACCTAAAATACCCCAGTATATCGCTTGATGGATCCTTCAGGGACAACCT
The DNA here is from genome assembly GCF_040938575.1 of Ambystoma mexicanum. Taxonomy (NCBI): domain Eukaryota; kingdom Metazoa; phylum Chordata; class Amphibia; order Caudata; family Ambystomatidae; genus Ambystoma; species Ambystoma mexicanum. Next base: position 166,479,136 of record NC_090936.1, on the reverse strand, counting down.
TGGTGAATAAATCACCTTCTGTCTAGCTACACTGCCTAGTTACAATAGCTACATGGACATGCACTAGGCCTTCACACAACTCATCAGCATTTATGTTGACTATTGTTGCTGAAGTGTGGAATCAATATTATTGTACATGGTGTTCCTGAATATGTGATGCTGACAACTCATGATGGCCAAGTTGTATGATTTGAAAGGTTGTGTAGTTTGATTGTCTGTTGACACTGAACAGCCAATCTTCATTATGTACACTGAGAAGGCAAAAGGGACATGTCAACTCTGAGGTCAATGAATGTAAAAGTGAATTTATTTTTATGGGTATGAAGTCAGCCAAGGCATTGTCTCATGAACGCATATACAAATATGCAATATAATGTGCAATGAAGGGGTAACACCAGTCCATATCTGTGAGTATAGGTATAGCTCACAAAACCAACCCTTGGAATTTACACTGCATAAAGCTTCTTATGTGTATGTTAAAGAACACAGCCTGATATTGTCACCCGCATAGTCAGATATGTGCTTGACAGTGTTGAAACCAACAGTATTTTAAGCTTTCTCTTAAGAACTTCCCGTGAAGTCGTACTGGGCAGAGCAATAGCGAGCAAAAATAATAGACTGGAAGTGATCTACAAAAGCTAGAAGACTATGTTGCTGTGATGTTAGTCAATGCTCGGGACATAGGCACTCTTAATGATGCGTGAGGATGAGGCACTCTTGCCTGGGGATCAAAATAGTGGTCCAGTGATTGCTGGTTACCAGACTTTAGCTACTTATCGATGATGGAGTGATCTGCTAAAGGCAGAGGTTGTCTCACGTGGGTAAACTGAGCAGACATGTGCAGGCATAGCATGGATCTACTAAGCTATGCCATTCAAGGTCATAGGATGTTCCATTAGGGAGCACGTTGTGCATATGTAACCTATTAAAAGTATCTTAATGTCTCATGTAGATTTCTCATTGTTTAAAACCCGACAAGAAATTTGTTTTCGGGGTACACATTTTCAGGACAGGGATATTCTGCCGGTTTTTCTGCCCATTTCTCTGCAGATGTTCAGAAATAAATTATGTTGTTGTTGCTGTGGTAATGGTATTAGGTTTTACTGGGCTGGTTTCCACAACAAGTATATATCTTCCAGGGGTAGATACCTGCTAGATAGACTTGTTTGTACTTTTAGCATCCTGTACGTAAATAAACCATGGACCCAATCAGGACAAGCCATTTAAAGATTTTCACGATAAGCAAGCTTTTTGTATTCACCACCTGGACGTCACAAAAGATCAAATTAAGGAGTCAGAAATGAACTGGGAAGCCATGAAAGAAGGGCATACCTTATTTTACAATGAAAGTATTTCATACAGTTGTATGATCACTTTTATTATGAAGATGGTGGCAACAAAATGATAATTTATTTTTAACACGTTACTCAGTCAATTGAAGTTGCAGTGTCTTCGAGAGATGACCACCTTTGAAGATTAGAAACCTTCACAATGATCCACCCCACCAGCAGGGTGCATTCAAGCCAGTGCAGGGAATCACGAGAAGGGTGTGGTTTTTCCCTATTACGAGGAAATACCGTGCTGTAGTGTTAGTGTTGCTAATTCTGCTGGATGACTTGTTCAGCTGGACGGAATATTCTTGCCTAAAAGAAGATGGTTGAATTGAGTATAACTAACTAAATCACAAGATGACCAAACAACCCCCACCTGTTGTATGGATAAATTCCTCCTACCTTGGGATGAAGAGTAGATTGAGTTTGGAGACCTGAAGAAGAAGAAGAGAAGAAGAACTGCAGACTTCAAGGAAACGAGAAAAGGAAGGGAGGTTAGTTAGGTACTAAACCCGGACGGCATGAGGGAAGCACTAGAGTCGTGAAGGTGCACTTAAAGCAGCAAAGCGTCTTAGAGTTCTGTGCACTGTAGTTATTCAGTTTCCAGAAATGAAAGTTCCAACAGTTCCAGTTGATCACACAAAACCAGTGTATAAGAAGCAATTTCACCAGGCAGCATGATTCCAGTTCTGAAGGGTTCACAAGCATGTGCAGTATGGCAGTAATAAACGTCCTTCAGTTAGAGGTGGCAGGTAATTAGCAACTGTTATGAATGTTTGCCAGAGGAGTTTGGTATAATGGAGTTGTACCCGGAAAAGCAAAAACAGCAAAGATGCTTTAGAGTGGCTGCAAGACAGTACTCAGGTGAGCAGCTTAAGTCTGAATGAAAGGTTCACGACAGGCGGCTGGCGGGCACGTAGCGACCACACTAAGGAGCCGCGGGATTCCGTGCAGCAGAAAAACTCACTGAGCATGCCGTAGGCAGGCAGGGAACGCGGAGAGCCGCGGAAATCCGTGCGGTGTAGAAATTAACTGAGCACGCCGAAGGCAAACAGTAAGCAAGACGCTGAAAGCCACGGAAATCCGTGCGACGGAGAAAATCCACTGAGCACACCACAGGCAGGCAGGAAGCACGCCGCTGAGGAGCAGTGAAAATCCGTGTGGCGGAGGTAGAAACACCTGTGCCAAATGAAGCAAGGCACAGCCGAACAACAGAGCTGAACAGGACCCAGAGAACCCTATTTGCTCAGTAAAGTAGAGAAAAAGCAGACTGTAACTAACAGTACAGCCTCAGGGAGTGAAATACACTGATTAGAAGCGCCAGGTGAATTCTCAAGAATGCTTAAATGGGAAAACATTCCCCCAAACCTCACGTGACAAGATAAATGTAAACTGCGTGTTTCTGAAGTAACTAATACCATTTCCATGGGGATATCACAGAGAGTTTGTAACGTGTATAGAAGGGCCTGGCAGCGATCTGATTGCATAATGCCTCTTCTTCTGAACAGGATATTGTGCAGAGGCAGATGAAGGTGTTCTGGACAGCCTAGCAGGCATGACACATAGCAATGACGTTTAAGCCTGGCAGTCAGTCAGACCCAGCGTGTGTAGACAGATTTCAAGACCCAAATGTGCAACAAAGTGATTACTATTAATATAATGACTGACCAGACATACAGTCCTCAGACTTATGTGAAGGTTACTGCACTAGGCCTTGATGGGCCAGGAGTGAGCCCCTGCCTGCCCGGCTCTCTTGCCAGCCCGCCTCTACTTCTGATGCAGGAGTTATGGGGAAGCAGAAACCAAATGCAGTGACCTGAGCATAATTGTGCTAACTACAATATGGTGGCTGTTATGTCACCAACCAATTAGGCCTCTGATTTCCAAGAAATTATGTTAGAGCGCAAGAGGGGTACCAGAACCTTGAAGCCCAAGCGAGAATCCTTACAGGGCGGTTGTAAAGGCTCTTTGACAATCGGAGAAGCAATCAGCAAACCACAGTGCAGATTGATGGACCAGGAGAGAGATATGGAATGAGGGGCAAACAAGTTACCCATAATTTTGAATTAGGGCAGCAGATGCAAGAAGGTGCAAAGTCAGAAATGACCCCGGTTGTAAACTCTAACAGTTCCTGAAGAAAGCACACATGCATATTTTGATACTGAAAACAAAAGCACACACAAGAAAAATGTTTGTTTTAACTTACTGTTAAAACCAGCAATCTATCCAATTCGAGAGGATGAATACATTGTTCTAGAAAGCACAGGGAATCACAACCACTCTGTAGATCTGGAACCAAACAGCAGTGAAGAAAAAGACAAAAAAAACACAGTGTTCTGGAGGATATTGTGAGAAATTAAAACACAGTGTTCTGGAGGATATTGTGAGAAATTGGACACTAGAAAAAAAGTATAAGGAAGCAGACCTGAAAAATGGTAAAGTCATTCCATTGTCCCAAAAATATAATGGCAACTATATCTCCACTGATCAAAATTCAAATCAGGAGTCAAGGGGGAAGTCCTTGAGACATTCACCCCACTCACAATGTTTGGTGAAATACTGCCAACAGTGAAGTGCAAGTGTAAAACACAGAAACTAGATACATGTCTTTTACATGCCTCCTTCTAACACAGTTGAACATCCAGGTAAGGACCCAGGCATGATTGTGGGCAGGTCTGAAGTGCAGGCCAGTTACTCAAACTTAAGTTACCCATTCTGATTTCAATGTGATCAATATTGATTTGATCGAAATGCAGGGTGAGGTATCATCTCCAACATTGGGTGTTTGATAGATTCACATTAATAGTCCCTGTTGTTAGGCTGGGAATCCTAAGTGAAGTTTTACATTAGTAGTAATGGTAAAGAAAAAAGTACCTCCTTCTGTGGCCCATGTCCCTTCTTTTGGTCCATTTTGCCCTCAGTCAATGAGACATTGAGGCCTTAAGCTACTCCCCTGGAGGCAATGTTCAGATTCTGCCTGCATTTTGTCGAGTGAGGAGTCCTCAGCCATCTCTGAAGCATACTTGACATTATGTTTCTTGAAACACAACAGAAACATCTATGGTTTTCTGTACAAGCTGCAATTTTAGATACGATTTTTATAATGAATTGTTGATCTGGTCATTTGGAGAGTTTTGGTGGATTTCTGCAAGCTGAATGTGAGGAGTGCTCTCCTACTCTGCCTCATTCCTTCATTCTCCGTCATACCTATAAAGGCGTGACAAACAACATGAGAAAACCACTGTTGATGAACAAATTAATGGTATATCTTGTCTACACCCCCCATCATGTGCCTGAAGAGTGAGTCATGTGTAAAGGGTTTAACTCCAAAACCCAGAGAGACAGAAGGTATGCTCTTTCATTGAGGAAAACTACCTCGCAGAAGCAAAATCCTTAAAAAGTGTACCAGCCGCGTGGTCAAAATATAGGTCAGAAGGAGATGAAAATCTAAGAAAAGTGATTAAAAAAGGGAAAGAATCATGATAGGTGACAAAATGATCCGGGCCTTCGAGGCTGGGATCTCCTAAAGCACTGGATAAACTGGCTATAAGCTCTCAAACCTCGTCATACACAAGAAAGCACTTAGGTCCAAATAAATAAACAGGACAGCTCATTGACTGTCACCTCGTTATCAACTACCATTTCAGTGAAGAAGCAATCTATGAACTTATGGATGAGTACCCCATCTTTGAAAACACTCAGTCCACAATAAAGCTTGCTAAGGGTTTATCGATGGGAGATATACCGCTCAATGGACCCTCCTCGATGGCTCTCTTGATAAAAAACTAAGCAACAAGATCAATGTACAACACAAACGAAGGTCACTCCGGGCAACAGGCATGCCAGTTGTATCCTCGTTGATGACCTCGTTGATGAAAATGACCTGTTTGAAGGCCCCATGAACAGTTCATAAGTTCACAGCAATCAGGTTGATGATTGTGTCAGTGGAGCTGCTGAGGAGACAGGATCAAAAGTAACTGCACAGCCCTTCGGTGAAGCACTAAAAGAATATTCAGCCCTTAATTACTTTTTCTCCAATGTAAATGATGGAGGTGTTGCCAGAGAAAATCATGGAGCACCATATCTTTGGACTATATATTGCAACTCCTCTAAACAGTCATCAAAGGCTTCGAATGTGGATAAAATCAGACTGCAAAATCTTTCACCAAACCTATGGCAGAACGCTCTTCCTGAACTACTGTCTCTGCTGTGACCATTCAGCAGAGCCCTTTGAATCCTATACTTGAGCCTGTAAATCAGGATGATCAGCCACTAGCTCAAGCACAATTTCGTATGGCGATACAGGTCCTTACATCTTTACAAACTCTAGTTTCCACACTTAATAGAAGAATATCTTTCCCAATAGATTCTCCCATCACAAGACAACCTGAAAAGTTGGCAGAACCACAATATAGAACAAGTATCGGAACCGTCCTTGATGAGCTCCAATGCTTGGTGTGGTGTCCTTTTTTATTTAATTATCTGCCAGGTCACAGGGTGGATTTGAGGTGAAGCCCACACCTCTTTTAATGGATGATCAGGGTTTTATCCTGGATGGCTTTGGGACTATGAGCCCACATGAAACAATTGACAAACAAACAATAAAAATTGCACTAGAAACTGATCTTAAGAAGTGTGGCAAATCCACTTTTTGAAATATCAAATGAATTACAATATAGAACAACCAGAGCCTCATTTGAGGTCTAGAAAAGGGAACATCCTAGAAGACCTTGTAATACAGCTCCAGAACCAGGGGAGCGAGAGTTATCCTCTCAGATCTACAATGTGGAAGAGCCCCAGTGCTCGGAGGATCTGAAGGCGTCTTGTATTTCCTCTCAAACAAATGGCGAGTGAGATGACATCATGCTTATGGAGGGACCTTCTGAATATGCGTCATGGTACTAACCTATAAATGAGGTCTTTTACATCACATGATGCTGAAGGCTTGCAATATGTTTGGTCTTGTTCCGACAGCGGACAAAAACATTTTTTTCTTTTTGAACATGTTAACAAGCAAAGAAAATCAGTTTTTTACCATGCCTCGGAAGAAGGTGTTCGAACACAGTTGCAAAAATGTTTAAGGCACCAGATGATGGCCAGAAAATGATTAAGGGGTTCATCCCACCCCAGAGTTGTTTGTGGAAATTACTTGGAAATTACGTCAAATATATATATATATATGTGTGGGTTAAAGGGTGAAAGGGGGGTGGGGAGGGGTTTGTGGTAGGGGTGTGGAAGGGGAAATGGATTTTGGGCAGAGGGCTTCTCCAATAAAAAGAAATGTGAATTAAACATGAAAAGGAATTTCCACTAAATAACCTTCCAAAAAATAATTTCTTTTGTGGAAATTACATGGAACCGTTTAGCCATGCCAGACGGAGAAGGCAGAAAAACAGATGCCTTTGTAAAGAATGTGCTGCCAATAGAAGCAACTATAGTGAAGGTGGTGAACCCACTGGCAATAATGTTGATATATGACATAGAAGTGTGGCATGAAATGGCCCGATACGTAAACACATCCCAGAAGAAAAATTATGGAAGGCTCTAGGCGTAGGAACAGATGGCAAAGTTGCATCCAACCATGCTTTCAACATAGCGGTGGTTGTTGTAGAAATGGATAAAAAAATAGAGCTGCTTTACACAGACATGGGCGGTTGCACTGCACAAAGTTTTGTTCAGTGGTGCAAGCCAAGCTTTTATATGGATGCCAATCTATGACAAAGAGCTATTTGGCAAAATAGGAACACTGCCCTCAAGACTAAGAAAGAACACACACATACAGTGAGGTCCCTGGGTACTCTACAACAAAAAAGGACTTACCACCCTTTTTGCAGATCATCGGCACAGTCTATGACTACTGCAAAGAATCTGTACCATGCCTGTATCATTCCCAGCCACACCACACTATCGTAGATGTTATCAGGGATATCATAGAGGAAAGGACTGCGGAGCCACTGGCACACTCAAAATGATGATGACCCAATCAAAGGGCCGGACCTCAAATGAGCAATATGATCAGTGGTTGAAGGTCACATTGGACAAATAGGTGCTGTTTAATAATATTGCATGGACACACTGGAATTTAAACGAAAACCATTGCATGTTCTATAGAAGAGCAGTCCTCAGTTCAGCAGTATGAGCTCAAAAAGGAGAAAAGGTATATTCTTTAAAAATAAAATGGCATTCAAATGGTTCCTATTGCAGACCACAATCTGGGATTGTACTCCGGGTGCTCCCTGGTAAGGAAACCAGATGAGAAATGTAGACCAATTTTGGACCTGAGGTTACTCAACAAATACATCAGAAAACACAAATTCAAAATACTGCAAGAAGAAGACTCCTTAGGTTCCATGCACATGTAAGATGCCCATTTTCACATACCAACCCACAAGATAAACTGGAATTTCCTCATGGTCAAGATAAAGAATGAACATTTCCAGTTCAAATTCCACCAGTTTGGTCTAAGATCTGCCCCAAGGGTATTCATGAAATGCCTTGCGCCAGTTTCTCCTCTCCTTAGGTGAATAGGCCACCATGTCCATGTGTACCCATATTTAGGCAACTGGCGAGTCCAGGGGACAACAAACGAGGAAGAAACCTCTTTGCTTGCATGCACAATGACAATTCTACAACCGCTGGGTTTCTTCTTAAACTTCATCAAGTGACAGCTCACATTAGCAGGTCTAGATCTTTCTAGTGCCACAATTCCACACAGGCAAATCACTGGTAAGACCATCGCTGGAGAGTTTACAAACCCTGTCCAGTTTAACGCAGAACTTCAGATGAATTCAGAAGTGTCAGGAACCCTCTCGTTGTGCATTCCCCATTCCCAACTGCAGACTAAAGATGTCCCCATGCAAGCATTTCTCAATGTCACATAGTCTCAGCTACCGGGGAGCCACAATCCTGCTGGACAACACTTTCTGTGATCTAGTTGTCATGAGCACCTCATCTGGTGGATTCAAAACAATCTAATGGAGTCTCATTCCATGATGCAGAATATGATGGCCATCACAGATTCCTCATTACACACATGGGGATGTCAACTTGAAGACCTGCAGGGCCAAAGCCAGTGGTTGCAGGAAAAAAACCAACTGCACATAAATATAGTTGAGCTCAGGCAGTGAATTGGATACTGCAGTCTTTTCTGCCATTGCGAAAAGACAAGGTGGGAGTCCTAATAGACAACACCACAACGATGTATTATATCAGGAAACAAGGGGGAAAGCATACCCTGGCTCTCTTAGGAAGCAAAACAGCTCTGGTATTAGGCAATTAAAAATGGCATGTTTCTGCTGGCCAACCATTTACCAGGTGAGACGAGAAAACGATGGCCAATGCCTTCAGCAGAACATTGGCAGTGTGCTACGAGTAGGAGTTCAATGACACACACATACAGACCATTTTCCAAAGATGGGGATTCCCACAGTCCACCTCTTTGCATGCAAGTACTCTCAGGAGAAATCACTGGGAGAACTGTTTTCGATGTTCTGATCCAGGAGATTTGTACACGTTTCTCCACTCAAACCCCTAATCAATACAGTGTTCTCATACATGATCAGGAACCAATGCAGAATGATTGTAATTGCTCCATCACAGACCAGCTAACCATGGATTTCAGGTTTGTTTTGTCCTATGGAGAATGATTGTTTGTCCAGAGAAGTGGAGGAGTATACTATCACAACCAGGGATCACTGAGTCTGCAGGTGTGGCACTAATATGCAGAATTCTGACACTCAATGCCTAAGGAATGTTTATCTGTCCTGGAAACAGCAATAGCCACCTCTGCAGCAAATATCTACCAACTCCAGTAGAAACAGCTGTCTGTTCGTGTGTGATGTACGGAAAGCAGTCTACAACCATCTAAACAACTTGCTGTTCACATTTGACGCTATCTCTCAGGTTTCCATGCTTGGAGGCGATCTCACAATGCACTAGGAAAACAAATGAGATTCCATTTTTCTCACAAAACAGTCTTTAACAGTTTATGAAGGGGCTCTTGTTGACCTTCCTGCTGGTTTGCTCAATGCCACCAATATGTAGCCTAAATAACATTCTAGCTAATCTTGTGGAACCCCCCCTCCACCCATTCAAACAGATTGGCTATCACATACATTGCCAGGAAATTGGCTTTTCTTAAAGCCATTATGTCAGCAAGACTAGTAGCGTAGCTGCAAATGCTGGCCATCCATGAGCCATACTTAAGTATTTCCAAGAACAAGGTTGTGCTCCATATGAATCTTATATTCTTTCCAAAAGCGCCAACAGAAGCCCATATAAATGAGTGCGTAGGGCTACTAACATACCTCAACAGCCCGGCCATTCAAACAGAAAAGTATTTTCTGTCACTGAACATTAAGAGATCAATACAATATTATATCAATAAGATTAAAGACATTTGGAAAACTACTCAGTTGTTTGTGGAACTTGGTCCTTCCAATAAAGGAGCTGGCATTTCTGAACAAGAGATTACCCGATGGATTTCATCCATGATGTTATTCGGCAACAAAAAGGCTTATAGACCATTGGCAGCAGGAGTAAGGGTACATTCCACAAGATCAGTGCCTATGACAGGGCAGTACTCGCGGGAGTCCCGCTACTGAACATTTAAAGAGCGGATGCAAAGACAGTAACTCACACATTCACAAGGCATTCATGCCTAAACATGCAATTAAATGGGGATAGGGAAGTGACCTGTGCAGTTCTGCAACATCTTTCTTTGATAAGGTGAGCCTCTACATCCACCTGCCAATGTCTTCTCTTGTATTTTAATGCTTTAATTTGTTCTGCTTCAACATCTTTTCAAGGCATGTGAATCTGTGAAAGATGCCATGCTGGAGAAGGCAAAAGCTACTTGCCTGTGAAGCATGTTCTCCAGCATTTGTATAATTCATAGGTTCACATGGGACCCTCCTCCCCACCCCGCTTGGAAGCCCAGATGTAGTGGGAGCAGGTCTTAGATTCTGAACATGGCCTCCATGGGGATGGGCTTAAGCTCTGACTCCTCATTGGCAGAGGGCAAAGTGCACCAAAAGGAGGTGGATGATTTGCAGAAGGAGCTAAAGCTTTTTCTTTACCATGACTACTAATGTGAGATTCCTCCTTCAAGAGGCTGACACTGCATCCACAACCCAAGTTAATAAAGAACCGGAAAAATATATCTCAGGCCCCTACACGTGGGTGCAAATACATCAGTTCTCGGGGGCAGTTGAAGCAGTATTGGCTCTGAGACAAGAAAAGAGCTTCACCAAGGAAGCAGCATTCAAGCAAATACAACATGGAGATGAAGTCTCTTTTTGGAAGTTACAAATCAACAAGTGTTTGCTTTGGATCAAAAGAAGAATGGACACAGAATTGTTGTAAGGTGCATGTTAAAAATAAATATAGGGCCTATAAACCTGCATCGCAATGTGTGGGTGATAGGTGGAACCATTGTTCCACTGTATCTCGGCAATGACATCATATATGGAATGAGTATAGTACTGGATCTATTGAAGATTTTGCTCCAGGTTAATAAAAAAATAAAATGACAGGCATTTAGTCATGCCTAATGAATGCCATTGAGCTTCAGATAAGAAGAAGTGTGCGCATGCCAGCATATATCCTAGACAATGTATGGTGACATTAAAACTAAGGAAGGGGAAAAACATTGATGGTCCTAATGCATTTGTGCGCTTTAATGAAAACATGTGAAAACAAGGCACTTCCTTTGCTTAACCGAGACCTGTAGCCCCCCACCAATTCTGTCAGTCCTGCTACTGTTACCACCCTTCTCTCTAACTTGTTTCGCTCCCGCCATCTCACAGGCAGAGGGATACGGTACTGGCACCATCCAGCACTCCTTTACCTTTCTTCTCTCCTTTCTATCTATGTCCAATCCTGCTCTCTCCGTTCTCAAAACCAGCACTCGCTTGAAGTTCCCAAACCCCATGCTCTTCTCCCACTTTTGTTCCATTGCACTCCAGGCCCCCAAACATTGGAATTCCCTCTCTCTGCAAATTTGATCTTTTTTCTACCCTGACCACTTTCTATTTGAACTTAAAAAACTTTCCATTATTATCTGAACATCCTTGATTGAACCTAACCCATCATTTCTGTATTGTATTATTATTATTTAGTTTTTATGAGGAGCAACATACACATGGGCCTAAGTGTGCACAAAAAACAAAACAATATAAACAATCAAATTAAACCGTTTTTACCTGTGCAGCTTTTGGGGCAAAAGCGCTTTATAAATAAAATACAAATACCAAATGTATAAAAATAAGTTGTGACTGTACACAAATAATTGAGATTGAAGATTATATGTCTGTTTATAACCAGTCTCCACACAAAGCATTCAAGGAAGGAAAGTGTCAAAACATATCCGTTGTCTATGTGGACATGTTAACAATGATCCTGGCAAATAATTGTAGGATTTCGAAACGTATGATTGAGAAAATTGAGATTCCAAAGGTGGGTTTCCGGATAGTTCCCAGATGTAGCCAAATAGGCGAACCGGCTGCTATTCAGAAGGCCACCTCCATGGATGGGACGAACCAGTTAAAGGAATTTGTAATTATTAATGAGTCTGATTAGGCCGGAAACTGTTTTGTGGAAAACCTACCAAGCTGGAAAGTAACAGGAATGATGACATGCAACATAAGGCCCATCCAACATGGGGAACTGATTCAAACTATTAACAATCTTGTAGAAAATGAAATGATCTTTTATTGGAAGAACAATACTGAGCTTTCCAAGTACCAGGTAAGGACAAAGAAGGGAAAGAGAGAGCTGATCAACAGGCAACGATAAGGGCAGTAATGAGATAATTATTCCCCACCGAACATTTACTTTGTGAGAGTCGCATGGTGGCTGATAGCACAGTGAAAACAGTTCAAAGAGAGTGATCTGCTACACTTCAGCGGATCCTCCTGAGGAAGATCTGAACCATGCTCAAAATGATTACCCCTAAAAGGGCATATTTTACGATCACATATTGGAGTCAGGTAAGAAGCCCCTCACAGATGAGGAATATACAGGGAAATAGGAGTCGAGGGTATTATTACAAACCAAAAAACATTTTAATTTGTAGGAAGGGTTATTAATCTGTACACCCGGTGGGTGGTCACCTTCTCCTTAGGTGGACCAATGATGCATTGTGCTCATGATGTGAGAACACAAGATCACAGGGAGGCCCAGAAGACCTTTGATATTCTGAGAGAGTTTGCATATTAGCCACACATTTAGCAAGATACTTAATTATATACCCGGGGATGACTGGTGTGTGTACATTCCATTCCATTACTCTGACTCGCAGGGCACCCTTATTAAAAGGGGCACTGACCCTTGCATGGTTTGATCAACAAGCTCATTTCATTGGCCCACTTCTGGGGTTAGCCAATAGAAATGTACATGTGCTTACTGTTACTTGTTTGATGTTCAGATTGTTGGAATGCTTTCCTGCACCTGACTGCCCCCCAAAGGCTGCTGTCAGTCTAATGACTAACCACACATTCTCCAGGGATTACCTACCTCAGAGGATACAGTCAGACAGCAGGGACCACTTCACTAGTGCAGCGATGTCTAGGATGTGCAGATCCCCAGCAGGACCAGAAGTGGTGGAATGGAAAGGTAAAGCATGACTATTATTGAGATGCTCAGTTGGGATGTATGTCTTAAATTAATACTCATAGCTATAAAGAGTAGGCCTTCGAAGGCAAATAATCTTAGCCTTCATCGGGTGACGACTGACAGGAAAAATGGGGTTGCCCCAACAGGTGTTATACAGGACAAATGAACAGATGGTGATAAATGACTTCACAAGAATGTGGAGAATCTGAGAAAATACTTACTGCATGCATTGATGTTTGCACAAAGTAACATGGAAAGAGCGTCTGACAGTGCCCAGGATAAGAAAGTAACAGTCAGAATATAAAATGGGGGACATGGTGTTTACATTCAATTCTATTAACAAAACAGTCTAAGTTCCTCTTATCTTGGTGTGGCCCATTCACAATTGTAGACATCATTTTCCCGGTGGTGTAGACATATATATATATATTTATATATATATATTTCTGAGGCTTATGGAATCTGCTTAGATCACATGCTGTGCATAGGCCGACATCTAGTGGAAGCTGAGGAGTATTACAGTTGTTGTTTTCGAAAAGGGACGTTGACAGGGCGTGCCAGTAATACAATCCCTAGTGTGACGTCCACTGTACCCATGATCCCTCACACGTCGAGATCCCTCAGATTATTTTTCCCCGCCATTCTAGACGGACGTGTATAGCGGAGTTCTTCTTTCGGCATAAAGCCATTTACTTATTTGAATTACCAATAGTTCATTCTTTCTATCCTTTACTTCACCGACCATCTAAACATCACGCTGGTGAAGACAAAGAGACTGCCCATTGAAAGCCTACCGCGGCGGACCGTTCCGCCTTGGAAGGCCACCCCGGGCCTCGACCCAGACAGTAGGGAGAGAGGGGGAGGTCATTTTAGGATGTATATGCCCCTTTCCTTACACTATTTTCACCCAGCTGCCATAGTTTGTAATTATGGACAAAACCCCATTTACATTTTGCGCCAAGTGCAATCGAAAATTTCCGTGCTCCGATAAGTATTTAGTCTGTAACTTGTGTCTCCCAAGAGACCACGTTGAGGGGTCTGGTCGAGCGTGTAGGCTCTTGAAGCCCAAGACTTTAAAGGGCCGATTTACAAAACGCTGGGCATACTACGCTAGGCAGCTCGAGGCCATGGATGTACAATGTGCTTTCAGTGATGACAGCATAGCGAGGGTGAAGGGGTAGCTTTGGCCCACCCAAGCGCAGGCCACCGACCCTGGAGGACAGGCCGGTGGCCCTGTTGTGGGGACTACACCCAGCGGCTGAAGCGCATCAAAACCATCCACCACTAAACACATAACCCCAAGTCGAGACTCGACACACGGGTCAAGCGGTCGACCACGCACGGCACCCAGGGAAAGGTCAGTTGAGTCCCTGTCATCCGGGCATTCTCGCTCGAGATCGCTGCACGACAGGACCCAACCGTCGAAAGACAGCGAGGGTGTCACGTGTAAATTTCCCTCTGAGTGCCGATCATCCGCAGGCGAGGCCTCGGGCCTACCCTCATCCGAAAGTCGACGCTCTGCGTCAGATCAGGTAGTAAAACATCTGGGGTGATTCCTCCCAAAGATGAAGACTTAGGACTTCCTTCCCAACCCTTGGTAATCCCAAGTTCAGCAGAATGGTCTTCACAAGATATAGACAAGGTCATGAAAAGAATGTCCTTTATGGCCAATTTCTACAAAAAGGACCCTGCATACTTCCAGAGTTTCCACTCCACTCCCCCCACTTCAGCTCCCTTTGGGTCACAAGTCTCTGCTCAACTCAACCCCCTACTAAAAGGTCTCATATAGAAATTCCAGTGTGTAGCACAGTTATAGAACTCTATGACCCGGACTCCGAACACGAAGACCTCTCAATTGTAGAGGCAACTGACCCTCAGTAGGATGAGGAGGCAGCAGACCCTTATTATGGCGACGATAACGACCAAGAGGCTGACCCAGAGGCCAATATGTATCCAATAGACTCACCTATTGATGAGGACCCTCCTATCGTTGATTCTCCTATTGACAACCAACCCCTTCTTAATGAGGTGCTAGACAAAGCAGCAGAGAACTTTCAAAATGACACCCAGGAGGTACAGGAGGATAAGGACTTTGTAGAACGAATCCTTGGGGACAAGAAAACAATGGCGCAGTTTATTCCTCTACTCAAGTCTATACAGCGCAGGATACAACTGTCATTAAAAGCCCCTAACCTCACACAGGCTGTAAACCCACGTGTAGAAAAGCTCTTTAAACCCCCACCTTCAGACCCACTGTATATTAGAGGGCAGCTGAAGCAAGGCTCATTAGTTGTAACTAAAACTAGGAAAAGGGCGGGCACTCACCTTGCTTCCTCTGAGGCCCCACCTGACAAGGAAAGCAGAAAGATTTACACCATGGATAGAAAGCTTGCATCCTCCGCAGCTTACCAGACCAGAATTGCGAACAATACAACCTTTTTGGCCAGTTACAACTGCCACAAATGGGAGGAAGTGTCGGCTCTACTATCGTCTGCCCCAGAACCACTGAAGTTCCAGCTAGCACAGGTGGCCACAGAAGGGACAGCAGTGTCAAGCTGCTTACTTTCGACCAACCTTGACGCGGCAGACAATGCCGGAAGAATCATTGCTCATTGTACTGTTATTAAACGTCATACATGGCTGCAGCAATCAGGTTTCAGATCAGAAACGCAGGCCACCCTAATTAACATGCCTATTGAACCCAATGTGCTCTTCGGCAAGGCCGTCGACACCCTTAAGACAGCCAAAGAGGACTATGACTTTGGGCCATCTCACCAACAAGCCACCCGGCCAAAGGGGTAATGGCAATTTTCACCGTTTCCGCGGCCAAGGTTCTCAACAGGGATCGAATTACAGTCAAAACCAAGGCTCCTCCTGGGGAAATAATTAAGGTCAGTTCTCCCAGGGCTATCCTAGAAGACAGCGCAGAGGTTGTGGTCGTGGGAGGGGCAACATGTTGCTGGCACTATGTACTTTATAACGATCTGGGCATCTCACTGAGATATCTTAGTGATGAGATCCAATATATAACCATTTGAGTTAGAAATGACAAGATTGCCAATTGATGTTGTTTTATCATTTAACATATTTGCACTTTGCACTTTACAGCGACCATTGCACCGTTAAAGACTGGTGCACTTTACTAAATTGTTTGCACTATGCACTTTACAGTGATTCTGTATTTTATAGAGGTACTTCAATTATAAGATCTTATATAACTAAGGCCAGTCAATACATGTACTGTATTTCTAACAGGCATTCGGCATATAATGGGGCTCCACGGGGATACTTTCACTCTTCGAGGCAGACCATGGCGGATCAATATTGAGTTTAAATCACAATTAGTTTCAAACCCAGACCACACACTCTTAAGGAGGGTGCCACTCCAATTAGGTGGAAGTGGTACGCATAAGTATGCTATTAGTGCGGTACTAACAACACCAAGATGGCCCCCATGAGTTAGTTTCGAATGGGCTGAGTTTTGAAGTGGAGTCCCCTCTTCTGTATCGGCACAAAAGGTTGCCGTCTGCTCTGCCTAATGGTTTTAAAACTCTATGGTTTACTTGGAACGAATTGTTGTGACCAAGCGGAGAGGCAAGCCGCGAAACGCGTTAACGTTCCAAACGCGCACGGATATTTGCACTTTGGGAGAGCCTTACCTGTATGGCTTTTTAATTGAATTTTGCCACTTGCAAGGCATCAATAAAGAATACATTTGTTTTCAACTTGGATGTCCGGACTTTGATTATTCCTGAAACTATGAAGAGTGCTACTCACCCAGCCTGACGTTTTTCAGTGCTTCGAAGATATATATATATATATATATATATATATATATATATATATATATATATATATATGTATTTCTTTTTGTATTCATATTGATTTTATAGAGCGCCTTCCGCCAAAGCTGCTGAACAATAAAAAATAGTAAAAAGACAGCACAATTCATAATGATTAAAAATGACCATAGGTACAAGTTCCATCAGTTCCATCAGAAGAGAGAGAAGCCAGAGAATTTAAGAGCTAATAGAAGATAAAAGGTTTTGAGGTTTGTTTGAAGGATATGAAGACATGAGGCAGAACAAAGTGAAATTGAGATTAGGGAGGATGTGATGGAGGACTGAGGGTGTAAAGAGAAAAGAAGACCAATAGAGGAATTATAAATGGGACAAAGTGGAAGAAGGTTAGAAGCAGGGAGACCAAGCAATAAAGATGAACAATAGTCAATGTGGGAAAAGACAAGAGAGAAAAGAAGAAGTTTTGCAGCATGAAAGAAAGATAAGGGTGAGCATGACGAATGTTAAAAAGAGCATAGTGACAGAACTGGGCAATGGAGGAAATATTACGAGAGAATGAGAGAGAAGGACCAAACTCCAGATTGCACGCAGATGGTGAACATGGAAGAAAGGGTGATGGAAATGAGAGAGAGATGTGTTGGGGCGAGGTGAGAAAAATAGTAGAGACGGGGAAGAACAGAACCTTTTCAGGGATTAAGATGTCAGAAATGACAGGACATCCAGTCCTGAACAGCAGAAAGACAGTTTGAAACAGTAGAGCGTAGAGCAAAAAAGGAGAGATCATCGACGTAAAAATGAAAAGAGAGATGAGAGAAAGAGATAAGGGCATAAAGGGGAGGAGCGCAAAGAGATTAAAGGAGAGGCCAGACTACCCAGCCTTATGGGACACCATAAAGACGAGGATTGAGGGAGAAGACTGACCGGCACAGGTAACAGATTATGTCCATTGCAAAAGGTAAGAACTGAACCATTTGAGAGCAGATCCTGAGATACCCAGGGTGGAGAGAGAGGAAATAAAAAGAGACTGAATCCATAGTGTCCAATGCCACAGACACATCAAGAATTTTACAAAGGAAAGGCAGAAGAGAAATAGGGTGGAAATTAGCAGGAGTAGATGAGTCAAGAGAGGTTTTTATCAAAATAGGAATGATAACCCCATGCTTAAAGGTAGCAGGAAAGCAAGAATGTACAAAAGAGGATTAATAAGAGACGTAAGGTAGGGAAGGAGATGAGGATATACTTGATGGATAAATGAAGAGGGGAGAAGATCAGAAGGAGAGGCAGTAGGGTGAGCACGAGTTAAGAGGACAGATGTGTCAGAGTCAGGAAGGGAAGAGAATGATAAAAAGGAGTGTAACAATGGAGCAGGAGAGGGAGAATGGGAAGGAATAGTGGGGGAGTGAAAGCTAAGCAGGGATGTGCTAACTTAGATGTAAATCAGATGAAGAGAGGGGCAAGAAGGCAGATGGATCAGGGGATTTAGGAGAAATTATATTGTGAAGGAGCTCAAAGAGTGGACAATGATGGTCCGATAAAGAAAGTTTGAGTTCTGAGAAATAGGATTCTTTTTGCAATAAGTAAAGCAGAGTCAAAAGAAGAGTCTAACATAGAGAGCATAGCGAGGTGAAGAGGGGAGCAAAAATGTTTCCATAGCCGCTCGGCTTTACGCAGACTGCGGTGAAGGGAGATTAGAGCTAGAGAGAGCCAGGGCTGTGAGGTTTTACGAGTCAGAGAGAACGGTGCAAAGAGAAAGTTGAGTCAAGGACGGATAGCATTGAAGTGTGTAGAGTGCTAGCAGCTGAATCAGGAGAAAAGGAAGAGAAAAGTGAGATTGAAGGACGAGAACAGTTCAAAGAAGAGAGGAAAGATGGAGAATAAAAAAGAAAGATTACGATGAGTAAAGGTAGTCGAGCAACAGACTGGAAGGGTGGGAGGGGAAACAGAGAAGGAAAGAAGTAGATGATCAGAAGCATAGAAGGGGGAGGAAATGACGGGGGAGTGAAGAGAACACTACATCTAGGCAAGAACCAGATTGATGAGAGGCGGAAGAAGAAAGGAAGTGCAAGTGGTAAGAGACAGTGAGTGAGAGCAGCAAGGTGAATAATGATTGGAGATTAAAATCCCCAAGAACAAATAAAGGGGGGAGGGACAGGAGAAGGTGGGATAAGAGAAGATCCAGATGTTCGAGAACATCAGTAAGTGGACCAGGAGACGATAGACGACAAGAAGAGAGACAGGGAAAGGGTTAGCGAAACAAGAAAAGTGATACGAGTCCAGGAGGAATTAAAGAAAATTCCAGTGCCCTTCCCCCCCCTGTGCCTATGTGGGCAGGGGTTATGAGAGAAACAGTGGAGGCAGTTTGAAACGAGCCGGGGTTAACAGAGTTATCAGGGGTGATCCAAGTTTCAGTTAAACAAAGAAAGTGAAAATTAGAGTGAAAAAATAAGTCAAGACTAGAGTGTGATTTATTGCAAACAGTGTGAACATTTAAAAGACCAAATTGTAATTTGGGGAGAGCTTCAGAAGAAATAGAAGGACACGAGAAATTAGAATCATCACGTAAGCGAGCAGAGGATAGCAGGGGAGAAGGTGGAATAGGTTATACTTGATGGGATGGGACAGGGCATAAAGACAGAAATGGGGTTAGCGAAAAGATAAGTAAATGAGTAAATAGCTAGTTGGCGCATGATCTGCCATGAGCAGGAGTGAATATTGAAGTTCAAAGCCTTTTAGAAGGTCGCCCTTTGAGTGGGGTGCCCAAGGTTGAAGATGTCCAAAAAGGCACTTCCTAAAGTAGCAGTCACATGAAAGTGTAAAACTGCGGCAGCCACCAAACACGGGAAGCGGAACAAGATTGAGGAACCTGCTGCAGTGGCAATGTAATGCATAAACATATACAGAAAGACATGACTGGTATGTTCATTCTCAATATTACAAAATGTAACAACATTGACGGTGAACCAGTGTTGTTAGTAACTGAAGTGGTTTAATGTACTGCAACCATTAACAGCACATTTCATTGGTCGACCAATGAAATGTTCTGCTAATGGTTGCAGTTCATGTGTTGTTTTAATTTTGGTATATTATCATTTTTCAATAAACTTTGTTTTATCAGTATCTTAGATTGTTGCCACCATCATTACCTTACTGTATTTAAGGGTGGGTAGCCTTGACTCACTTCCTTTTGTTTCCCAATTGACTAGTCCCTCATGAGTCAGGCCCCCTGATAACAAAAAAGAAGTTATTTACCCATATTATATTGTATGTGGCGATGTAATGGCCACAATGAATGTCAATTTGGAGGTGCGCAACTGGAGGCAGAGTATCAGCAGCAGATGACAATAGAGGGGCAGCGCAAATACACGCTACGGCCAGCGAGTAACAGGGACGATCACACTGTTCCTAGGGCAATTCCTGATATGGGTCGACACCAATCCAAGAGATGGAATTAAGTTGGAAAGCCTGTGAATATGGTATCATGGAGACAGTGGAGGATGGTAACTCCAAAGACCAGGCATAAGTCCAGGCACAGGCAGCCGAGGACAAAAGGTAGAGAGCGCTCTCTCACTGCGACCTTTTGAACTACAGGTCACTTCCTAATGTAATGACCACAGGCCTGTGTCTGGCACAGGGGTTGGGGGAGGGAGAGTGAGTAGCAATGGCAACTGATATGGCATAGAAGGTGATAGTTCCAGGGTTACCGGAGAAGTAGGCCAAGAGACTGTAAACACCACCTGAGTCATTAATGGCAAGAGGGGGGCAGAGTCCAATCTGGGAAACTGGGTGTGCAAGTGGCTCAAAAGTGAACTCCTCACAGTCAACCCTAGCGCCCCACCTCCCCCAGACCCTCACCTAGATTACACGCTACCATACACTTAGGAAAAGGAAAAAGGTTGCAGGGGGAGGCTGTACACAGATGTTTAAGTAGTGGGAACTAGAGGTAAGAAGCAACGTCATGAAAAGGCAGCAGGGAAAAGTTGGATTTAGATAGACTACAGGCCCG
Organism: Ambystoma mexicanum; assembly: GCF_040938575.1. NCBI lineage: Eukaryota > Metazoa > Chordata > Amphibia > Caudata > Ambystomatidae > Ambystoma > Ambystoma mexicanum. The sequence continues at coordinate 166,458,389 of NC_090936.1, read as the reverse complement.
CTGCAGGGGTCACATAAAGCGATCAAGGCACTGTTTGCCTTCTGAACACCTGCACTTCAACTCTTTCCCACGAGTAGGTTCACCCAGCTCACCTTGTCTGCACCTGCACGCCAGTGTGGGTCAGACTCAGAGACTACAGTTGCAAGGCTCGAAGAGGCTCACAAAGAAATGCAGGGTCTGTGAGGGCTCTGGAGTACTGGGGTCTCAAACGCTCAGAGCAGCATGGCAGCCAAAGCACAAATTCAGAGCAGCATGGGAAGCCAAAGCACAAAAACAAGGAAGGTAAACAAACTGTGTAACCATTTGTCTATGTGAATCAGCTGAAACCCTGCAACCTTATGCATATGGTTAGAAGGACTGAGGAGTTTGGTTGCATCAGAGTTTGGTAAAGAAGTAATCGCATGGTGTTGGACAAGTTAATCTGATCATCAACATGGACGGTGAAATGAATATACAATGTGATGGTGCTAAAATGTACATGTACGGCCATGAAGATATTCATCATAACAAGTAAGTAGGCATGGTTAGGTGTGAAAGGAAAAATGAAAGGAATAGTGACAATTAATTTGATATTTGCAGTGTCTACCGAAGGCATAAAAAAGGGGATTTGTTCAAGTGTATGCTTAACCTGTTTGTCAAAGTCCTATATTCTAAAAATGGACAAAGTCTACTTCTAATACAGTGCCACGTGGAAATCAGTGGCAGTCACTAATGAGAATTATGGTCCCAGAGGAATTGGTCCAATCCCTGGAGTCCTTATATTGTAACAACAATGCTGTAATTCACTAGGGTTTGGAAGGAGAAACAACAGCTCCCTTTCCAGTTCACAAAGCAAAGATGTGTGCTAGCCCTTATGCTCTTCTCTATCTTTATAAATGACATTGTAAAATCACTCACCACAGTGGAGGGTGATACCCCAGAGTTGAACGAGGAGAAGATGCAGATTCTCCTGTTTTGCAAATTATGCTATACTGGAGCTAGAACCCAAAAGGACTCCAAAAACTATTAGATCATTTTTTAAGTCAGTTACGGGAGAAGGGCCTTTTAATTAATGCAACAAAGACAAAAGTAAGGATTTGCAGTGTGCACAAACATCTCACATTATGTATAATAATAAATGACCAGGTGAGACACTTTAGGTTAAGTAATACACAAAATGGCAGCCTCAAATGAGGAAGGGTTAGTGTTAGCTATGCAGGAAGGCGCAATAGGGACTTTTGAAATCAGTTCGGGGAAAGGCTATAAGATCTACTATGAAAAGCTAGAAAGGCCAAGCTACTTGAGGTTGCTTCTATGGAGCAGAAATAAAGGCATTTTTTTCAATTCCCTTCCAGTAAAAAGAAATAATCAAAAATAGGTTTTAAAAAAGAATATTGGGGATACCTTAGACTGCTCTTATAATTCCCCTGACTTGCACCCTCCTTTTGAGCTACTGTTTCCTCTGTATGGATATCAACAGTATTTTGACTATCAAGTGAGGATAATCTATCTGTTGATCCTGACTCCTCTTATTAGACAAGAGGGCAACTTCTACAAAGTTAACAGGATATTACCCTTAGTAGATTATGTTCACACAATAGATGGGCAATATACATCTGTGCTGTTCGCAGCCAAGTAAGAACCAAGGGAGGTCCAGTCGGCACAACCCAAATGACTGTGGTATGGACTACAATTTCAGCTAATATCTAGCTCGAGATCGAGAAAGATGTAAAAACAAGGCTGTGGCAGAAGACAGAAGGATAGAACAAGAAATGTACTATCCCTGCCTAACGTGCGTTCTCAACTAGGTTGCGGTGTTACAACGCCTGTCTAAAAAGTGACAGCATAAGAGTCAAATTACCAACTTCTATGGTATGTAATACACCCAGCCTTGTAAGTCTTTGTAGGTCCTATACCACTTTCTTCCAAATCTGGTACAGATTGGGAGAAACTGTGATTTAAAAGAAAAGGCGCACCAGGGGTATTGAAGAGGATATATATCCCTCCAAAAACTCGTGTGGCAGCTAATGGGGTAAACAGTCCTTTAATAGCCCACAGATTTGTCACACTGACCCTGGATTGCTAGGGTTAAAAAGACACAAAAACAATTTAAGAAGGAGAAAATCCTTATTCTTTAAACACAAAGTCAATACAGTCACAACTTCCCTTCCAAGGCTCGTTTAATTAGAGGGGAGTCGGACAATGTAAAAAGGTTTGCTCAAACAATCACAAATAGGCTAACTGTTGCCTTTTTTAGATGTAGCAAACACCGTCGACCGGTTTCAGTGGCATGACTTCATTACAACCACATTCATCAGGACAGTCTTAGCTTCCTCAGAACTGGTGTATTTTGTGATTTAACAGCCAGTAAATGAGGAACAAAAATACAGAAGATGGGATTGTACGTTACCACCTTGCCGTAGGTGTCAATGGACTGGAACAGTCTAGGAGGGAGCCCTCTATTTGCTTCCCTCGAGAGTCGAAGAAAAAAGGTTATTATGCCTTAGTTGGAGGCACACTTCGACTACCCAGTCCCATGCTGTTAATCAGCATACACCTTCCTTGGTGTGTGGTACGGCTGTAATGTCCGATTCTGACTCCTCACCTTGTGTTTTATTTTCACATTGGATGCTCTTTTTAAATCTGTGTTTCTGTTCTTTGGGTTTTTCTTGATCATTTCCCCCCTTTTGTTCTTCATTTTCACACACCTCAATAGTCTGGTTCAACTCTAAATTGAACCACACTCCTTTTTTGTGTGTGTTTAAATCCCCTGTCTTACTTTCACTTGTTTGTTTTCTTATTTGAAATCAGTAAGCATTTCAGAACCGTTATTAAAAGATGATTCACAGGCATCTGTGTTTTCATCAGTGCAGAGATTATTAACTATTATTAACACTTATTGTCAGAATGCAGACGATCACTCGTATGACATTCTGCACCTTCACTTGGCTGTTACTTTGCATATCCCACCACTGCGTTATAACCAGGTCTGGCCACAGCAATGCCAGTTGGTACATTGTTTCCTTGGCCAGAGCTGTAGTTCAGTTCAGTTCCATTAAATGTAGCACCATGTCGCCTTTCCTGAGACTTGAGACTAAATATTTGCTGTTCTAAGTTATTGCACTGTCCATGAAGCTGTTCTGCCTCATGACAGACATTAGAATTCTCATCCCTGACCTTATTCATTATTGCTTGCAATTCATTCATGTGTGTCTGACACTGATTAGGCGCTTTGTCCTTTTTGTCATTTTCTTCCAGTAATTTCAATATCTCCTGTTCCATAGTAGGGCATCCTCGAGGTCACACAACTTCTGTTCAACACCTGTCCCATTAATACTTGTAGATAGAGAACCCAGGATTTGGATTTACCATCTACCACATGCCCTGATGAAGGCCTGCACACACAAGCTTCACTGAACAGCTTGTCTTTGGGCCGAAACACCATAGTGTTGACGATTCCATTACTGATTCAGTGTTCATTCCACACACTGATACACGTTTGTTATGTTCACTGAAATTTGATCTCGGCCCACAATGTATTTGTAAAACAAAATATGTCGTTGAATGAAAGCAAAACATGTTGTTTGTTTATCAAAATCCAGTCCACCTGACTGGGTTGTACTTACCTGAATTGTTTACTTTTTAAAACCAAATTTGAATGTCTCTGGGTACTCTATCCCCACATTTGTTAAAAACACGCAAATTAAACACATACGGTCGAAACACTTTCTGTGATTGACTTTCTTTTGCAACATCATTGGTACTTTGCCATGAAATAATATGAAATGAAAGTGTGACCTCTCACCCTGATTTCTGTGATTATTAAAACATACGCCCACCTGGGTTTTTCAGGGCATAGCCAGGTGCACTTATATATATTTTTTCCTCAACTAACTGTCTGAACCAATTACTGTGCCTATTTACTTTGCCTTCCTTGCCTCACCTAACCTACTTCTTCTGTCACTGCATGTGTGCCACAATTTGTGAAAATCGATTTAAGGTGCATGTGCAGCCACTCTTACTAAACTCTGCCGGCCCTATGGCTGTCACCAAGTCACCCATCTTCTCTACCTGCTACACTATCACCTATCCCCCCTCTCTCCTCCCTCATGAAGTTTGGAAGGAAAAAGCACAAAAAAAACAACCTGTCCACGAACCCTGGCCTATCCATCGCAGACACCTCATCTCATCTCCACTCTCCTCCCTTTCAGATCCTCTCCCATTAAAGGTGGCACCAAGTGGGAAGTCCTCGTGGATGGCTTCTCATCATCACTCTGCATTATTAATGTCTACCACACAGCCTCTATCTTGGATCAGGGTCCTCAAGCCAGCCTCCTCCTCTTTGACCCGCGCTTGCCTCCCTCATTAGCTTCCTTCCCTCATCTGCCTCTCCCCATATCACTCTCTCTGTCCCTCCCCCTCTGACTGGTGTACCACGTCCCTGTACCCCACCTCAGAAAACCTTCAGAGGCAGAGACCTACTTCTATTCATGCCCGCTCAGCCAACCAACACTCTGCCGACATCTGTCTCCTTCTTGAAGACATTGACCTTGACATTTTCACACTTACCGAGACATGGTTCAATACTAGCTCAGTCACTGCTTTTGACTCCCTTCTCCCTGATGGCTTCAAGATCATCTCTGTAAGCTGGTCCTCTCTCCCTCTTCCTCTCTCTGACGATTTCTACCATCTGAAGGCCTCCTGGCGCTACCACCCTGTTCGTCTCTAAGTGGGCTGATTTCTGTTCCTCCCTACTCTCAACTACCTCTAATCTTCTCCTCATGGGTGATTTCAACATCCAATTAGACTCGCCTGTCTCAGTATCCACTCTGTTCCTTGACCTCTACACATCACTCTCCCTCTCCATTCTCCCTTCTGGCCCAATCCACCTCTTCCACTTTACAACCGCTTCAGGTAATCCAGAATATGCCAGGAAGACTTATCCTTGGCCTTAAGCCCAGGGACCGCATCTCTCCTGCCCTAAAAACTCTTCACTGGCTCCCATTTGGATTGAATTCAAATCCCTCTGCATCATCCACTTGGCTATCTGGGGCCTAGGACTACGCTATCTGTAACTTTCTCTTACTACATCCTCTGCCTCTAGACCTCTACGGTCCTCTGGTACCAACTCTCTCTGTGTCAAGCATTTTGCTAAACCGAGGGCTGGAGGCGATCACTTTCTTCAGCTGGCACCCTCTTATGGAGCAGCCTCGGCCTTCCTCTTCGTGTTGAGCAGGACTTCCTCAAATTCCAGAAGCTCTTCAAGACTTTCCTGTTCACTACCTCCTACCCTTCGTCACTCATCTGCTAATATCACAGTTGCTGTAATTGGTCGCCAGAGCGCTTATGTATCCCTTCGGGGACCTGGCCTCCCATACCCAATCTACCAGCCTCTGCCTACCTCTCAGCACTTGCCTCAGCACCCATCGGCCTCACTCCTGTAGGCTTGCACTTTCTACCCAATGCGCCTCCAGGCCGCGTTGTACTTACCATACTATGCACTTCATCTGCTGCTCACCCATGAGCACGGACATGCCAGCACTTAACCCCACGCCCCTAGTTCCCCTCTTGTCGCTGCACTTGCATGTTCTGAATTCTCACAAGGCATAGTAAGTTCATCTTTTATCTTCCACTGTAATCATTGTTTTCAATCCCATGTTCCCTCCCTGTTGCCCTGTGGGCGCTTTAAAACAGAATTGGCTTGCTGTACCAGTGCCTAACAAATGCACAATAAAATAAATAAATAAAATATTGTATCCCATGGCAGAACCTGCTTACTTCACCCAATTTCTGGTGATGAATAACCCAGGACAAGTGTGTCTCATTGTTAGATAGATTCTTTAATCGTTTATTTTGATTTATTTGCATTTTTAAAGCGCTCACACAGCCTGGGGGCATCGAGGCGCTGTTACAGGAATATGTCTTAGTTGCGTATTTATAACGCGCTAAATACCCAGAGGTTTCTAAGCGTGGACTCGGGGATCGAACCTGTGTTGCCTCATGTCGTCTTGTTTCCAAGGCAAGCCGGTTGCCGCTGAGCTATTCTCCCGGGACTCCTCTAGTCTGAAACCTCCTCCAGCTCTCGAACTCAGAACTTTGGCCCTGTACAGGGCCTGGAGTTGCTCAGAATCCAAAGTTTTACTAGATTTCAATCCACCCTTGTCCTGGCACTCTGTGTCTCCTACAAATGTATTATTCCTTCCTTTCCCTGGCATATTCCCATTGCTTTCTACTTTGCCAATCAAGCAACATCGAAATCAATGTCTCATGGCAAACACCCAATATTAGCCACCCAAGAAAACTCAGCCTATTACTTCTTTCATAACTATGTCAAGTGCTCAAAACAACCCTCCTAATAACTCTCGAACCGGACCTGACAACACACCAGCTTCCACTTCCCCGATCACTTATAACTGCCCCACAGACTGATAGTATTCTCATTTGACTTACTGTAAAAATAGGTGTTTTGTTACCTTGTTTGGGTACATCCCTCCACTACTAGGTATGTTGTGCTCCTTTGTGGTGAAGGCAGACATAAAGCAAATTCAAAACACAAAACAACAGCTGAAAACAACAGCTGACATTGTCAAACCCATTAAAATGACCATCAGGCAAGTGGACAATAATAGAGATGCAAGTTTATCCATGGAAAGTTGGTCAGACTGAACTAGGATAGCATTCCTAGTACAACCCAAGGTTATCAGGCCTGGAAAATATCAATCAGATGAACGGTAGTCGACAGACGCAGGGACCTGTGATATATTCAGTTTGTTATCACAATATGCCATGTAGTTCTGTATTTCCTACACACAGTTTGGTTCTCTTTTTTGTTGTTGCAGAATCGATGTTGTGGTTTGCTAAATGGATATTCAGACTGGGCGGGTAACATTCCCGAGTCTTGCATCTGTGTTCCAGAAGATGGGCAACCTGATTTATGCACAGAAACCAAAAATGCAATGGTCTATGCAAAGGTAAGAAGCACATTTGTTACATATCAAAGGTTGTTTCTATTTGCCATATTTCTTGTTTTATTATTATTATCAAAAATTGTCTCTGCATTTGGCCCATTTTGTATGCTTTTGTCAATTTCCCACCATGCTTGCTCGCTTGCTGACTGATCTGCATGTCCCTTTCTCACCCTGTTCCACTGACGTTCATTTGTAAGGCATCAGCAATTTACAAATGGTTATTCATTCACTAATTCTGGTAACTTTAAGATTATTTCTTCATTTTTTAATCATTCTTTCTGCACCAAAAGACTTGCCTGCACATTTAAAGTGTCTGCCAAGCGTTACCATACCTGACTGGCTCTTCTCCATCCAAAAGCCCAAGGAAGGTTTCATAATGATGGATTATTGTTCCAATAAATCACCATTGTTACACCGCTAATTAATGGTCATCTTCCCTTTCACAGGGCTACAAAGGCATATCTTGTTTGTTTGGTAAACACGTGTAGCATTTCAGTCCCCAGGCTAGCTATCTATTGCACTGAGATACATTAGTGCATGGTTGCTCATTAATTGGTCCCCCAGATGTTTTCGACTACAACTCCCAAGGTGCTTTGACACTGACTAAGTTTGCTAAGCTGAAGTCCAAAACAGCTGGCGTGCCACATTATCAGTAGCCATGCCTTGTGCGATCTTTTCCTTAAAGAAAGAGCTACATATATCCAAATCCATGCTCTCAAGTACACAAGTATCTCTACCTCATCCACTACCTATTCCTGCTGTTTTATACACTCTTACAAAATCTAAGCTGGACATTGTTCATCAGTGCTCACGTGTACAGTTTGCAATGTATGTGCATTGCCTGTTTGATGGACATCTCACATTCCATTATGTTGCCCCTAAACGCTTAGGGGCAACATGATGGAATGTGTCCAAGTGAGATGAGTTCTCACTTGGACTCTTGCGTTTAGAATCTAAAATGTCTATGTAATGGTATTTTCACTTCACATCTACCACACTACTCATTGGGTTATGCATGCAATAAAGTGGTAGCACATGACTGGGTTGTTTCCCCCATCTATTTTGGGAGTTGAAATGTGTTCAACAAAATCATTGAGACCATACCCTCAACCCCACAAAGTAAATTTGTTTGCATGCAAGCATTTCCACAGAGGATAGACCAATGAAGGCCAATGAGAGAACAGTGTTGAATGAAGAGAGTCTGACCATTGGATTATACTTCAATCTCCATTGCGCTACCTGTTTTGTGAGGATTTAACCAAATGTCCTGTACTCTATACGAAGTACATTTTTTTATAAAACAACTTTATATAGCGAATAACAAGGCCAGTTATATTAGTAAATACAATTTCAAAACAAAATAAGATACCTAGGGCCTGATTCATAGACCGTTTTCCTATGGGAATGCGCCATTATAAAAGACTTCCATGAATAAGGCCCATAGTGTTTCTGCCAATATATGTTGAAGAATGTCCAACTACTCCTCAGACATGCAGGGACATATACCTAGAGCACTCTCACTATGGCAGGAATATGTTTCTCTGATTTTCATTTGCTAAAGTATGGGGAACTAGTTCACAATTATGCCTTTTTAATATGGGCCACTTGGCTAGGGAAATACCAGACTTGGTGTAATGCCAGACACACTAAGCGTTCACATTGGTAATACTGATACCAAATAAAAAGATCACACAATAATAAAACACACACCTAGGCCTCATCACGAGTCTGGCGGTAACCCTTAAATGTGGCGGTAGCGCTATTACTGTCGCATTTAAGGGTCTGAGCTGGTGGGAAATCCGCAGCAAAATTGCCGATTTTCGGCGCTATTACCACTGGCGGGAAATCCGCGATTGGGCCCATTGGGGAATGAGGAATTTCCGAATGGGCCCAATGGGGAATGGGCACTAACCGTTCTGCCAAACCCATAGGGCTAATAGCGCTGGCGGTAATACCACCGGCGTTACCGCCCAACTCGTGATGAGGCATACTTTATAAACTTTCTGCAGACTATAACAACAACATGCACAGTGAAAAATCACATGCATGTTCATTGGTTACATGTAAAACACAGGAAAAAAGCACAACCGAGCTTAGAAGAAAATAAAGCTTTCAGAATCTGTCCGTGTAGTACGTTCGTGTGTGCAGCTATTGGCATCAGCCCGCTTGGCATCCCCCACACTAGACAATGACAGCAAAATTAGCTACTCCCTAGAGAATTTGGCAGACTATATGCATACTTTTATACGTAACCTTGTAAGTGTGAATGATAAACTTTTGCAGTGCTGCAAAACACTCCTGCAGACCACCCCTCCTTCCCAATTAATTTCTCTTTTCGCACGGGTGAACACAGCTTCCTAAGAGCAAATGTGTCCCCTTCTGTTGGTTTGTCCCAGTATGGCACGGATCAGGCTATGGCGGTGCCCTAATTAATTAATTCTCTTTTTCTCACTCATACTCACCAAGAGCCCAGTGACTGGCGATTCTACGTCCACCGAGCACCCCCTTACATCTCCCAGACACTCTTTTTCTCTCTAATCCCATGGTCGGCTACTACCAGGAAAACAGCAAGTTCTATGGGCCCGTCTCCCTCCTCTGTAGCCTAGCTCAGCCAGTCTCACAGCACAGCGCAGCCAAATCCAAACTTCTTTCTTTTTCTTTTTCTCCTCTCTCCCCTGTTCCTCTATTGCATCATTTTCTGGCCAACCCCTTTCTTTCTTTTTCCTCTAGCTTTGAAGCTCTCTTTGCTTCCTCCCCTCTGCATAGATTTTCATAAAGATCCATATTGTTTCACCACCCATGTTCATGCATTCTGTCGTGAGGTCATCAGTCAATCATCACCTCCACTTTTAGCCAACACCCAGTAACTTTCCAGGTCTTGCGAACTCCTTCTTCAGTGACCCTTGTACAGGACTTTTGTCCAGCCCAGTTGAAAATATACAACATGGCATTCTGACATACTTACTGGCATTCCTGTTCGAACAAAGGAGCTGTTTTTTGCAGAACTGCCCAGACTCTGCCCTCACCACCCCCTTATTCTCCTCACCTGGAACCTTAGGGGACTGCTCTTGAAGGGTCTTCTCTTCTTTTCTTCTTTCTTTCTTAGGAGTCTTTTGATCTCTAGCAGTCTCCTCAGACTTCTTGCCCTTTTTCCGTTCGTAGAGATAGGGACGAGCTCCACCTGAGGCCACCTTGACCGTGGATGTGGCTACAGTCAGGCGGACCCAAGGGAGCCAGCCCCAATACAGGGAAAAGGCCGGTTAAGGCATAAAAAACCCTGTGATGTTGTATGCTGAATTGATTGTAGTTGCAGAATTCGATCTTGCTTACTGATGGTATGAGATGTCGGACTATCGGACTAAAGGTTGCCAACAGGGTAGACCAAGGATGAAAAGATCGGATTGAGGCTGGCTGGAATGCAGACAGGAGGCTGGACTAGAAGTAATAGTAGTCTTTGCAGGACCGAAAGGTTCAGAACATGGAAGATCCAGGGCAAAATGTGAATGGGGTCGTTAAGAGTCCGGACTGAAAGGTAACAGAATATACAGGTAGCCAGGAAGAATAGCCCCCAAAAGCACCCCAAAGAATACCTATACCGGAGAGGACAAAATGGAACATTGTAGAGTACAGACGCAATGGAGGAAACTATGAAGGCAGATAATGTAAGAGAAACGTTTTCCCGAGAGTGGAGGGTAACCAGGAGGGAGACGTGGATGGGTACAGTAGGAAAAGGAATGGATCACAGGGCTAAAGAAAGCAGGCCCATGTAACTCCCTCTCGGAGTAGGAAGAGAGACCAACTAACAGGAGTGCATGAAGCGAAGGAAAGAGGCAGGCAAGAAACAAGCGAAAGAAAGACAGAAGGGAGGAGGAGCCAGGGGAGAGAGGGTGACACGGGAACTGCTCCGACGGACCCAAAGGAGTAGGAAACCAAAGGTGGAACGTAAGGGAACCGCCGATGGGAAGGAAAGCAAAAGGCAGAGAAAGAGAGAGAAGAGGCCAAGATTAGAGCGGCGTACAGCGTACCCGCTCCTGCGGGGAAACCAAAGAAGCACAGGAGGATCACAGAGCAATGCAATAGCACACGGGACAGTAAGGGACACTGTAACGAGCCAGTTGCGACGTGAAATGAAGGTGGTGTGGCTCCCCTATTAACAGTAGTCTGGAAGACTAGAGCGCTGCTATAGTTCCGGTGTCGGCTCAATGGAACATCCATCTTTGCCACACCTTCCAGGGGCGAGCTGTGACAAAGAACACATTCTGCTACATCATTGTGCTCTGAATCTAACATCTGTAAAGTAATGAATTAGTCTTCACATTCTTAAATTCTTGTTTGCAGTGGGTTGCATGTATTTGCGTGATTTAGGAGGTCATCTGACACATGTTTCGACCTCTCAGGGTCTTTATCAAGGTAAGTATGTGGGTATTAGTTGCCTTCTGGCGGTCCTATGTTGGACATCATTTTTCACAGTTTTTTCCATGGGGTTCAAACCGGTTGGGTAATAATATGGCTCGTTGGCCTGGTCTACTCCTCGACGGTGTCCAGGATGCACAGCTATCTACATACTAGCCTTAATAAACACTCTGAGGGGTCGAAACATGTGTCAGCTGACCACCTAAATCACTCAAATAAAATGCATGCAACCCACTGCAAACAAGAATGTGAAGAGTAATTAATGATTTAAGCACAAGGTATCCATGTCCAAATACTTTCAAGTCTTAGCACAAGGTGTTGGCAACACCTCCCCTACCCATGACCTCGCAGCCAACTAACTCAATCTCACCAGAAATCTCCAAGTGCAGCGCAAAGTTGAGTCAAGCCTAATGCCCGAACGTCTCTACTTATAACATCCGCACACTGCAGCTCAGCTTTCAATACTCATATTTAAACTGACATTGCAGTGTGAATGTCAATGCTCCTGTAGTATGTGCTAAGGCCTAAGCACCCACTCTGTCCCCAGTCTTTGAACCTCAGTCTACTTACTAATATCAGTATTTGTTAAGATTAGCAATTAGTAGGTTGGTATTTAGTCGTTTTAAGATTGTTAATACCCTACACTACACTACACTACACTATGCTATGCTCAGTCCCAAATCACCCCCTCTTTAGTTTACCCTCAATACCTCACATCAGTGCTATGTCAAGCCTAACACATGCTGCAACATTAGCATCCCTTGTGCATGGTCACATTACCCCTATTGAAGTCAGTGGCACTGCTGAAATTAGTGTATGGTGGACATTCCTGTATTAATTATCCCAACAAACCCTAATGGATTTTTGATAATTCTATACTGGGTAGATACAGTGTGTGTATAATCTATATGCAAAGAAGACCTTAAAGGAGCAATCTCTTAATGCTTCCTTCACAATGCTCTTTGTTCCATAAATACAGGGGTTGGACTAGAGTTCCTGAAGAAGTAAAGAGCATAGAGTTCTCCAGCCATGGATATTTCATAGATTTGTATGCTGTTGAATATTCCCCATCGTCAATCCTCAATACATAGCAAAGCAGTTTCAATCGTAAATAACAATGAACTGCGCTCACTTTAGTGTTCTATCAAACTCATGTTAAGTTCAGAGTATGGAGTCCTCTTAGGAGTTTTTTCTCCTTTTGAAATTTTCTCACAAATATACTCACCAACATTTTCAGGTTTGATCCCAGTTTGAAGACTGAGATAAGGTATTTCATTTTTGAAGAGTTTGGGAACATTTGACACTCAGGAGAACTCCCCAGGAGGAGGAGATGATACGGTCCATCTTTTCACAGGGTTGCTCTTTAGGAATTGCTCCACATGCAGCCTAGAGAACATCTGTGACAAAATCACTTCTGCCCCACAGGAGTACAAAGATGAGTAGTGGCTAAGCTGCCTACTCAACCCCCACACTTCTACAAAACAAGAGTGATCCCAATCATAAAGGTGAAACAGGCATAGTTAAGAGATATATCTCCTTCACCTTTTGTGGTAACTTGGGCCGAAGGCTGGCTATGCTCCCAAGAGGGGTGTAAATGTGATCCAGAAGCAACCCAAACAGCAAATAACAACAGTCTAAACAAAGGATTGTCCAATCAAGTTTCTAAAAAATATATATACACACCAGTGTACAACTAATTAAGAACACTATCAAAACCCAACCCTGCAAAGTAAGGCAGAGAAATGCAGAATGTAATGGATGCAAGTACTCTGGATATTCAGCAGGGAGATGAAGTAGCACAATCTTCAGAAAGGATATGCTTGTGCAAGAAAATTGACCTAACTCGTCTCTATGCTCCAAAGCTGAATGAGGGGAGCAGTTAGAAGTCAATAAAACCTTCTCACTGTTCTTGAGTGGTTCAACAGTGTCAAACTAGATTTCTTGTAATTGTGCAAGTGGATCGAAACAGACTTGGATGTGGCAAGTTGTGTAGATCCGAGGGTTGAGCTGGCTTCAAGTCGGTTCGAAGTGGTGGTTCAGAGAAGTTTGAGTGCAGCATTTGCGTGATGCAGTTCGGAGGGTTTTGAAGATCGGTGTTGCTCAAGGCATGGTAACTGCTGGTTACGGTTGACAAGTGATACACCAGTGGTTCTAGTTGGGGACATGTAATGGTTTGAAGTTGTGATCCTGGTGGTCCAATGTGGAGTTTGAGGAGGGCGCAATTCGATGGCAAGCAAGTTTGAGTCTTTGGTAACCACTGGGTTTGGGTCAATGCATGACATGATGCTTCCAGTTGTTCAAGATAAGGTCTGCCGATCAGCGGTTGGGTCAAGCCGAACAGGTGATGGGCTGTCTTGGGACGATGTGGTGTAAAGCTGGTTCAGAGATGCAAACAACTGCTGCTCGAAGTTAAGAGAGTGCCAAAAGCAGCACCAGCAGTACCTGTTCCTTCTAAGGCTGTCAAGCATTGTAGAAGATGGCACACAAGTGGTTAAAAAGTAAAAAACAGGAATCCTGGCTGTTCTGACTCTCAGGATGCTGTGAGATCCCAATACAGGGGCTCAGGGACATGATAAGCACTTGTTCATGTTCTCACAACATGGCGGAGGCTGTCAAAACAGGGGTCCTACACCCCCAGTGAGGTCTTGAGCACCAGTGCAGATGGCAGAGAGGTAGGACTTGCTCCAGTAGCAGATCACTCTAATGTTCCCTGAGAGTGGTCAGAGAGCAGAGCTTGCCTCTAGCTTGGATACTCAACTGTAACCTTACTGGTGGAAGACTTTGGAAAGATCAACTCTCCCAAAAGAGGTCCAGATTAATTCTTCCTTATGCCTAGATGGTCCACAAGCTAATCTAAAAAGGAATGGGAGACCCCCTCTTTTAAAGGCAAATGTCCACAGCATTGGACAAAGGTGAGCCTGCTTTAAGGGGTCCAATCTTTGTCCATGTGGCAAGTGGTCTTAGCCTTCTTGCATCATACCAAGTGCTTTGTACTAAAGGTAGTGAGGGAGACAGGAAGGAAATAAAGATACAGAGAGAAGAAAGATCTTGGAACCTTTCCCCAAATGTGCTGCACTCTCTCTGGCTTCACTAACCCATCCTTTTCACAGACCCATAGTATCAAAAACCCTTTAGTATGCAGCACCCTGGTGTGAGGCTTGTCATGTTGTACAGGGTGTGCCCTTTGATTCTTGTTTCCCAGGATTTGATCATCTATATTTTTGCCTCAATCTCCTTTCCTATATATTGGGACAATACTAGCACCCTGCCAACTATGAGGTATTACTGGTTCCTCAAAAATTTCATTAAACAAATTGGCTAAAAATGAAATTCATATCTCAGGTTTATCCTTAAAAAAATCTACTGGTATACTATCCCATCCAGGACCTTATCAGCAGTTTTAGAGGTCAAATCCATAAGAAATTCATCTGTTTTTAAAACTAAGGATTGGGGTTCTTGATTTGCATAATCACGATTTGCCAATTTACATCTTACCATATCTTTGATACAATCTGCCTAGATGTCATGATCATTATTACAAAAAGATTGAAAGTGGTTAAAGCAGAGATTTTTTATAATGTTATTATTTGCTGGGAATGTATTTCCCAAAGTGCTGTTGATCACTATATGCCAGAACTCGCCCTGATTCCCTACCACCAACTTCATGGCATGTGATCTGGAACGCAGCTGATGCAGGGTCTGACGCCTAGGTGTGCTCTCCTGAGAGTCCCCTGTTGTTGTTGTTGTCCTAGAAGGAATGGAGCTGACCCCCTGGAGCTCTTGGCATACCAGCTCATTGCTTCGGTGGATGGCCTCTGCAAGAGCAGAGACGCCTTCCGCCATCTCTCTAACTCTTTTGCCAAATGCCGTCAGTGTGACTGTACTGGCAGTTGTCACCCTGCAGGTCCTTGCATTGTGCTGTGCAATCCTGCATGTGACCCCCTGGATACTGTCGCGTATTGCTTGCAAGTGTCCAGAGTGGGTGTGCCTGATGCCTCCATCTCCCTCTGTCTTTGCTCCATGTCCCCCAGCCTCTGCATCAGCATGACGACTGTTGCTGTAGGCTGCAGTGGTGAGGGTGTGTGTTGCCGGTGTGGGCTGTTGGCAGATGAGCCAACTAATGGTGTGTCGGTGTCTGGCACCAATGTATGCATGGGCTGGAGGAATGGTGGGCTTTTTGGGGTCTGTCCACTCTTTTGCCGATGGGGTGGGCTCTTAGGTGTGGCTCAGGTGTGGTGGATGGCTGCTGGTGGAGACTGCGCCCAGGTGTTAGTGGCACTACCGCATGAGCTGTGTCAGAGCTGCTGTCTCCCTGTGCTTCCAAGGGCACTGGACTAGGTGGCATGTCTTCCATGGCGGTGTCTACAGCTGCAGGTATGGGTGCGGCTGGCATTGCTCAGGTTGGGGTGTGGAGGGGGGTGTGTGGGCCTGGTCCTGCTGTGATCTGGTGTGTCATGGCCTGACATCCGCCTTGTGGGGTTTGTCTGCCCCTTTGCGGGGTGCTGGTGGTGGTTGTACTGGCAGTGTCATACTCACTGATGGCTCTGCCGCCTCTTGATCCTCAGATGCCTCTGGCGTTGCTTGTGTGCTTGTACGGCACATGGGAGATGTGGTCAGATTTCATTCCCTCCACGTGATTTGACATGCATGCAATTAATTACATGGTGCTGAGTAGGACCCTGGCCATTGGGCTGATGTACATGGTTGTTCAGGCGTGTTTGCAAGTGGGTTCACAATGATGGGGATGGATGCGGATATGGGGGGGGTGTCACATGGGCAGTTTGTATTTAGCCTGTGTGTGGGGATGGCAAGAGGTCCATTCTGGGGCAGCTGTTGTCTGGCATCCATGCTTCTGATCGCCATGCACCCACATCACCTCTACGGGTGCCATTTGGATTAGGGAATGGGTGGGTGCCAGCTACATGACACTGACAGGTCCCTATGAGGCACTGATATGCTCCCGCCATGGGTGTGTGGTGCATGGCACTTGGATGAGTCCCTTGGCTGCCCTCCCCACTGCTCTGACTCACAGGGGAGGCCGTGGTGCACTGGCACATGACTGCTGCGGTAGATGGCTGCTGTGGCACCCACTCACTGCACCCTGTTGCAATGCCCAGCTCATGGGTCTATCCACTGGGGTATCTTGAGCTCGGTTGTCAATGATACATGCACTTGTGTTGGGGGGTGTTGACTCACCTTCTGCATCCTGGCTGCACGGCAACCGCCTCTGCACCTCCAACTGCCTCGATGCCCTCCTTGTCCAGCACCAAGCTACACTTCTCCCATGCGGTGAGTAACAGTGGCTCCACAGTCCCTCCTCCGTTAGCCATGCTGTCCTGCCAGTGCTGGGACAGCAGTACTCGGACCATGACCCGCAGGCTGTTATGCTTGATTTATGCTTGGTTCAAAATGGCACGGGCGCACAATGCATTCTGGGAGCGCTCGGAGCCATGTTGGATATTTACTTCACTCCACAGTGAAAGGATGCACACATTTTGCTGAAGTGTTAGATTCACAGTGCTGAGACAAACATGCTTTTCCAAACTTGGTATGCAGTCAAGGCCTTTTCTGCTGGGAAAGCTAACGTTGTTATGGCTTGCTACTGTTCTCCGTGGAGCGTGTTTTTAGAGCAGGGAGGCCCTGCGTTCCTTGGGGGGAGCTCTCGATTGACCCAGCTGGCAACCGATGGCTGTTCCTCAACTTCGCAGGTGCAATTTCCAGAAGGTTCGAGAATTAACTCCCCTTTGTGGAGTGTCTATATATGCGGAAACCCGGAGCGGGTAAGGTGAGACTTCAGCCAGAGAAGGACGCTCCGTCTGGCCTTCCTGTGAGCTGTGGTACTCTCAGCCTGGCTGTCCCCGGAGTCTTCCAGCCGCTTCTGGACGAGATGAGGGCTTCAATTACGCTCACGGTGATGTATTTCCTTTTGACTTCTTTATTTCTTCTGTGAACTATACCCATATTATTTTTATGAGTTATTTCTATGTACTTGTAAGCTTTGAATAAATAGCCGTAAAGAGCTGATTTATCTCCTAAGAGTGCGTGGTTGTGAGTTATTGTGTCTGTCTGTTCTTTTGGTTCAAAGTACTTGCTCCATAATTGCATTGATGATTTATGGTTGTTTCGTGCACTTTTCGGGGGAGAGCAGTACACAGGCCTGTTATAATTCTATGAAGAAAATGACATCCGCTTTCGGATCCAGCTCTGGCAATACTCAGCAGTTCAGCTGTCAAAAGGCTTAAACAGATTGATATGAAGAGAACAAGTATATGAAGGGTTAAATGGGAAAACAGAAATGCCTCAAGTAATTGACAAGTCCATTAGCCAATCAGAATCTTTCTTAAGTTACAGCTGTTTTCTGTTTATAAGCCAATGTCTGTTTTGTTTACTTGTCCGTCACCTAGGAAACGGAGATGGATGAAAAAGAAAACGACGGTTATATGTGGGCATATTGAATAAAGAAGACGAAGAGTTGCGCCGTTGCGCTAAGTTGAAGTTGCTTTATAAGCGATCATAAAGGTTTTCAGTATACTAGTAGATAAGGCGACGCTGAAGAGGTTAGCAGCAGAGCGGAATCGAGGTCTCGATCAAAAGCCCCATGTGAGGCTGCGGATGCCGAACGGAGGAGAAAAGAAAACAAACCTTTGAGCGATCGTGAGACCAGCTGATCTAGGCTGACATAGACGCCCGCAGCCTGAACAAGAGGTATCGCATTACGGATACGTTTTCACGGCTCACCTTCGAGCGATCGTGAGACCAGCTGATCTAGGCTGACATAGACGTCCGCAGCCTGAACGAGAGGTATCGCATTACGGATACGTTTTCACGGCTCAAGAGCCGGGCTTTCAAGAGAGCGGAGCTGATTTCGAGGACGAAGACGAGTCTTCGGCTGAAAAGGGGAGGAGCCAACAAGCCGTGGCGGAACAAACAGTTGGGCAGCCATGCAGAGTTCATCAGCGGTTCAAGGTAAAGCTCCACCTCCAGGTGAACAGCTGCCAAGAAAATAAAGGTACATGTGTGAGTGTGAGAGACTGCAAAATTAAGAAAGAAAAGTACTGAGGATATGACACTGCACAGAGTTAACTAAGACCTTGAAAGGAACGGAGGCAAGGTCAATCGAGGAAAGTTAGGACTGTTGTCTGAGTGAATAAGAAGGCCTTGAAGATTTAAAACAGGAAAAGAGACAGAGAACGAAATAAAGAAAAGGCGAAGTTTATACATGTTCATTGGCAAGCATAAATGGAGAAAACAGAAGTTATAAGACTGATAAAGTAAAGAAATAAGAGTGTTGTGGTAACCTTGAAACCTTGAAGTAAAGAATAAAACGAACACCTGATCCTACCCTGAACTGTTTAAAGGGGTATAATTCTTAAGAAACAGAAAAGTCTTCAAAGGACAGTTGAAACCAATTATAAATAAAGACTTACCTGTATAGTTCCTATTTGAGTTGACTGGAGTACCACATCGTGCTGAAGTCCTCTTCGAAAGTCAAGATGTATCCTTTTTATTGAAAAGAAAAGAAAGGTTCATTGTTAATAAAAAGTTGTTTCAGAGACAACCTTATCACTTACTTTTGCTCTCAGTGTATTTATTTAGAGACCCACAAGAGGGTCTACTACAATTTGGTGTCAGAAGTGGGATAGAATATTGAACACCATGGAAGAACTTATTAAAACGTTAACTGAAGGACAACAACTTCTCCAACAAGCTATTCAACTTCAAAGTCAGCAAGCCCAAGCAGACAGGTGTTTCAACAGGCTATTCAACATCAACAGGCACAGCTAATAGAGGCTACCTCCTTACGTAGACACGCTCAAGTTCCCACCTCAGTTTTACAAAAGTATACGGTGGGAGATGACCCTGCTCACTTTTTTGTGAATTTTGAGAGAGTGGCAAGGAATGCTCAATGGCCCAATGAAAGTTGGTGCCATTACATCGCTCCCCTCATGACCAGCAAGATGCAAAGTGCCTATCAGGCGGCCAATCCAACTGGCGAAACACCTTATGCAGAGATGAAACGAGTGGTTTTAGAACGCTTAGGCCATGATGAAGAGGCCTATAGAATGAAGTTTCGCGAGATTAAGTTACAGTCCGACGAAACACCACGTCAGTTATTTTACAGGGTCAAAGAACTTGGAGAGAAGTGGTTACAAACAAGCACTAGCACTTCTCACGAAATCTCAGAAAAAATTGTTATGGAGCAATTTATTGAAACACTACTACCTCCAATGCAAAGGTGGGTACGTCAACATCATCAACCCACCCTTGTTGAAGCTGTAAACATCGCTTCCGCCTATCAAAAGGCTGGACAAGGATGACCAGCCTCTTATGTAGCAAACCCTAAACCACCTACAAGTCTGCGTAACTCTACCAATCGACCGACTCCTACAACAAGATGGCCGAATTCAATGCTACGGAAAACGGACTGGGAAACACCAAGGTTGAGGCCATCCAGTGAAAGTCCAGCTGGCATACG
The DNA here is from genome assembly GCF_040938575.1 of Ambystoma mexicanum. Classification (NCBI taxonomy): domain Eukaryota; kingdom Metazoa; phylum Chordata; class Amphibia; order Caudata; family Ambystomatidae; genus Ambystoma; species Ambystoma mexicanum. The sequence continues at coordinate 166,438,553 of NC_090936.1, read as the reverse complement.
AACATCTTCGACAGTACCAAAAGGGATCCAGTGTTTTGACTGCGGTGAATGGGGGCACGTAGCAAGAATGTGTCCGAAAAGAGTGAAAACGGAACCAATGGATGTGGGAAATATGGATGTTCTTAAAGAAGAAGATGACCCAGAATTAACATCTATACCAAAGTCATCGTATTCCTATATCTGCGAGGCTGAGGTAGACGGGACACCCACCAGAGCCTTGGTGGATACTGGCAGTCTTCAGACCGTGGTAAGTTCAGGTTTAGTAGGGATCTCCGGAGATCTACATAGGCAAATTTCTATTCGTTGTGTACATGGCGATGTTAAGCCCTACCCTACTAAAGAGATACATTTATGGATGGACGTTCGGGCTGCTGTAATGCCAGTATTGCCAGAGCCGGTCTTAATTGGTTCCGATGTTCCTAACTTTTCACGAATCATAAAAAGAATAGAGGAAGATTGGTTAAAAATTGCCCCTTTTTCTCAAGACGATGTTCCTTCAACTACAAGTAAAGAGAAAAAAAGTAGGTCCCAAATAAGGAAATTAAAGGAAAACTGGATAGAAAAGAATGTTTGTCCTGTGGCCATCGATTGGAAAATTGATGAGGGAGGCGATAGTTTCCGAAACGCACAAGAATTAGACCCTTTGTTAGGGAACACTAGAAACGCTGTCCAAACAGGGTTGATCGGAGATGGTCCTTCCTTTGTCTGAGAAAAAGGGCTTTACTATCGTCTCCATAAGGATTCCACTGGTGCCACGGTAAAGCAGTTGTTAGTCCCCAGTAAGTACTATCAAGCCGTCTTGGAAGTGGCTCACTTGCAGGTGGGTGAAGGTCATTTGGGGACAGAGAAGACTACACAGAAAATTTTGGCAAGATTTTATTGCCCAGGTTTATATGCCCAAGTGGCTCGCTCATGTCAAGCCTGTCCAGAATGTCAGAGAAAGAACAAAGCAAACATAAAGAAGGCCCCGTTACAGCCGATGCCTATCATTTTAGAACCTTTCAATAGAATCGGCTTGGATATCGTCGGACCTTTAGAACCGTCATCAAGAGGACATAAGTATATATTGGTGATCCTAGATTATGCCACTAGATACCCCGAAGCATTTCCTCTTAAAACTACCACCGCTCAGAGTATTTGTGATGTGTTGATACCTTTCATTGGCAGAGTGGGAATTCCGAAGGAAATTGTCACAGACCGTGGATCTAATTTTATGTCAGCCGTCATGGAACAGGTTTGCAAAATTCTACAAATAAAACATCTGAAAACCGCGGTCTATCACCCCCAAACAGATGGCCTTGTTGAAAGGTATAATCAAACGATAAAACAAATGTTACGCAAAACAGAAGATCCCAGTGGGAGAAATTGAGATAGAATGTTACCTTGGATTCTTCTCACTTTTCGTAATACCCCTCAATCCTCAACAGGCTCTTCACCCTTTGAACTCCTGTTTGGGAGGTCGGTGAGAACATTGTTAGACATTTTAAGAGAAAGTTGGGAGGAAGAGCCCACTCAAGAGATTTCATTGACTGAATACGCATATCAACTTAGAGAAAGAGGGGAAAAGTTACAGAATGTGGCCCGTGAGAATTTATTAAAGGCTCAAATAAAGCAAGAACAGTATTATAATCGGAATTCCCAATTAAGAAGTTTCAAGAAAGGAGACAAGGTCTTGGTACTGTTACCTACATCCGAAAATAAAATGCTGGCAGCTTGGAGGGGACCCTATGTGGTAGAAGAAGTTCTTGGTCCATTAACCTACAAGGTGAGACAAGGTGATCGAAGATTTCCAACACAAACCTACCATATGAATTTGTTAAAAAAATGGCTTGACCCTAACCCTACTATAGCCTTGATTAACACCAAAGAGTCTTCTATCGAACACTTTCCACAGTTAAAAGACGAGATGAGTATAGAAGCTTTAAACATAAATCCGAATTTGACTGAAAACCAAAAGGAAGATCTCAAGAACCTTATACAAAGGTATGCAGAGATATTTTCCACCTTACCAGGAAGAACGAAGATGACGTGTCATCGCATTATAACTCCTCCCGGAGAATTAGTCAGAATAAGACCTTATAGAATTCCGGAGACCAAGTTACAATTAATCAAGAATGAGGTTAAGGAGATGCTGGAAATTGGGGTAATAGAACCTTCACATAGTGAATGGTCATCACCCATTGTATTGGTCCCAAAACCCGATGGCACATCTCGTTTTTGTATGGATTTTAGGAAACTTAACGAGATATCAAAATTCGACGCCTATCCTATGCCAAGGATAGAGTATTTGCTCGACAAGCTGGGTAAAGCAAAATATTTGACTATACTTTGAAATATTTGAAACTATAGATCTGACCAAAGGGTATTGGAAAATACCATTACATCCAGACGACAAGGAAAAAACGGCTTTTGCTACCCCATCAGGTCTATTTCAATTCAAAGTATTACCTTTTGGCTTACATGGTGCTCCAGCGACATTTCAGAGACTTATGAACACAATCCTTCAAGAACATGAAGATTATGTCGGAGCATACCTTGATGATGTCATTATATTTAATCAATCATGGAGTGATCATTTGACTCATTTGGAGACTGTATTTTGCTTGTTACGGAAATCTGGTCTTCATATAAATCCGAAAAAAACTTTTGTAGCCAATTTTTATACCCGGTATTTGGGCTATTTTGTAGGACAATGTGTGATTAAACCCCAAGAGGAGAAGTTGAACGCTATAAAGAAACTACAATTTCCTACCAGTGTTAGGCAAGTCAGAGCCTTTCTTGGTTTTGTCGGATATTATAGAAGGTTCATTCCTCATTTTTCGACATTGGCGACACCTTTAATCAATCTCCTAAAGTCATCATCTTCCAAAAAAAAGGATTGGTATTCACCGGAAATGGAGAGTGCTTTTAAAAACTTGAAAAATGCTCTTTCAGAAAGAGCAGTTTTACATTGCCCTGACTTCTCAGCGGCATTTTATCTACATACAGATGCGTCAGGGTCAGGTCTTGAAGCTGTCCTTTTTCAAAATCAAGGCGAAACCGAAAGACCTGTCCTTTTTATGAGCAGAAAACTGTTACCTCACGAACTGCATTATGCCACGATTGAGAAAGAGTGTCTGGCTGTAAAATGGGCCATAGAGGCGTTAAGGTATTACTTGCTGGGCAGAGAGTTTACCTTAGTAACCGATCATGCTCCACTGGTTTGGTTGGCTCGTAACAAGGACACCAATCCCAGAGTTCTCAGGTGGTTTCTTTCTTTAAAACCTTTTAATTTCAAGACTGTACATCTTCCGGAGAAATTTTTAACCCAGGCAGATTTCTTATCCCGGAACTCATCCCTTCCTGAGCGTAAGGGCTTAGAAGGGGGGGTGTGTGATAATTCTATGAAGAAAATGACGTCCACTTTGGGATCCAGCTCTGGCAATACTGAGCAGTTCAGCTGTCAAAAGGCTTAAACAGATTGATATGAAGAGAACAAGTATATGAAGGGTTAAATGGGAAAACAGAAATGCCTCAAGTAATTGACAAGTCCATTAGCCAATCAGAATCTTTCTTAAGTTACAGCTGTTTTCTGTTTATAAGCCAATGTCTGTTTTGTTTACTTGTCCGTCACCTAGGAAACGGAGATGGATGAAAAAGAAAACGACGGTTATATGTGGGCATATTGAATAAAGAAGACGAAGAGTTGCGCCGTTGCGCTAAGTTGAAGTTGCTTTATAAGCGATCATAAAGGTTTTCAGTATACTAGTAGATAAGGCGACGCTGAAGAGGTTAGCAGCAGAGCGGAATCGAGGTCTCGATCAAAAGTCCCATGTGAGCCCGCGGATGCCGAACGGAGGAGAAAAGAAAACAAACCATCGAGCGATCGTGAGACCAGCTGATCTAGGCTGACATAGACGTCCGCAGCCTGAACGAGAGGTATCGCATTACGGATACGTTTTCACGGCTCACCTTCGAGCGATCGTGAGACCAGCTGATCTAGGCTGACATAGACGTCCGCAGCCTGAACGATAGGTATCGCATTACGGATACGTTTTCACAGCTCAAGAGCCGGGCTTTCAAGAGAGCGGAGCTGATTTCGAGGACGAAGACGAGTCTTCGGCTGAAAGGGGGAGGAGCCAACAAGCCGCGGTGGAACAAACAGTTGGGCAGCCGTGCAGAGTTCATCAGCGATTCAAGGTAAAGCTCCACCTCCAGGTGAACAGCTGCCAAGAAAATAAAAGTACATGTGTGAGTGTGAGAGACTGGCAAAATTAAGAAAGAAAAGTACTGAGGATATGACACTGCACAGAGTTAACTAAGACTGTGAAAGGAACGGAGGCAAGGTCAATCGAGGAAAGTTAGGACTGTTGTCTGAGTGAATAAGAAGGCCTTGAAGATTTAAAACAGGAAAAGAGACAGAGAACGAAATAAAGAAAAGGCGAAGTTTATACATGTTCATTGGCAAGCGTAAATGGAGAAAACAGAAGTTATAAGACTGATAAAGTAAAGAAATAAGAGTGTTGTGGTAACCTTGAAGTAAAGAATAAAACGAACACCTGATCCTACCCTGAACTGTTTAAAGGGGTATAATTCTTAATAAACAGAAAAGTCTTCAAAGGACAGTTGAAACCAATCATAAATAAAGACTTACCTGAATAGTTCCTATTTGAGTTGACTGGAGTACCACATCGTGCTGAAGTCCTCTTTGAAAGTCAAGACGTATCCTTTTTATTGAAAAGAAAAGAAAGGTTCATTGTTAATAAAAAGTTATTTCAGAGACAACCTTATCACTTACTTTTGCTCTCAGTGTATTTATTTAGAGACCCACAAGAGGGTCTACTACAATTCCATACCAGCTCTTACAGCAGTCTTTCCCGTCCCAGGGGATGCTGGACACCACTGTCACCTTCTGGCTGATCGTAAGACAGATGACTGTCCTGCGCTGGTCAGATGTTTTGCGTTGCCTGGCCCCATTCATCATGGTATGCAACCACCTCATCAGCAAGCACCACCAGCTCATCCTCACTAAATTTTGGTTTGCGGATAAGATCTTGGGCAGCCTTGCCCCTGGCCCTCTACTGGGATAATCTGTCTTGTTTGCAGGTCTGGATGGCTACAGGAAGCTGTGATATTTAATGGATTGTGATTTTCAAAATGGCTTCTGCAGTGCTTCCCATTCCAGTGGTGATGCGATTTCCACCGGAGCTAATAGCGCTGGCAAAGGTCCATATCACTATTTGCCCTTGTTTCAGTTGTAGTTCCGCCGGGCGCAAATAGCATTATTGTCAGAGCTGGGTGAGCATGCTCGTGATGTTTGTGATGCAGTGCTATTTGCGCCACGGGTCACAGCGGTAACCCAATTTCTGCTCAGCAGAAATAGCACCTGTTTACCGCATAACTCATGATGAAGCTGACTGTCTGGCCTGGGTCCTGGTGGGTCTGAAGCAACTTGTGTGAGGGAGACAGCGGTGCACACCAATACCTGAAAATCACTGAAAATGTTCGCCAGAGCTAGCTGTATGTTATGCATGAAGGAAACACTGTGGTTTCAGCAAGATGGTACCAGACCACAGTCTGGCACAGTCGGGTCACAGAAGGGGGAAGGAGAGGCTAGGGACCTTCAAAGGTTCAACTATGACCGCAGATAAGAATATAGCCATTCAGAACTGAACCACAGAGCTAAATCCGATAAAATATGATGTTCACACGAGGGGGGTTGCCACTATTATTCATAGCTAGCTGGGTTTCTGACTAATAGACAAGGCTGAGAACTCTGCCGGAAGGACCCTATTGGTTACAGGAGTGATATTGGAGTACACCAAACATAGATGAAACAGAATATTACAACTGTGTAGGCCAGAAACTATTCTTTCACAGGGTAGCGATGAGAGGGACAAGTGGATCTCCTCTAAGATTGAAGGTCTATAACCAGCTGTGCCAACTAACAGCATGAGAATAGGAGACTTTAAGAACATATAACAATCTCAATTTAGCAAGAACTACACAAAGCAAAGAATAGGATTCTCTCCTAATGATCCATGATAAAACAATGGTGAAACACGTGTAGAGAGAAAGAAAAGAGAGAAAGGAAAAATGATGTGAGATTTGTGAATAACAAGGTGAAGAAATATACCTTCTTTTTTGGATAACTTGTTAGGAAAATGCAAGTAATAAATAAGCAGTGATAAGAAAAATTGTTGACTGGACACTGTGATTTTGTTAGAAAGCAGAAGTAATCACCCTACTAAAAGTAAATTAGCTGGCACACAAGAAAGGATACCATTTGAGAACATTTAGAATTTTATTACATATTGCAACTGTCACAATATAGGTATCCACTGTGTCGACAACTACACACTTTAAAAAAAAGGCAGATTTGCCCAGGACTATAGCCTATTCTTTGACCGGCATCTTTGAAGAGAAACATATTCTTTCACAGGGATATCATCATCATATGAGCAGGTGACTTTAACACATATTGGATCCGCACCTGGATATCTCTTCTGACACCCCTCCCGGCCTGGGTTGGGTTTCAACTGCACCTGGAGAGGTCTAGATTCATGGGGGGGCAGGGATTTCTAAAGATTCTGACATCCTCTACTGGGACAATTATGGGACTTCACTGGTTCAAATCCCTGGGGCGCTGATTGGATGGAGATGCCTGCCTCTCTCGCTGCTATGGAAAATATCCCTAATTAAAATATTAATCCTCCTTGGAGAGTAATTTTAGGGGAATCATCTGGGCCAGAGGGCAGGCCCAAATCGGCCGGAATAAGCTTATATTACCCCTTATACAGGGGGTGGGGGGTAGTGCTAGCACTGCTGGACCCCTAAAATTACTACGAGGCAGCTCAGGCTCATTATCTAGCTTACTGGTTTGTGCCTAGCCCAAATAGAGAGAGCTATCACAGTTCTTGCTGTCACGATGAGCAGACCAGATTGCCCCAACCCAGCAGCAGTTGGAACATTGGGGCACATTAAGGGCCCTGACTGGATCAAGCCTCAAAGGAGGGCCACCTGGACCCAGTCTTGGCACCTCTGGCACCAGGCTCATGGAGCTAACCTCAAGGAAAACACAGGTATAGTTGGTCTGCCATTGAGTGATTGACTTCTGTGCTAATTGCAGTTAAGGGCGTGGCTCTAAGCCATTAGCTTGTGCATTAGTCTGCAATCATGGGTGTGGCAGAAAGCTTCTAGAATTAATTGCACAATGGGAGTGGCAGGGCGTGGTTGGCTATATAAGCCCCACCCAAGCCCTAAGGCATGCTTTGCGTTATTCTGCAGTAAGCAGCGAAACGCTCTCCTTGGAACTCCTGACAGCAATCTTCTACAAACCTGCAAAGAAAAGCCGGAGACCATCGGGCCTCACATACTCACCTGCTCTGACTTACCTGTGCCTCCAGCAATGACCCGGTTGTTCGTCGAGGACTCCAGCTTTTATCGAGGACTCCAGCGTTCATCGGTCGCCGGCACCTGCAGAAGCAAGAGAAGGAAAACAAGGTTAACCGCTGAGCTCATTCATCGTGCCCTGTCACCGCCGCACATTACTCACCACTTCCGTCCCCATCGACTGGATTCGTTCATCACGCCGGCTCACAGGCACCTGGAAAAGAGAAAGAAAAGGTTAGATCACGCAAACCGCACCTGAGCTCGCCCTGGGCCTTATACACAAGGCAGGCCACCCTGGCCCACTGGCTCAGCCGCTCACACGCGTTGCCCCAAACCAACGCACACCGAGGAGGGCTTAGTGCCACAACAGCGACACGAGTCACAACAGTGAAACGAGCACGGACTGCGGCATACAGATAAGGACAACACAGATAACTGGACACGGACAACATACAATACAACCGATTACACGGACAATAACAAGCACAGCAACACAAGCAACACGAGTTGTGACCACAGCAGTACTGGGTTGCCACTCGACTTCAAGGGTCAGTGAAGTAACTGGATCCTACAGGACATTGGCCCCTGCTGAGACTAAGCAGGAAGGAGAGCCCGCCAACCAAATGCACAAGGTGATTGCGCCCCAGCGTGGGGAACACATGTGGAAGGAGCAGGGTGGGGGTCACAGGTGGCAGGCACAGACAGTCTCACTCACCACCCTTTCCCATGTTGTAGGAGCTGACCCAAGGCCAGTCCAGGGAACAAAAGATGTGCAGCGCCTCTAACCAGGGAAGCAGACACTCCATGCATCAGCGCCCAAAGTCCCCGCAGAGACAAGGTGAGCGTAACACCTGCTTTAATCAGAACTATCATTTTGAAGGAGCTACAGTATGACACTAAAGAGATAAACATAGTAGTGTGCACTTGCCATGCACGTAATAGTATGGTGGCCAAATACGAGCTGCTGACTCTCGACTCACAGCTGATTTTGCCCAATCACATCCACAATGTGGACACAACAAAGGATTAACTCTGTTTACGATTTATAGAGAAGATAGGGTTCAGTAGGATAACAGATTCTTTTCGTGACAGCCAATTCATGACCCTGATTGTGTGTACGGAAAAAGTAGGAATAACTGCGTTGGATGTATTAATGTTTTTTAGGCTCCAGAACACACTCAGAAAGCTGTTCACCATGCTCCCGCGAGGAACCCCCAACTAATGGTCTGTTGCAGGACACAATAATATGAAATGGGCAGGGCCACTTAGTTTCCGGGTTATATGCCAAGATAATGAAATAGAACAAAGAGGAAAACATGATTAGCGCAAAATAATTATGGGAGAAGTTTTTCAGCACGCTATTTCTGACAAGGATTGCAAATACATTTGTGCGCAAACAAAACTCAAATCTATAAATAATCGCTTTAAACTGATGAACTTTAAATTTTTACATCAGACCTACTTCTTCATAAGTTTTACCCTGAAGTGAATTTAGAACGTGAGCAATGTGGCCAAGACTCTGTCGATGTATTCCTCAAAGCTTAGAAGTATGAGGGAATTTCTAGATTCTGGGAGGAGATGTTTGAGGGGATTTTTGTGATGCTGGGGGTTGAGGTTGACACACACCCAATGATGGTTTGCTGGGCTTCACACCGAATGTACCATCGCCAACCAGGAAGGTTTCTGGCCTTCTCTTTCTCCTAGCGAAAAGGTGCATAGCCCTGGCTTCGGGACAATGACTGTTCCCGTTTATGAATGTTTGGTTAATAGATATAATGTTTTGTTAAAAAATGGAGGCTCAGTACGGACTCAAAAAGGTGGGGCCTGGACTAGTGCCTCCCTTCAACCGGGATTAAACTAACGTTAACAAAGCACCTAGTGGAGACACTCTGACGTAATTTAGCTACCTATTCCTTTCTCAACATTCAATCCGTTCTATTTCAAACAAACAGTCAATTTTTATGGGGCACCCCAGATTCTATTTTACGAAAATAGATTTTATTTACTGACAAAAGAAACATAATTAGACAAGAAAAACGTTTAGTGCCAAAAAACAAACAAATCTCATCTATTTATACATTTTATGCAAATCAGAAGCTTGCTGATTGGGCAGTGTGCAAGTCTCGTATGCCTACTTAATGGATTGCTCATTGGCAGATTTACACTAAGAGAAAATGCATAGATCTAGACTTGGAAAACAGCATAACTCATGGGGAGCCATTTTTTAATGAAACAATCACTGAATAGTTTAAATTAGCTATCCCTGGCGGAATAACACACAGTGCCCAATAAAGTGATCGGCTCGGTGTGTCACATCTGAGACCACATAAAGTGTATTATGCAATGCATTTTCATAAATTAAAAATGTCGACACTGATGTGTTTCGGCCTATTTGTTTGGGGTCCACTCAAGCCATGGAGCGCCTCTTTTATTTCCTCTGGAGGCCTTCATCAGGACAGAAAATAGTTTTTTCACAACTTGGTTCTGTATACACAACGCTTCTGGAACAGGTTGTCAAGAGTCTGCTTTTTTTTCATTTACAACTCCTACAAACAATACACACATCAATCAATCATCTACTCATACTGACATTTCCTTCACCCCCCGCAATGTTTCATTTCACACACAGTAATAGGAAGAGAAAAACGTACTATTCAATGTTGTATATTCATGATGTCATATGATATGATATATGATGTGGCATTTATAATGCGCCTATACACAAGTATTTCTTGGCACAAGAAGGCAAGGAGGAAACAAAGGGAGGACAAAATACTGATCTTACTAGGCCTTGTGTCATTCAGATCACGCAAGTGCGGGGAAGAGGGAAGGGAAGAGGTGCCGGGGGGAGAGGAAGGGGGAAGTGCAGTTAACTCACAAGTGCAGCCAGCGGGTGGCTCATAATTGCAGAGAGAAGGGACTGTAGGGTTGCAGATACAGACCCTTAAGTGCTGGGGAGCCCGGAGGCAGTGCAAGGGCATTTGGACATGCAGAAGCCTGGGCCCGAGTTCAGATGGTGACCAGGTGACCAGAGGGCAGAGCAGTCAGGTGCATCAGCAGAGGAGAGAAAGAGAGAAAGTAGAAGCAAAAAGGAAGGTCCTGAGTTGCTTCCAGAACCAGAGGTGGTTCTGCTCAAGTTTGAGAGAGGCAGGGAGGCTGTTCCAGAGGGAGGCCCCAGCCGACGAGATAGATCTGCCCCATCTCTCTGCTTGGAGAAGTGTCTAACCCTCAGAGAGTTGGAGGTGGATGAGCAGAGATCTCAAGAAGGAAGATGGTTTGGAAGAGAAAGGTTGAAGTAGAGCGGTCCCAGGCCCCAGAAAGCCTTGTGGGTGATGCAGAGGGTCTTGAAGTTGATCCTTGCAGCCATGGGGAGCCAGTGAATAGATTTCAGAGCTGGAGAGATATGATCCCTGGGCTTGAGGTCCAGGACAAGTCTTGCAGTCGTGTTCTGGATATGTTGTAAAAGTCAAAGAGTAGAGGCAGGACGATTTAGAAAGAGGTTGTTGCAATAGTCCATCCCAGAGAGGACCAGAGCTCTGGAGACAGTGAGTTTCTGTGGAAAGTGAGAAAAGTCAGAATACCTCTGAGGAGGTGCAACTGATAGTTTGACTTCTTAGAGATGTCAGAGATGTGAGGACAGAAGGAGAGGGTGGAGTCGAAGATGACACCAAGGTTTTTATCCTCACAGGAAGGAGCAGGAAGACGACTCATAGTGAGCTGCCAGAGAGAGAGAGAGAGGAAAGGATGGAGCGGGAGGAGGATCTCAGTCATACTGGCATTAAGGCAGAGATCATTGGCGGAACACCATTCCTGAGTTGCGGCCAGACACTCTGGTATGAGAGAAGAAGCAGAGGTGACTGAGGGGAGCCGAAAGAGAGCTCAGTGTCATCCACATAACATTGAAGATTGGCGCAGAAAGTAGCGATGCGGTAGGCAAGCGGTGCCAGGTAGTGGCTGAAGAGCCAGGGAGAAACGTTAGACGCCTGGGGAACACCACATGTAGAGAGAGAGAGAGAGAGAGAGAGAGAGAGAGAGAGAGAGAGAGAGAGAGAGAGAGAGAGACACAGAAGAGAGGAAAGACCCCAGTTGGACCTGAGAGGAGCGGTCAGTGAGAAAGGAGGTCAACCAGGCCAGGGCCTGATCAGTAATACCAAGGTTGTCATGGAGGCAATTGAGCAGGATCGTATGGTTGAAAGTGTCAAAATTAGAGGATTGATCGATGAGAATGAGGACAGAAGGGGGATTAGAGTCATTATTGGAGAGCAAGACTTCACGGGTGTTCAGGAGAGCAGTTTTGTGCTTCTGGCAGCTCTGAAACCAGACTGGTGGTCATGGAGGCAACCAACAGATCCGGGTTTGAATGGGCCTTTGGCCATTCGGCCCATAGCCGGGCCGATCACTACTTGAAGGGCGAGGCTCTGGGGGCCGGTCTGAAAGGGGGCCGGTGTTGAGCCAGCTTACAATATATTTTACCTTGGCTTGCCTGCGGGCTGCAGGCTGCAGCCCGCTCAGCAGCCAGCTTGTGTCTCGTTGCGGAATGCACAGCGGATGCATTCATCAAAGAAAGGTCACACACAAGTGTTACCTTTCTTTGCTGAATGAATCACAATAGAGAGTAGGTGTGCTGGACTGGCAGTGCCCCTGAGCCAAGCCGATCCGCCGGTGACGGTGTGGCGACAGGAGGCCACCGGATCATTGTTGCAAATGCCATGTGATTAAAGTTGGCAAGTTGTTGCAAGTGGGTGGTGGGTGGACCGATCATGACGTGTGTGGATCTTCCACGCTCCCGCCTTTCATTCTGCCTCCAGGTGCCCGCCGCCATGCTGCACTCTTTCCTCAAGTGCATGAAGAGTATAGGACGTCCAGATTCAGCATGCAGAACAGTGGAGGAAGGAGTGAGCTGAGCAGACTGCCAGAGACACAGAGAGAGCGAGAGAGAGCGAGCGAGAGAGAGAGAGAGAGAGAGAGAGAGAGAGAGAACACGCGCTGGTACGCCATACGGCCTCGAAGCAACCCTAAACACAGCCATCAGAAACAACACGTGACATGGGACAGTGCAAGGGAGGCGCTCCAGCAACAGCGAGGACGCAGATGATACCAATCCCAGCATCTACCACCTGACCCAAAACGACAAGATTCTTTTTAAAACATACATTGTTTTTATTAAGGCATTCATTTAGCGCTTGGACCACACTGCATTTCATGGAATAAACATGCTTTTCTTTGAGCACTTACCCAACAAATTTCAAGTAAGTGATAACGCGAAAGACAGAGTATCACGGTTATGTCTCCCAAGGCACTTCATTAGCACGGGAACAACACCGTACCTCATTGAATTAGTGGTGGACTCAGAGCCCAACGTGTTCATTGAATCAGTGGTGGACTGGGACATAGGCGCTGAGCATGCTGGGTCAAAGGGGACAACTGGCCACGTTCGCTTTGAACAACGGGAGCAGGAGACTTGTCATAACACTGCATAGAGCAGTTTCATTGAGTAGGCTGGTTCGTAGTGCAGACATGCTGCCAATAAACCGATAGTCAAACGCAAAATAAATATGCATCTCTTCCTTGAGATATTTGTGGTTTGACAAGCCGTCTGGCAATTTGTTGGAAGAACTCCTTTCCTCATGGCCGCACAGCTGCGTGTGTTCAATTAAAATCTGCCAGTCTGCACGAGTTGGGAGACATGTTTACTACTGACACTGTGCCCTTTAGGGACATGCTAGAAAGATGCAAGCCTTCCGTCACAGGGGCTGGAGGGGGGCATGAGAGCAAGAACGGGGGAGTGTACTTGGTGGGGTAATTCGGAGGCACATACTTTTCAACACAAAAGTCATACAAGGATGGGTTTTTGCGAATGGCACTGAAGGATAATTTTGTCAAACCAACATATGGATAGTGCATAATATTTACCCAAATATATAGCTAAGAGTTACACAAATTCTTCTTGGAGGAGGTCCTAGGTTTTCATTACATTTATCCATTTAGAGATAGAGTAAATAATGCCATAGTGAATACCTGGCGCTGCCTCCAACCACAATTCGTATAACCTTGAGCAACTAAGGGTTAATTCAATTCATGTGAGTACCGACACAGGTGAAAGTTGGATTGCCTATATTCAACAGCTGTAAAGTTAGAGTCCGGGTTTTAAGTACAAGGAGGCAACAGATCTTTACCACTCCTATCAACACCCCTGCCCGTCTGTAACTGTCTGTGTTGTCCCTTGGGTAGCTAGCAGGCTCGGATCTGCGTGAAATGACTGAATTTAAAAGTCTCAGTCCCAAAAGTCTGATTTTCTTTTTCTTTTCCTATTTGTTCGCATATATATATATATATATATATATATATATATATATATATATATATGGGAGACCCCCTACAGCCCCCCACCTTACCCCTATACATTTTTATAAACTTTACCACCCCCATATATATATATATATATATATATATATATATATATATATATATATATATATATATATATATATATATATATGCACATACATATAGGGGGCAGACTTTTTGGACTCAGACTTTTTGTCCTCAGTAATCTTGTCCTATTCCAGCAGGCTCTACTGGTGGATGTGCGTGTACACAGAAAACCGAACCTTTTCCATGTTCGTTGTGCTGGAATTGGGAAAAAAAGAAATAGTGGTACTCTGGCTGCATCCAAAACAGAGATGGTGGGATGGTCGGACAGATTGGGGGGCAGGGGAGTGTGTAGTGGTAACCAGAATTACAAACTTTGGCTCAAATTGTTGGATTTCAAGGTCTAGACAGTAATAAAGTCTTATAGAGTTTACTTACAAAAAACACAAATTGCATGATAAAGCCACATGACAACATGTACATCCTTATAGCAGCATGTTAAACCAGAAGAATATTCTTGTGGGTTTAATGTTCAGATCTTCAATGGTAAATTGTAGGCTCCAGAATGCAAGATAATGTCAGCCTGAAAAATCGTGTTAACCTCACTGTACTTTCAGTGATTTAAGACATGTAATACAAGAAGTTGTGTGTGTAATAAACAAAGATAGATAGATATGCAGATTCTTTGTCGCAAACTTTCAGCTCGTTGTTATTCATGATGTTCAAAACATTTGATTAATGACTTAAAGCAACTTTATTGGGAAGGACGAGGCCAGCCAGTTGTAAATACAAGAGAACGTTTCTGGGTTTAGAGAACAGCAGAAAGAAGAGAATTTGATGAGACGGTTTACCACCTGAAGTGTAATGTTTGCGTTGGTATGGAATTTTGGGCGTGCATATGTAGATGAGTCATGACACCTGCACACGCGTATGTGGCTCTACCAGTGACACATTAACCCTCCATAAGTAACATTTTCCGTAAAGTCTTGAATTGACGTGATTCACGTATGATGGTTTGAGGGCCACTTTTTTGAGGCGAGGGGTGGGCCACTTTTTTTTGGGTGTTCGGGCCTATTTCTTGTTCCAGTCCGACCCTGCAACAGATTCAGCATGTAGATTAAGCTGGGAGATGGCCAGCCTTTCCAAGATTTTGCCCAGGAAAAGTGTGATGGAGATCGGGCGATAGTTAGCCGGAGAGGAAGGATCGGCCGAGGGCTTCTTTAGAAGAGGGTGCACAAGAAAGTGCTTAAGGGGAGGAGAAAGTTCCAGTGGCAAAGGAGTGATTGCAGAAATCGGTGAAGGCTGGAGCAAGGTTGTCGATGTGGTCCTTGATTGTTCTGGATGAGCAGGGGAGAGCCTGCTTTGACAAGACTTTCACAGATCAGACTTGTCTAGAAACATCATCCGGGGTAAACATTCAATACAATTCCCAATGTGTATAATTGCTCCTTAGTTAAACATTTTGCTAAACACTTTCATCATGTGTACATCTAAAAGAGAAAAACAAAAGTGCACACAAGCCCTTTTAATAAATCTTGTGACATTCTACACTTCTCATTACAGAAATTCGAACTGCTTATCTCATTCCATATTGACATTTCATCCAACTTAATTTTCTCACTTGAAAACAGGGAGCACAACAAACTCAATGGTGACACCAATCTTTAATCTATCAAGTCATGTGTTGACACCACAAGAGATCAGTATACTCAATAAGGGCCTAAATGTTGTCCCTATGAAGAGTGCAGACATTTTTGAGACAGAGATAGAGCTCAGAAAATTCTTTAGACTGATTAGACTGAAGTATTTTCTCAAAAACAAGACTTACGAAACACCTGCAAATTGTACATGCCTAAAAGATCCATCTTCTTTTAATCCCCCTCAGATTTTAATCAGTCTGTAAATTGTCACTTTTGAAAACAGGATTCTCAGGCAGATTAGAGAAAAGGGGCCTGCGTTCAACTCTTGTAAAGAAAATCTATCTTTTGATGAGCAAAAAAGCACTTTGAACTATTCAAAATAATAGTAATACATCCTGCAGATAAAAGTGAAGGAATAGTCCCGTGGGACCCTCAAACCTATGAATTTGGATGCCTCTCTTTACTTAACAACACGTCAAGCTATGAGAAACTTAAAGATGACCCCACCACTTGGTTACAACTAGAAATACTATGTTTATGTGAAGACCGATTGTTTCGATAATTGGGTCCCTCCTAGGGCCTATGTGGATTTTTTCATCAAACCATTTGTCCTGAAAACTCCAGCATACATCAAAGACACCACAGATATTGTAAAGTGGTTCAAAGGTTTGGTCATAGAAGAGAGAGGCCTTTTAGTGTCCTCTGATGTAGAATCACTCTACACCAATACTCTCCAAAATGACTTTTTAAAGGTTATTGAGAGGTGTCTCAATAGCAGGGAAGTAGGGCAGGATGTAGTTCCAACATTGTTCATAGTGGAATGTGCTAGAATATCAATTAAAGAAACAATGTCAAGCAGATAAGAGGTACTAGCATGGGAGGAATGTTCCCCCCGGATGCGGTGAATTTATATGTAGCATGTTTTGAAGACCTACACATGTTTTTTTGTAACTTTATTTTTTGCTTGGCAGACAGTTATGCAACAATACCAAAAAAAGCTATACATACTTTTGGCCTCAGGCCGGGGGCAACTTCAAACAGAATTGAGCGACACATGCACATACATCCAGCACTGTGGACCGTAACATCAGTCAGAGGGGCATGAACCTGCCTGACCACCCACATACCTGCACTTCCTAACAGTTGTTTAATCAGCCTAGTGGTGTGCCAGATAACCTCAGAATTCACACTAAATGTCTTTCTGTTTGGACGTGCCAGGAAATGTACTTATATACACATCTTCACAGTCCTCAGCCCAAGTGAGGTCCGACATTCCAGTCCCTACCCATCTGGGGATTCGCATCCTTCCACTTTTCTCAAAAAACGGTGTTTTGCCATCATGCATCCCAGATTAAGAAAGGATCTAACCCTCTGCTCGGGGGTTTCTTCCCACAGCCCAAACAGAACACTCATGGGAGAGTATTGCAGTGTACGCTTCATGATATAAGTTAGGGTATCCAAAACATGCCTCCAAAGCCCACCCAGACGGTGGCAGTCCCAGAACATATGTGAATGATCCTCCTACTTGGCTTTACAGCAAGGACACCTACCCTCCATGTCAGGGTAGATCCTACTAAGTTTATTTGGGGTATAGTGCAAACTGCTCAAAATCTTCTACTGAATAAGTTTAAATCTGGAATTTAATGACACAACTCTGAGCTCTTTTGCCCAATGTTTCCCAGCCGGGGCCACCCTCTTACTTGATTTGCCAACAATCATCCCATATAATGTTGCAAGTATTCTGAGCCACCCAAAGGAGTTGAAAATGTATATTAAAAATGTATTCTCAGGGGGCTCTACATGGTATGCCTCCCATCACACTGCTGCCCGTACCGGTAGTACTGCAGAATTTCCATCGTTGTACCTCTGTGCCCCTGTTTCCACTTGCGCATAGTAAGGAACTCCGCCCCCCCCCACCCCTTGGAATAGATGCCCCAGTTCCTGGTAGCCCAGTTTCTCCACACTCCCCGAAGGGCCCCATCCCAAGTAGGGCTTAGCCTGGTTAGCCGGAAGATAGTGCAACATGCCCAAATAGTAGTATACATGGGGTCAAATGGACAGTCATCTGTGTACGTGGTGTGGAGAAGTAGGGATTTAATATCAGCGTTACCAGCGGCCACGCGCTCCATTCGGACATAATGGGAAAGCACCTCAGTTCCATACCGGTATGTTGCAAATTGCATCTGCGCCGCTAATCAGAACATCTCAAAATTTGCTGTATCAAGTCACCCATTTTTTCCAAACTTCTCCTGTGTACTATAGAAATTGTAACAGAGAACCGTGGAGTTTAGCAAAGAAGTCCCAGCACGGCCTTTAGGGCATGTTGGTGAACAGATACAGCAGCTTGGGCAGGAGAATCATTTTCACCAGTGATTCCTTACCCGCCAATGAGAGCGGAATATTCCGCCATTTCAGCAATTTATGGGAGACATCGGTCCCATGCTGTTCGTAGTTTAAAGAGAGAAGAGCCGTCTTACCCCTACTTATCCAGAACCCCAAATATTTGAAACTGTCAGGTGTCCACTTCAGAGGGTACATCCTGCAAGGCCTAGCTGTGTCGTCGGTTAGGGGGAACATTTCTGACTTTATATAATTAATCGTGAACCCTGGAAATGTGGCAAACTCAGTGATGTCCTGCATAATTGGATCCAGGTTTACATGCAGATGCCTGACAAATAAAAGTACATCATCCGCTTAGAGTCTGATCCCTATCATCCCGTGGAACTGTCTAATCATTTCTGCCATGGGCTCTATTGTATAATGGGCATAGTTTAGCCAGGTATAAGTTTTGGTTCAATGGCCTAGGTTTGCTGCATGCATATGTCAATTTTACCTATAACCGCTTACCAATCATGATCTTCAAGTGTGCTTGAAAATCCATCAATATGTTATGGAACTACACAAAAATAAACCAAACTTATTGTGAGACCCTCATGGGAAAATGACAAAGAGTTACGTAAAGCTCTACTATTACACTCAACCTGAGGTGGCAGGTATCGGTCCAAGTCAATGACATTAATTGTATTAGTTAACAGGTGTGTAGCTTGAATAGCTGCAGCCCTGGTCGTAACATCTTTATTCCCCAGTGCGGGATTCAGGAGTGATCGACAGATGGAAGAACATGAAAAACTAAATGAGATTGCCTGTCATAATTCAATCATCAAACAAACAGGAGTCCTTCTGCCAGTTCCTTTTGTGCTGTAACGGTCTTAATATAATCCCACTTAGGGTCAGTCTTATCCGATAGCCTCCACACCACAACTACGTCTGACCATATGACTGAGAGGTGTCTTGGTCAATGTTGTTCCTAATCGAGGCATCATATTCTCTAACAACTCGCGCTAATTTAGGGACCATTGCCATGCACACTGTTTTCACCTGGATAGCAAATTTGTTATGGGCTGAAAGGGTGCCTCCCAGTCCAAAGCAGGACCTATTACTTTCCAATTTTGTATAAAGCCATCATTGAACTTCGGAAATGAAGATAAAGCAGCATTTAGTTGCCCTGAGTTCTTCCTTTGTTTAGTCCATCCGGGTTGCTTCTTTAATTTATGATTGTTTATGAAGATTGATCACATAAGGAACTGAGAGTTTGAGATGAGTCCTCATCTAATTGGGACCAGGCCTGCAGATAAGTGTTGTACTGGGCCTTTTAATTAGGACACCTTTTATCAGCAGTTCAGAGACTTTCAGAAACAGCACACAGTGAGAGGAGGGATGGTTTCTTTCTGTTTATCTTCTGCTGTGTTTTGGGTCTGTAGATGTGAATGATTTTAAGAAACAAATGATGCTCTTTAGTGAATGCTTGCTTGTGTTGTACCAAATTATGTTTCAGGGTTCCTGTGTTGTGTGCATTTATCATCAATGATAATGATTATGATGTGGTATTTATATAGGGCTTTCGGCAAAGCGCTGTGCATAGAGCATATTAACATACAATTATCACCCACCCAAAGTTAATATTCATTTATTGACCTCCGAAGAATGAAAGGCTGAGTTGGCATTGTCATGATTCGAACCAGCAACGTGCAGGTCTCTCGGACATCGCAGCGAGTGTTGAACCTGCTGAGATATCTTATCAGTGCATGATGTACCAAGATGCATCTATGTGGTTTGCTCATACATATTAATGTGTGAGAGAAGGATTTCACAAATGTAAGTACTTGTTTGAAGCCAGACATCTTTTCTACACAACATTGTTAGATGTGTCCTATTCATTTTCAAGTTTCGTAATATTCTGGTTGCATTTCACATACTATGCACACTCTTGTTAAGGCAAACTATTTTTATTATTACAATTTAATGTGAACTCTAATTATTAAAACAGTGTGTACATTACTGCCACCCCAAAACTTTAACAAGGGCCCAAATTAGTATGCTGTGTCTAGTTTAAACGTCCATTAAACCTTAACATGCAGTCCATGTTGTAAATGGTACTATAAATGGTCACCGGCATTGGTGAGCGGTATGGGTGAGTGGTTGTCATTGTAGCAATCATAGTGGACACAGCCTCTTTCAAATCTTCAAAACTACACTTAAAACATTCAAAACCCGACTCTCCAGTCAGCACAAGCACTGGTATAGAACAACAATGAAATGGTTACATTTGTAATGAAATGGAAACTCACTTACTTTAGTGATAATCCAGATAGGTATTTAACTGTTTTATGTAGCGTGTCAGCGTTGGCTGGATGTCACATATGTTTTACTCTCTTGTGAAGGAAAAAAACTCATTTTACTCCCTTGAAATCACATTTACACTTAAAGTTTTAAAATAGGGAGTAAAATACTCTCACCTCAAAATCTTACCTGCAGAACAGTTTGGGACAGTCCTGAGGTTTGGCTTTATCTAGTTTTTTGGTTCCCTTGTAATACATGACACACTTGTTCAAGAACTGTACTCATAGATTTGAATTGACCTGTTAAATTATTGAGTTACATTGATTAAAGAACAACAACCACAGGACTCTGTCCTCCCTCCCAACACATCCCTTAGTTATCCGACTCGACAATATGAAGCAGTTTATTGCTACAGCAGTTGTTTGTGTCTTTAACGATACTTATAACAACTGCATGGCTATCAGTCAGAGTGTCTCGAAGGCAAGCAATGGGTTGGTATCCACAACTTGCAACAGTTGAAATGCTGAGGCATTTTTGCAGCAGGTAATGGCACAATGTCTACTTTCACAGGTTTCAACTGTGACCTGAAAAATACAACTTGTTTCTTGGCCTGGGGTGCAGCAGTGGTTGGGTAACAATGGGCACATGAGTTCCAATTAGTTGAGGGTTAAGGGGAATGGATGGATGGCCCACGAGGTTTTGCTTTCTTGCCATCTTTATGGTAAGATATGAGAGGATCACCCAAGAAATGTTCAGCCCCACCATTTGGAGACCTTGTGCAGTCCACACAAGTCAAATCCTCACCCTGCAAGTTATTTAAGAGAACGTAATTAGCTTATCAGCATATTAGCTTGTGCAATAGGGGCTGTGACAGAGTCTGAGGTTTCTTTAATGGGCACGGCAGGTAACATCAGGCTTGCATTTATTTTAGTCGTATCATATTGTGGTGGCTCTGGTAAATGTTCCACCCCGCAAAGTGTGATTAGCATTTATATGCGCTCCAACTCACTTGCCAGCCCATCCTTCTCTAGGGCTTAGCTACTGGCAATAATACAAATTCTCATCCAAGTCACTGAAGCGCAAAACATCGGCAAGGCAGAGTGCAGGAATGTGTCCCAGATGACGCTGGATTGACTAAAGGGTGTTTCTTTGGTCCACCTCTCCTCCCCTGGCACCAGGTCGTGAAATCCCCACAATATTAGATATGGGGCTGGGTGCCCTGCTTCCTCCTTATAATGATTTATGGGTGCATCAAAATGCAGAACAAAGACGACGTGGAGACCTAGGGCAATAAAGCATCACAATACAAAACAACGGGGCCACAGTTACTTATCCCGCTCAGCGGAAAGAAACTCATGTCAGTATAGACATAAAGAGAACCTCAACCTCCAAGAAATGTCTACTATTCTCTGTTGGGTTCTGGGGCAGGGAGTCTTCTGGCACCCCAAACGCCTGGGGGGCTTGGCATCCCAAGCAGATGTCTGTTTTAATACAAAATTGAAGATCATATTAAATGTTTTATATAGTGCTTTATACAGCAGTTTAGCCATGTATTTGCGTGGCAAACTAAAGTGATTACTATGACCCAGACTGAATTTCTTGACTGAGTAAGAATATAGGCGAGCTCAGCCTTGCATGGGTACAAACCTGTGCTCTGCAGACTTAACACAGATATAATCAGTGAGCGCTTGACTGATTGAGCTTCTACTGTGAATATCATAGGTGGCTTGCAGCACAGAGATGTATCACCCTGCAAGATGGGGGGAGACACACACAACATTCTAGATCATGGCTGCTCTTGGCTTGCTGTTTGACCTGCTATCTCCGTGACACGACTGATGTTACACAGCACACATGTTGTCCTTGTGTACCTCGTTCAGAACTGATTTTTATCCTGTCAGCAAACCAAGTTAATTTGGTCCATATTGACTCATCCAAGCCTGATGAGGTTTGAAGTGGCCCTAAAAGAATCCTTCCACAGATGCTTTCTATGGATGCCTGGAGCTGGTAGCCGGGCACTTGCATGACATAGTTGTGTAATTCAATGCTCAAAGGGAGAATCTTTGATTGTCACCCCGACCGATGTGTTGCTACATTCCTGGATTAATGCCTCTCTGTGAAGACACCACTTAGATTCTTACCTCACATGCATGTTGCCTTAGCTTCACATACAGTGTTAGCATTACCTTCAGTCGAACCTCTACTTTAGGCCACATGGGCAGAGCATTGGCAGGTCATCCCAATATCATCTAAACCTTCTATGAACATCTGTTCAATTCATATGTACCAAATACTTTAAAAGTCTTAGCGTCTTAGTCATCTTGTTTATTGAGACTTCAAATGCCACACTTCCTGGACTTTTGAAGTCTTTCCATCTCAGACCCTTAGCAACTATAAAGTATCAACCTGCCTCTTCACAGGTACCACAAAATGTGAGCACATGATACCTGTTAATGTTAATGTTAATGTTAAAGGTCATTTGTACCGCGCACTTTCACCACTGGAGTGGTCCCCTGGCGCTCTGGCGGCTCTGAAAGAGGGAGGGAGGGGTGGGTTAGTGGGCGGAGGCTGGAAAAGTGCAAGATTGCAGTGATGTGCTGTTGGCAGCTTCAGCCCGGTGGTTCCATCGGCTGGGCATGGGGTGTATGCGGCCGGTAGTCGTCGTGTGCTGATGTGCGAGTCTATGTGTGTTTTGTTGTTGCAGTGTAGTGAAGTTCTTGCGGTTTGCTGCGCTAGAGGTTTGTGGTTGTGTTTGATTTGGAGTTTGAGAGGTGTATGCAGAGAAGGAAATTGTTAGTGGTATTGGTTAGTTGGTATCTCTATCCTGGATTGAGCCAGTTGGGCTCGTGTAATCTTACACAACGGGATGCTTGTACGCCCTGTGCCTCAGGAGGTATGTGCCCATTTTTGCATTCGAGGCCGTTTGAGGATTTAACTGTCCCCTCCGCCCGCTCCCTTAATAACTTTACATGCTCCTCACCCCCACCACATGATTAGCGCAGCTGCTAGTGTCCATACTTCCGATTGTGGGGTGATTGGTGGTATCTCGTCCGTTCCACAGGCCTGTGGTACCTAGTTGTGGCTGTACGGGCGGTGGGGGATGGTAAGGGTTGGCTGGAGTTGTTGCCTCCATCTCCCTGGGTCTCGCGGGTGGACCCCTGTGTCCAGCGTCAGCCCTACTGGTGCTCGGGGTGCTTCTGTCGTTCTAGGGGTTTGTCAATGTCCTTTTTTTGAGTCGTTTGTCTTATTGTTGTTTCGGTTTTAGTCTGGTGTTGAAGAGGTAGGTTTTTAATAATTTTCTGAATTTAAGGTGATCTTTGGTGTTCCTTATTACTTTTGGGATGTTGTTCCAGGTTTTCGCGGCTAAGTGGTAGAAAGCGGTGCCTCCGAGTTTCTTCTTGATGTAAGGTTTTTGTTCCAATCGGATTTCGTTGGTTGATCTGAGCGGTCTCGTTGGCTTGTAGATTGTTATTTTTTTTGTGGGAATTCTGCTCCTTGTCTGCTGATTGCCCTGTGCGTTATGCACATTGTTTTGAAGATGATACGCTGTTTTACTGGGAGCCAGTGTAGTGTTTTTAGGGCCGGGGTGATGTGGTCTCTTCTGGATAGTTTGAGGAGTAGTCTGGCTGCTGTGTTTTGGATCCGTTGTAACTTCTTCAGTAGGTATTCCGGTATACCGAGGTAGAGGCTGTTTGCATAGTCGATACTTGACATGATGAGGCCGACGATGGTGAGTGTTTTGTGTGTGAAGGAGAGGAAAGGTAGTATTTTTCTTGCCGTGTGGAGGAGGAAGAAGCATTTCTTGACTGTTGCGGTAATTTGTGGTTCTAAGGTTAGGGTGTTGTCCATCAGGACTCCCAGATTTTTTACTACCTTAGATGGTGATGGTGCAGATCCCATTTCCGTTGGCCACGGGATGGCAGTTTCCTTCTCTTGGTCTTTGGATATGATCATGATTTCGGTTTTTCCTGGGTTGATTTTCAGGTTGTTGGCATTCATCCAGTTGAAGACTTCTTTTAGACAGTCGGTTAAGTTTGAATGATCGGCTTGGGTGTCTTCGATCTTGTAGATGATTTGAGTGTCGCCTGCGTAGTTGTAGCATTTGATGTTGTGTTTCTTGAAGATTCTGATTACTGGGGTTTGGTAGATGTTGAAGTACAGTGGATATAGTGAGGTTCCTTGTGGTACTCCACAGTCGTTGACTCGTGGGGTGGATTTGAAGGGTTTGATCCAGACGGTTTCAGTTCTGTCTGCTAGGAATGATTTAGTCCAACGTAGCGCTGTGTCTGTTATGCCTATGTCTTCTAGTCTTTTGGTTAGGGTGTCATGGCTAACTGTGTCGAAGGCTGCGGAGAGGTCGAGCAGGATAAGGGCAGATGTTGTGTTGGAGTCTGCGTTTGTTTTTAGGTCATCCCAGATGGATAGTAGAGCTGTTTCTGTACCTCTTGCGGGTCTGAATCCGACTTGAGCTTGGTTTAGCAGGTGGTGTTCTTCAACGTATTCTTGTGTTAGTTTGTATACGTAGGTTTCGAGGAGTTTGGCCGGGTAGGGGATGTTGGAGATTGGTCTGTAGTTGGAGAGGTCATCTACGTCCCCTCTTGTGTTTTTCAGATGTGGTTTGATGTAAGCCGATTTGAAGATCCTTGGTACTGTTCCTGTTGCCAGTGATAGATTTAGAAGGTTTCTGAAGTATTCTGCTGGTGTTCCTTGTCCGAGGATTGATTTGTAGATGTCCGGGGGGCAGGGATCCATCGGTGAGCCCGCTTTCTTGTTGTGTTTTATCAGCATTGCGAATGCCTCTGCTGATATTTCTGGGTAGTTATTGAGTTTGTGCAGCGGTTCTAATTTAGGTTCGTTTGGTTGTAAGTCGCTGCTGGTTGGTCTCTGTTGGATGGTTTGTCGGATGTCATTGATTTTCTTTTTGAAGTGGTCTGCAAGATTGTTGCATAGTTTCTCCGAGGGGGTTGGGGTGTTGTCACAGCCTGGTGGGTTTCTCATTTCTTTAATGATACGGATCATTTCTTTTTGTGTGTTGGTGGCATTTGTGATTCTGTCATCATAATGCCTTCTCTTTGCTTTTTGAATTTCCTTCTTGTATGCGTGAGTTTGCTTCTGGAACATTGTTTTTATGTTTGGGTTGTAATCTTTCCTCCATTCCATTTCCATCTTTTTGTTTTCTTTTTTCATGGTGCTTAGTAGTGGGGTAAACCATTTTGCCATTGCTCTCTTTTTTGATGGTGTGAATGGTTTTTCTGGGGCCATCTTGTCAATTGTATCTGCAACCCATTTGTGTAGTATCTTAGCTTTCCCGTCTAGGTCAGCTAGGTCTAGTTCTGTTGTTGAGGGCTTGGTTAACTCCAGTTGTTCGAATATGTTGCCTTTTTTGACATCTTTCCAGTTTCTTTTTGTGGTGGCTGTGAGTTTGGGAGGTTGGATGTAGGCTTGAGTAGGCAGAGTGATTACGAATGGGATGATGAGATGGTCGCTCCACAGTATTTGTATCGGCGGTGCCGTGGTGATGAGTTTTTCCTCTGCGAATATTGCGTCCAAGGTGTGTCCTGCGGAATGAGTTGCCCCTTTTACTAGTTGTCGTAGTTTCATGGTGGCGAGTTGTTCAATCAGTGAGTTTTGTGAGTTGGCATGACTGTCTTCGAACCAGATGTTGAAGTGCCCCAGTATGATTAGGTGTTCGTGGTTGATGGCTATGTTGGTTATGGCTTCTATGAAGTTGTCGAGGAAGGATGCATCATAAGTTGGGGGTCTGTACACCAGGATGAATGTGACGTTGGTTTTTGGGCTAGCTGTTAGATGTATGATCATGGACTCGCAGTTGGGGATGTTGAGTGGTTCGTCTGTTCTTATTTTCAGCTGTTCTTTAAATGCTATTGCGATGCCTCCTCCTTTTTTGTTTTTCCTGTTTATTTGAAGGCATTTAAAGTTTGCTGGAAGGCAGCTTTGGAGTGTGATTTTGTAGTTGTCGTCCAGCCAAGTTTCTGTGATGAAGAGGATGTCGATGCTGTTGTCGTCGAGTAGGTCGAAGATCTCTGTAGAGTGTTTTGACATGGATCTTGCATTTATTAGATTGCAGTGGAGTTTAGAGGTGTATCTTGGTTTGCCTTGTTTTGTTAGGGTCGTTTTCTGATCTTGTTCAGGAGCAGTTTTCAGGTTGTCAGCGTTCTCGAGTAGTTCTTCTAGGTTTAGCCTAGGGTTTTTGTTTTCATCTGGTTCATCTTCCAGGGGACATGTTGTGGGTTGGGGGTTCTTCTTGCTTTGGTGATGTATGGTGTTATTGCTTCAGTTGTGTGCTTGTTGTATCTGGTGGGGTATGTCCTTCTTCATGATGTTGGTAGGTTGTTCAGTGTAGTTGGTTTTGGCGTCGCGTTGGTTCGATCTGGTGAGTAGGTCTCAGCGAGGTATGGAGTTAGGTAAAGGGATTTGTCTCTTCTTTCAGTGTTGGTCCGATCTTTGAACCTGTCTGTGGGGGTGTGTTCTGCTGTTGCGGTTCTTAGTTGAAGTTTCGGGGTGTTTGTTCTATCTTCTCTTCTTTCCCTCTGGGTGGGTCGTTTGCGCGGCATTGTACGATTCCGAGTTGTTTTTAGTCTAGTTGTTGTCTTGGTCGGGGTGTAAGGGTGGAGTTGGGGTTTGTATAGTTATATAGTTGGGTTCTAACAGTGGCTCTCTTTAGTCTCCGTCTCCCTAAGCGACAGTGCAGTTTGGGCACGGTGGCCCTGCTAGGTTTGAGACGCCTGTACAGTGGGAGAGAGGCCTGTCAAAGCAGTCTGGAGAACTGACAATGCAGTTTGGGTATGGTGGCCCTGCTATCAATGGAGTTTGGGGAACAGACAATGCAATTTGGACAGAGTGGCCCTGCTGAGTTTGAGACACCTGTATAGTGATGGTGATCCTGCATTTTTGGATGGTCTTTGATATGGCCTGTTTCTGCCACGTAGCCTTCTGCTTGTGCCACTCCTTCCTTGCCACTTTCTGCAAGTCTTTTATTATTGTTTACTTATTTTGTACAGTTCTATAGTGTCCAATATCCTGACAGTTTCCATGGCACCCTAAAAAGTATATTAGGTTTCAAAATATTTCAACACAAAAAAGGTTCATGGGTTATTAAAATTTGAAGATGAAGAAGATTTTTGGTTAAATCGAACAGACTGTATAGCCAAGAGAACAAAGTAAGCAAGTACTTTAGTCATGCAGTTATATTAAGGTCTTACAGCTGGTAGGTGGGTTGGAATGTTAGAGGTGTTATTGACCCACACCCAAATGATGGCCCTGAGACAAAGCCGAAAGATGCATAATGAAGGTAATAGACAATAACACCTGTTACAATCACCCAGAGCAATAAGACCTTTATAATATGATAAAATCCCGAAAACAGGTTCTGAATTTTTTTTTTGGGGAGAAGCTGCTCAAACGTGGCAGTGAGCATTGACCTGGTGGAATGTTGGCTAAGGGAGAAATTGAGCACTGAGGCACAATGTGGAGAGCTAAACATCAAGCTTTGCAGCAGTGGTTACTGCCCTCTACTGACCCTTTGCTTACAAATGACTATCAACAGCCTAATGTTATAATGTACCAAAAATCACATAACACCCCCGGAATGGACTTCACAGGCAGCAACCAGCCGGGGGCCCTAGTTATAGGTTAATGAAGGGCATGTGTGCCATTTCCTGGTCGTGGGAAGGGGTGATTAATGCTATTAGTACTCCGGCTTAAAAAAAAGATG
This sequence comes from Ambystoma mexicanum, assembly GCF_040938575.1. Taxonomy (NCBI): domain Eukaryota; kingdom Metazoa; phylum Chordata; class Amphibia; order Caudata; family Ambystomatidae; genus Ambystoma; species Ambystoma mexicanum. Next base: position 166,410,815 of record NC_090936.1, on the reverse strand, counting down.
CTGATAGCAATGTATTTGTTTTAAAGAATGAATGGTGAGGAGCAGCATGACGGCACCGAAGAAATCGGCCATTAAGTGGGGCATGTGGAGGGGGTCGACAGGAGGCAGTGAGGGTACGTGAGTAGACCAGGGGCTGTGAAGTTGGTGGGAAGATGGCGCTCTGGTGTGAGCAGTGTGCAGCTTGCTCTGAACCAGAACTGAGAATGTTAGATTCAGTCGAAGTTTGGAGCAACCTGATTGGCCGTTGCACCCTTCCCTGGGACTTACTAAGATTTCTAGACATGGTCTGAGGGCCATACCTGGCATTATGGACTCTGAGGACTAAGTTAAAGGCTCAAGCTCAGTGAGAGCATGTAACAAGGCTTACATGCACATAACAACTGGAACAACCCAAGTGCAGGTCCATAAAGTATCATATTCTGTGTAGCTCTTTCGTGAGGAAAAAAGGGTTAAATGGGCCTCATTGGCTGATATTAGTGATGCTTTGATATGCTCATATAATAAGCGGGCTAGCATTCTCTACTTCCTGGGGTAATACCTAATCTACTTTTTAGATTTACTGTAACATGGGTATGCAGGGGCCTCTTGGAGTACATACATAAACATTTTACTGTGAAGTGATGGGGGAATTAGCTCTGTGAATTACCTCTGGGAACATATGCATGGGTATTTGATAGTATACAAATGTGCCTGGGCCGTTGCAGGGTGGTTGGCCATGGATACACAGTCTGTGTGCTATAGTATTTCATATAGTCCAACGATTGTCCACTAAGAACTTCTTATCAGCATTTCAAGGATTATATAATATGGTGTTAACAACTGTTCCAAGGACTGGGATGGGTGGTAACAGCCCGGCATTCCAAGTTAAAGCCCGAGCGAAGCGAGAGCATTAACAAGGGCACCAGGACATTTCCTACAGTGCTGTCACAGTGATGACACAACACATCTGATGGATATCCCAACAGCTTAGTCAGATGCTTCTCCCTGTTCTAGACTATGGCTAGGCCATTAGCTGGGTATCCTTCTGCTAAATGTGTTGAAGGCCTGACCCCATTCCTTCCGAATTGCACTCTCATGTAAAATATACTCTCCATATCCATTTAAAATTGAAGGGAGATTATGGGGTCATTCCGAGTTTGGAGGCAGCCATGGTGCCATTAGCACCATGGCTGCCTCCAAACTCGGGTCCGGGTCTGGGTCCGTGTCCGGGTAGTTGGAATGGGGACTTACCGGGGCATTCCGACCTATGCGGACCCGGTAGGTCCCCATGCCGAATACCATTCCCCATTCCCATTCGAGCCCCCATAGGGCTCAATGGGAATGGGGGAGGCGCAAATAACGGGCTCGCAAATAGCGGGTCTGTTATTTTCTCCCTGGTCCCCTAACAGGACCTGCTAAGGACATCTGGTCTGACCAGACGTTTTCAGCGGGTCCCGTTAGGGAACCTTGGAATAGGGCATCAAGGGGTTACCGGCCACGGAATCCTTACCAGTGCCGGTAACCCCTTACCACCCACCTCGGAATGACCCCCATTATCTGTAGTCCAGCAAGAGTTCACATTAAACCTGCAATATATAAAGTGTGTGTCCAGTTCCCTGCGGCCAGCAACACAGTTCTGGAGATGTCTCTAAATAAAGGTTTCAGAGTGAAATCCTTTGCATGAGGCTTACACAGAAACCTGATGAGGGAACTCAACATTATACCCAACAAATGCCACTGTAAAATGCAGTAGATTGTGCCTCAGTGAAATGACTGTGGTGGAATGGGGGATGCCGAACTACCTGGGCACACTGCTTCTCTTCACAGTGAAAAGGCATTCACCATCAAACTGTGGTCGGCCTGGGTCTGCACATTTCAGTGCAGAGGATTGACGTGGCATGTTAACTCTCCAACGCCACATGTGAAACATTGCCACACATCTCTCAGCCCCACATGTATTCAAATGAAAACAGGGCTGTTCATCTTGACTCTGCCAAAAGAGATGTTCAGGAGTCCTGTCTACAGGTGCTGGGGTCTGAAACCCAAATGGAAAAATCCTATTTTTAGAAGTACTGCTGTATTGTAGTTTTCTATTTCATCTGTTCTAGCACTTAATTGCTGTGGCCCTCCATCGTATGGAAATCAATGAGTCTGAAAGCTGACACGAAGAAAGATTTGCCGAAGTTGTGAAGGCTCAAGAGACGGGGTGCAATCACTTTTTAGCTCTCTGTCCATGCCAAATGAAAAATATCCATTTGAATATCAGGGTTGTTCCATCAACAAAGACAGTCTGGCATGAACTGCCTGCCAGATGGAGATAAACAAAGTCAACAAAGCCAAAATATCTTGAACAAAGTTAACCTGATCAGCAAACCCATAACTTAGGTTTTGGTGTAGTTTATTGCAGACGCAGGAAGAAGAACAACCGCTGGAATTCTAATTAACATTTTCGCTGTGAGGATCAAACTCTTGAGACATTTACAGCAGCCATTTTACCTGTGTAAGCATTTAGTCACCACACACTGGAATTTGGTACTTCTCAACTGTTTTTTTGAAGATATTGGAGGCTGCTTAAACTTATAGTTTGTTTTTGGCTCATTTTCTAGGTTTGTTGTCGCACTGGAGGGCAGATGTATATATGTTTGCATGCTGGTGGCAGTCCCCCAGCAGTAGGCGGAAGAGCTGAATGCTTAGAGGAACCATGGGGTGCATTGGCGAACCCTGGGTATGAACTTGCACCAGTGGATCAGGTGGAGCGGCGAGAGAATAGCGAGCAAGTTAGGTGCAAGCAGGTAAGCAGCAATGCCTCTTGCACCATAAAGTTAGGCTTCCACCTCTGAAATAATAAGAAGACAAGGAAGCTGTAGAAAATAAAAATAACAATGATGGACAGGGTGAGTGGCACCCTAGCAGAAGCCACAGTCCCTGACCCTATCAGGTGTAAGACAATCACCTTGAATACCAGGTGAACCAGGCAATCCTAAACTGTACATTCTTTGCACCAGCAGCCACAACGTTATTTTAAAAACTGCCAACCGGCGCTCTGATTCTTACCACTCTTTACCTGGAGAGAAAAAGATGGCCTAATAAGCAACACCAGTTGACTTCAGAGAATTAGCAGAAAATAGAGATGAGGCTGAGCCGCCAATGTATATGAGAGATCTGACACCAGGCACAGAGGAAATAGCCACACTCCCAAAAGAGATTCACTCACATAACTAGCACCACAACCAACCGTACCTGTAAGAAAATATTTCAACTCATCCACTCTGTCTTAAACCACAGCTTGCTCCCAACCCAGAGAATATTTGTTGTAGTCTGGGAGGGCATAGGTTGTATTGATGAAACACCAGGCCATTCCTCGAGAGTATGTGATCACCCGGATACACATGCCACACAACTGAAAGCGCTACTTTCATAGGATACCTTCCTAGTTTTCAAAGCCTTCAGATCATGGCTGATACAGGAGGAGGATGAGCATGAGGATAACAATGATTCCAGAGAGAACAGGGTGGGCGGACAAGCACAGGAAATAGCTGCTGGAGGGGCATTCTTGCAAACTGATGTTACTCCCCTGCGGGCCCTCTCTCATTACAGTGCCGCAGAACGCTGAACCCAAGTGCATAATTAGGGCTCGCAAAATCTACTAGACCATTCACATTGGCAAGGATATTTTTTGAAGGAAGTGTACCATTTGCATGTTACTCATGTGAGTGTGGGTTTGAAACTTTTATTTGCGATTTACTGCAACCAGCCTTTGTTTGCAATAAATGGCAAATACAAGTTTCACAGTGAATAACTTGCTGACTTTGGGCAACATTGCACCATAAATTAAGTGGACAAGTGCATTTGCCTTGGGTCGAGAATGTAAACTAAGGAACTCGCGCTGCAAGTTTAGTGGGATTTGTATGTATTTTCGGGCCTAATGATAGCATCAGACACCAGCCAAATAACAAACCCACTGACTAAAGAACATAGAGACACCTGCAAAATAACATCAGGACCGTAGGTGTTCAACAAGGCACCAAATAAAGAATGTTGAGGCACCAGCTGCTGAACAGTAAGACACCAATTAAACAACACAAAGATATCTGACACCCAAAATCCAGCCATCACCACTAATATTAGAACCATAGATGTGCTTGTGCTTGTGCTTTCATTGTAAAATTATAAACTCTATGCTTAATGCTGTTGAAAAGGTGTGTATGCAATATGCATAACAATCCTTTTAATAGCTAGTGGTAATGAACAACAAAATAAAGAGTCAAATGGCATGCAAGTCACAACTGTATTCAGATTGTGCAAATAATATTGATTGAGGAGCCATAAGAAACCTTTAAAAAGTGGTAATGGTGGAAAACATATGTGATCAGGGCATATGCCACAGTAATCCATTTAAATGCTGGCTGCTATGCATGGGCATGACAGGTGGGATTGATGATTTGTAATCATCATCATTAAACTTTATTTCGACTGTTGTCATCAAAGTACAATAAAATCAGAACAAAATCCCAGTTTTAGGCCGAACAAGCATACAATAAATACAGATAGCAATACATCACAGGTCACTGTAAATATTGTATTTGCGTCAATTTGTCTTTTTTTCGCCCAAACCTTTCTCCCTTGTAACCAGAAAGTTGTACTGTAAATGTGTAACCTATGCCGTGATACCTTCGGGTTTGGGTGTATGATCAAATGCAATAAATACATAAAATAAATAAATATACAATTGACAGTATCACAGTAGTGTTCGTTTAATATAATTGGCTCTTCTATAGCAAGCGCGTAGGAGGGAGTTCACAAAGCCTGAATGAATCAGCTGAAGCCAACAATCTGCAGTGGTAAAGTGCTTGTGGCAAATTGAATGTATGCTTCGCCCGCAGCTAGGTGCGCAAATACGTCCTGTGTATATCATTATACACAGGACGTGTATGAAAATAAAACATTTTGAAGGGATTCCGGACATAGTCCACATGCAGGACATAAGTGTTGATAGCCCAGTTTCCATTTGTCCATTAACTGCTCTGTTAGTAAAATTCCTAATTACAATTTTAACAAGAGGATTCTGTTAGAATGATATTTTTGGTTGTGTCTTAAATCCATTTGCTGTACTCTGGCACTGGCACAATGATATCCCATGTTCAGTAAATGTAAATTTCCACACTTAGTTTGTGTTTGAAATAGTTGCTGGTTTTATTTTTAACCCGTTCTTTGGTTGACATTGGTTGTCCCTTTTGTGACACACATTCTAGTTGGTACACAATTCCACAGGTTTTGAAAACAATAAACAACAGGGTTTCTGTTTTTTAGTGACGACACATGTTTCAACCTCAAGGTTTTTCTCAAGGCATTAACGTCAAATGCTTGGTCCCGGAAATGCTCACAACAAACTGATTTATGAATACAATCTTCCTTGGGTGTTGTTCCCCATTAAATCCATTATTCACTAACTCCCAGAAAGTCTTGGAATAATGTTTTCAGGCGAGATCCTAAAATGTTCCCAGTTTTTGGGGGATGTACCTTTTTCTTTTCTACAATAAGGTTCATATAACCCCATCCCTCTATTCTTATCTTCTCACTGGTTCTAGGAATATTTGTTTTTAGCATTGATATTAGCCTTTGCTTACATTGTCTGCAGTCCCTATCACACCGCGACTCCCTAATATTCATCCAGCATTTAGTTTGGGAGAGCGGCTTAGAGGTAAAGTTGAAGATACAATTTGCTACTTTAAGTAGAAAGTCAGTTACTAGCTCAAGATCTCCCAGATCAGTAGACCATACATGGTCGTATGATTGCTAGCAGATTGCGTACAATGAAGGAATAAGTATAGTCAGATCTAGTGAATCCCATTCTATTGCTCTGTGATTATAAGGGGACTTTGGTAGAGCATCCTCCTTGAACAATGGCAAATAAGTCAATAACCTATGAAATGTTTTCAGAGTGTGCAACAGTCATTATCACTCTCTAGGCAATTTCCAATCTTAAATGATTTTACCTAATGCCATAAAGTAATACTAATTAATATATAATCAATGTAACTCGAGCATCCTAATCCCCTATATGTTCTTGAAGCCAGATTGCCCTCCTTATACTGACCGTTAAGTGCTCTTATACCTAATCTAGACCATATATTGGCTATCACTAGAGCACAACAGGGTTCCCTTTTTGGCTTTGGGACCTTTGGGTTGGGGGTTTTAAAAACAAGGTCCTCAATGTGGAAGAACCCCTTTTAGAAGGCAAACATGATGTCAGAGCGCTAGCACTATTCTAGTGAGCAGCTCATGAGTTCATCGTATAGGATAGTTTTGCATTGCTCGTTCAAGGACGAGCTACGAGAAGAGGCTGAGATGAGCAGGTGCACTGATAAGGGTTCTGGGAACAGGAGCACAGTAGCATGAGATGGGTTTTTCCAATGTCTGGATGATTTTTCCACTCTAAGAGTGCCTCTGATGCTTGCTGTCTGTCACTCTGGCCGGAGACATTCAGTAACCTGTGTCAGAGACTCTGACCAAATAAGAAGGGTGGGGTAATCTGCTGAGGTAGAAGGAAAAGTCTCAATGAGAAGGAGGACGCTCCATTCCAGGCCCGTTAGCTGAGGTGCTCTCTCTGCCTACCTGCTTTTGTGCTTTGCAGGGTTGTCCCAGGCGAGATGAAGGTTTTCTCTACAGCTGCGCTAACAGTGATGCATTAGATTATATTCCCGTCATTGTGCGTATCTTTGTGTGATAAGCTTTTATTCATTTGTGTGTTGTTTGTTAGTAACTGTGAATAAAGGGCGTGTAAAGAGCCAATTATATTCTAACTATTTGTCTAAATTTGTGTTATTGCCTCCCTGTGTCCAAGAACTTTCACCTGGAGTAGTGTGGTATGTATTTCTAATCTGGGGTCCCTACACATTCTGGAAAGCAAAACATAGCTCTGTGAGCTGGGTATTTGTGAGGTATTTGATTCTAAGTACTAGAAGAATCTGAGCTTGGACATGGAAAGGCAATTTCTTTAATATTTTAGGTTTGATAAGTGTTTGATTGTGTTCTTTGGGATTTGACAGGAGATTCTGGAATATCCATTAATCAAATGAGGTCATTATTTAGAAGAAGGGAAGCTCCGCAGGTAGAGAATGCCGCGAAGTGATATTCCCAGGGTGGGCTAAGAGTCCATTGGACAAACTTGCACAGACGTGGGTGTGTGGTGCAGGTTTAAGTGAGCCATGAGATGAGAGCATAGGAGATGCAAGTCCGGCCGAAGTGACAGGATGGCTTACAGCAAGTGACCGTAGAAAAAAGAAAGGAGTGCTCAGCAGCTGCAGATGAAATTGTATCATGATAAGTCAGACCGATATCAGGCAGTGGCCAAATGAGCTGCCGTGAGGGTTGCCCAATACAAATATCGGAAAAGGAGAGGGAGAGTGAATTCCCAAAAGGTGGCAACTGTAATCGCCTCTGCAAGGGTCAACTGGGATCCCTACCAGTGGGACGGAGATGTGTTTGATAGCAAGAGTTCAGGGAGTGTTTCAGGCAGGGAGGCACAATCTAAGCCAGAACCTTGCAGGAAGGAAGTGACCACTAAACCGGTCATGTGCAGAAGAGCGGGGCCTCATCCGCCAAATCTGGCGGCTGGATTGGTAGATTTAACAACGCTGGAGGATTTTACTCAGCAAGAGGATGTGGAGATTATCAGTCGATTAAGACAGAAGGCGGGTGAGCCTCTGTTAACATGGATAGTGAGATTATTCGATGGAGGGGCAGCAGGCCTTCTCGTAGATCCAACAGATTTGCTGCTTTTTTTGCCATTGTTTCATGAAACGAATATACAGGAGGTCTTGCGAGCAGGTCCGCCTCCTGATGCCCAGGGGTGAGAAACAACACTTTTGTTCTGACAGTTAGCAGCTCAGGGATGTAATCGCAAATATCCGATTGCTTCCGATTGGCCTAGTGAGGAGAAGAGAGCGGCCATTCAGAGACTTAGAGAGCATGCTATGAAGGAAGCGATCCATATTGATGATCCAGAACATATGGGAGTAGTGGCAATATCCGTTTTGGCACAGAATTCAATCATTTGAACTGTCTTGTCTGCATACAAAAATGTCATTATGACACTGCTGGTGGGAATGACCGGGCAAATTAATGGATGAAGTGGTAGATGCCATCCGACAGTTAGCAGACCTGGGTGAATGGGATAAAATTGAGGAAAAACCCTGAGAACAGGGAAGGGAGAGAGAGGGGCAGAGTGACAGACAAACTACAGGTAAGAGATCCGATAGTCGAGATTTTCGAGTAATCGAGGAAGGACATCTTGTTGTTGCTATGAAAAGATGGAGTGCCGCGGGAAGAAATTGACGGGATTAAAACTCTGGTAGCGTCTGCCCTGCTTAAACTGGACAGGCGACCTCATGTGAAAGTAAAACATTTTTGGCAGTCTGGGAATACTCAAGAGGTCTGTGCTTAGATTGATACCAGAGCGGAGGTCTCATTGACTCATGGAAATCCTTCGAGATTTAGAGGTCGACATTTTACGATTACTGGCCTGTGAGGAAAAGAGACACCTGCAGTCCAGACGTGCGTTCACATGAAAATTGGTAATTTAAAATGACAGAAATATCAACTGTTAATTGTTCCAATACCTGAGTACATTATTAGTTTTGACATTTTGGAGGGATTGACCTTAGGTTTTGAAGGCAAAACCTATAAATTTGGGGTGAGTGCATTGACTTGTACACCTGTTATTGTGGGAAAATTGAAGATGCCCTCATTGCAGGTTCCTTTGGCCACGAAATGTGTGTCGATGAAACAATGCCGCGTTCATGGGGGGCACAAGGAAATTTCAGGCACTATCAAGGGATATATTGAGGCAGGGGTGTTACGTCCCGTGACTACGGCCTGGAACAATCCAGTCTAGCCGGTCAAAAAAACTGATGGAAGTTACAGAATGACTGCATTGTCACGGAAGCATACTCCTCCTTTAATACCTTCAGTCCCGGATGCTGTTTCTCTGATTGAGAACGTGCAAAGGTTCGAGGGAATTCTCTTGCAGATGAACATGCCAAAATGTCATCTGTGGATGCGAGGGATCGAGAAGAAGATAATATGGATGGTCTGGCTAAATGGTCATATCAGAAAAGTGGGCATCTTGGAAAAAAGCACAAGTGAGAGGAATTAATATTTCTTTGAGAGCAGTGAAACTGTGATGTTAAATTATCCAATTTGCCAGCATCAGAGACATCGACCTATTCTTCATGTAATTCAGGGTACATTGAAGCGAGGTATCTTAGTACAGGATGTCAATTTGCATGTACCATTATGGGCACGTATTCGGGATACTTGATGGTGTTTTGTTTTATTCAGTTACAGGCTTGAAAGAGAATGCCCTCTGTGGCAGGGACTTCATTAATAAGATGTGTTCTTGTAAGGTTGAATGACTTGGAGGAGGAGGAGGATGCTTTTGGAGTCCTAGCACCATTATTGCTGGATAGTCAATCAGATTTCTGGAAAAAGTTACCTTTGTGGGTGGATTTGCCCATTGCATTTAGAACTAAACAAATTGAATGCATTATTTGTCTATCAAAACAGGATCAATGTTAGAATGTTTGATACCGAGTAGATGCTTGCTGATAGTATTTTCACCAATCCAAGAGGGAATACACTGGAAGAACTTTACATCAGGACTTCAAACCTACGTTTTTTTGCCTGCAGGTGGTACACAACGACAAATAATCGTGGCTTTTACATGGTCACTTGCTTCCCACTAACATCCTTTACATGGGAGAAGAGAAAGCCCGGCCTTTTGGGATAGAAAACGCAAGGGTGGTCCCTGTTGTGGAAATAGCCCCACCATCTCCTTGAGCAACATCTCATCAGACTGCAAGAGGCATGTGGTGTCAGAGACAAACTCCAGCACCTTGTTTTTTATAACACAGGGATGGCTTGGAAGAAGTAGCTTATCTCATCCACTTAGCTAATTTTATTGTTTTATTCTGGACCTTCTGGACCTTCAGCTGCGCACCATCAGGCTTAGTACTGTATTGACTTCTAGACGCAAATAAAGACTGCTACACCCTTTCGCAATTATGTACTTTATATGAGCAATCTCATCAGCTTGAATCAATCCATTTTGTTATATAACTTGTTGTGCACAAACACCAACACAAATGACTCCCAACTCCTAGCCATCAGCCAGTTCCGACTCCAACCACTCAGTTTTTCCTAACCCCTTTTTTCCTCTATTTCAACTCCCTTCATTTCTCCATGCCCCTCTCTACATTTTCTTTAAATGTCCCACCTTCTTCATATGATTTCACCTCTCACCACATCACGTGCCAGCTCGTGCAATTTTCTAGCTCCTACATTGACCCATCGCCACAATGTTATGCTGCTTGCGGAATATGTTTCTTTCAAGGCCAATCTCACTTCTGCTACATCCTTGGCCTGCTATGAATCTTTTCTTTTTCATGAGGCACTGTTGTTCACATTTGATTTTACTTGAAACCCAACTATGTTTATGCACCTGCGGCTATGCTAGCATTTGCGTTGCCTGAGCAAATCTAACCTCACTCTACTCACCTGCCAATTCTAAAAGTTAATGTCAAGTACCACCTACTGCACACATTCTTTATATCATACATTCTCTAACATGACCTAGAAAGGGCTGGAGCTCTGGCACATTAACAGTAACTAATTGAGTAAGTTGCCGGGTATCTTTATCTAAAATGTACAAAGTCATAGGGTGTTTTCACTGACAAGGGAAGGCCACAAAAGGTTGCAAGAAAGTCAATGAATGAGTTTGGGCACAGTTCTAAAGGTAAGCATGAAATGTGTTGTGTATCTGGGCAGACCATTCATAAGCTATCCATGAACTGCAAGAATTGTTGGCTGCATGTAAACTCAAAGGCTCACTGTAGAGGTGCTTTTGGTACAATCAGCAGAAATTACTGATACAGGCAGCTGAAATTGAAATGATGGTCAATGCAAAGGATGTCAATTAGCTGAAAGTATCCAATCACCAAAGCTCACCCTCTGCAACCCAACCAAATTCTATAAAGTTTGTGGCCTTTCACCTCAAAGTCCAATGATGAGAGGAACCTACCTTTGATCTGTGGAAACAATGTGATTGAGTGGACAAATATCATAATTTGTAATGTCTAAGAAGGTTGATTTAGTGAAATTAAATTATCTGGAAATGCACAAAAATATAGCATTGGTGTCCACCAGAATACCTAAAATATCACATTAAAATCTGCATTGCTCTTTACCCACTGCAGCAATGAAAGCAACCTATTTTGCTACATAGAAAACAAAAACTGCCCGCTTAATTATTTGAAAAACCTTCACATAGCCAGAGGCATTTTCATGTTATGTTATGTTAATTGGCATTTAAATAGTACCTTATATATCATTGGTATGACCTCAAAACGCTGGTAGGTTGAATGCCCTCAGGAACCGCAGTTCAAGTCAGTAGAGAGAGAAAGTGGTGTATGTTGCGTGGGCACACCAGATATGTGTGCAGCTGGTGTGGTTGTTGCATGATAGCTGCTTCTTAGCGGTAGGTTTCCGGTTTCCATCAGAGGAGCAGGAGCTCCACATACGCGGCCCCACCACTGCAGGAGCAGCGGGTCCGCCGAGGCATTCTTCACGTACCAGCTGATGCTTGCGGGTAAGCGCTGCCCTACCGCGCTATGCCCCGTATTGCATCGATGCACTTGTGATTCTTCACCCACAGCCTCACTTGCCTGCTCACACGACCCCCAGCCAGGAACCATGATTTGTGCTTAAAAATAAGCAACAAGGTACACGTTGTGCCTCCTTCCAAGATGGCAGCCCCTCGATGCCTCCAGCCATCTGTGCCTTACTAGGCATCCAGCAGCAGTATCAGCACTGCTGATTGGCTACAGAAGCCATTATCCCCACCATTGGGCGCCGGCAGACAAGCCGGCCCTCCTTCGTCAAGGCCCTCAAGGACAAGGCAGGTGCCTGTTGTCAGCCTGTTTACTGCCGACTGCCAGAACCCCTGAACCTCCAACACCCGGTTCTTAAGGTAACATTCTTCAACCACATCCTTACAGCTGCGCAGAGGCCACAAATGATCAATCTCCTCCACTAACTTACCTGATCTGCTGCAACTGCACAGACCCAGACCCCAGTAAACCACAAATGTGCGTCTGCTTTCTTCTCTTGTGCCTCATGGACATCCCTGTCACCTCGCTTTCTTAGGGTGTCACCAGCGCATCACGCACAATCTAGGCACCTAATCCCCCTGAGAGCCACACCCTCCCGTGAGCTGGACCACACTACCCCTCATCATGCTTAACCGTATTTGGAATTGTTGTTTTTTAGCCCAAATGCATTATTCGAATCTAGCGGTTATTGCCATTGCACAACAACAAACTTGGTAAGACTCTTGCTGCCCGTATTTCTGCACATGTACCTACCTAGTCGGCCTAGCTGAACCATTGCTTTGAGTCATTGATCGCCTTTTTGCACCTGTACCTACCTAGTCGGCCTAGCTGAACCATTGCCTTTCAGTCAGGAACCATTGCCTTGAGTCATTGATTGTATTTTGCACATGTACTTACCTAGTCGGCCTAGCTGAACCATTGCCTTTGAGTCATTGATTGCACTCTTGCACATGTACCCACCTAGTAAGCCGCAGCACCTGGCCAACTCCACCTCTGCCCAGAGCGGAACCTCTCCTCGTACCCTGCAGTGCACTCACACCTCTCCCCACAGACGGTTAGGACATTGGGATCACGACATGCGGTCACTGCCAACTGTCAGCTACCTTATTTGCGCTATCATAGTAGGACTCACCATCACCACATCCTTTTGCTCCCCTACTTCTAGCATTGCTAAGACCTATCACCTTCACTCCACCCCACACTATCCCACAATGCTCATCAGCAACCCATATCTCAATGACCCCGCCTTATGGCTCCAACACTTCGCCACCAAACCTACACCTAATCAACCCTGCACACTCAAAGATAGGAAACTCTGACTTGGTTCTAGACTGCCTTGCGCCCCTCCTGCCTGCAGCATTCAGCGTTACTACACTACTACTACCCTCCCCACTACGCAGAAGTCACCACCCTCCCAGAGCACCATCCCCACTAAAGAACTCAAGGGCGCCCTCATTAATGCCAGATATATCACGGCCCACGCGCTGGATATCTCTGACCTCATCACTGCTCAAAACCTCGATTTTGTGGCCATTACTGAAACCTGGTTACACGCAGCCTCTGGCCCACTTCTTGCCCTCGCCACCCCCAACGGATACTCGATTATTAGAGCTGACTGACAATCAACCTCCAAAGGAGGTGGAGTCAAATTCATACATAGAAATAACATTACACATAGAACCATCCCTAATACTGAGCTTAGCTCGGCAGAATCCCTCTGTGTGAAACTCACCCTCTCCCCAACCAACACTGCTACTCTCCACCTCATCTATAGACCTCCAGGAGCTCTTGGCTCCTTCACAGATGAGATCGCTGCCATCCTGACCGTCAATACCAAACCCAACTCTCAGGTACTGCTTCTAGGTGACCTTAACCTCGGCCTATCCGACACTAAGGACCACCTGGCCTCTGAGGTCGTCACTACACTTGCTAACTTAGGCTTCCAGCAACGCATAGACAAACCCACCCATATCAAGGGCAGAACGCTTGACTGGATCACCGATCTTAATTGTAACACCACCATAAGCGCCAATTATGCCTGCGCCTGGTCTGACCATCACACTATCATCTTCCACATACCAGCGACCAACCCGCACACCATTCCTACGATAGCTCCTGCTGTCCCCACAAGGAACAAAAAAGACATCACCAGGGATAAACTACTCCCACTCATCCTTCCCATCTTGAATGACTGTGCGTCCCATTACAATGACCCCACTGTACTAGTAGATATCTTTAATCAAACACTGCTTAAACCATTGACAATATAGCACTGCTCAAATTACGGAAAGCTAAACAACAAGTCCACCTGAAGTCCTGGTTCACCCCGCAGTTACGAACCTTACGTAAAGAAAAACGTAAAGCTGAATCACTTTGGAAGAGCCACCCCACTGTCCTAGTAGATATCTTCAATCAAACACTGCTTAAACCATTGACAATATAGCATCGCTCAAATTACAGAAAGCTAAACAACAAGCCCACCTGAACTCCTGGTTCACCCCGCAGTTACGAACCTTACGTAAAGAAAAACGTAAAGCTGAATCACTTTAGAAGAGCCACCCATGTGACTCGAACAAAGAGCGCCTCATTATCACCACCCACAACTACAAGGATACAATCCTTCAAGCCAAAAAGGAGACTTAAAATTTACGTATCTCCCAAGCGGAATCCAACACCAAGGAGCTATTTAAAATCCTTAAAGAATTGGAATCCCCTTCCCCTGCTCCGGATACTTGCATTAAAGATAGCAATTGGTGCAACAACATCCAAAACGCTCTCCTCAACAAAATCACCACCTTGCAATCAAAAATTAACACCAAACAAACCACCTTACTCACTAACCCCCCTACCAAACCTTCCATAACCCCCACGACTTCCTTCTCTCACAACCCTTTTAGCTTCAACCCACTCACCATCTTCGAGGTCGAAAACATCATTCGCAACTTAAAACCATCTAACTGCCAAGGTGACTCCTGCCCAGCACCTATTATTAAGGAAGCGGCACATGACCTCGCTCCTTTTATAACCACCTTCATCAACTCCTCTTTCTTAACTGGTATGGTACCCAATAACTTAAAGGACGCATGGGTCATCCCTCTCCTGAAAAAACTGACTCTAGACCCTGAAACTCCAACCAACTACAGACCTATCACTACTGGACCGTTCTTACTCAAGATACTTGATAGAGCAGCTTACCTGCAGATTCAGAACTATTTGGAAACTAACAACCTCCTTGGCTCAAGACAATCAGGCTTCAGACCTAAGCACGGGACTGAAACGGCTCTACTAGACCTCAAAACCCAAATTGAGGACATCAAAGACAATGGTAAACTGGCCCTTCTACTTCTACTGGACCTATCCGCGGCCTTCGATTTGGTCAATCATCAAATACTATGTCAGCATCTGAAATCCAACGCCCACTTCTCCGACAATGCATCCAACTGGATCAGGTAATTCCTTGACAATAGGCACATGAGAGTTTTCTCTCCGTCCTCATCGGCTGATCCTACACCAGTCCCTTGTGGAGTGCCTCAAGGGTCTTGTGTCTCCCCAACTCTCTACGATGTCTTCACCAAAGCACTATTTGATGTGCTTGACTATCTGGGCGTCACCTACACGAATTACGCTGATGACACCCAGATACTCATACCCATCACTGGTGACTACATTGCCGACTCCAAAGCCCTCAATGACATCTATCTTGTCATTCAAGCATGGATGGCCCAACACGAGTTGTGCCTCAACGATGACAAGACTGAGCTTCTCATCTTAGGTACGCAACAGAGACTCAACAAACTGAGCTCTCTGTTCGGTTCCTTTAACATTGACGGTAACCTAATTAAAGTTTCCAAAGATACTAAAACTTTGGGTATTTATCTGGACTCCTCCTTGACTCTCACTAGGCAAACCAACGCAGTAGCCACCGCATCTGCTTACATTTGCAAATTGATCTCAGCTTGTCGCCCATTCCTTACCACTCAGAACTGCATCACCCTGGCCAGGACTTTGGTTATGTCCAAACTGGACTACTGCAAAGCTCTGTACCAAGGCACTAACCAGGGTAATCTTAATAAACTTCAGATTTCCCAAAATAATGCCATCAGAGCGGCCCTCAATATCCCTCGTTCTGCTCACATCTCAGAAACCAGGAAGAACCTCAATTGGCTTTCAGTTGCCCAAAGAATCTCACTTAAAGCACTAGCCCTCACATACAAATGTGCAAACCATCAGGCCTCAACGTACCTTGCCTAACGATTTACACAGCATATTCCATCGCGAGTACTCAGATCGGCACAATCCCAAGGTCTTGCGATCCCTAGATTCAAGCTCCAATCTGCTGGGGGCGACAGCTTCCCAGTCCTGGCGGCCAAGCTTTGGAACACCGTACCTCTCTCTATCAGAACCCTAGCCTCATTCAACCTATTTAAACACAAAGCCAAGCTCTGGCTAGCCACATCTGACTAACAACCGTTCTTCTGATCATGACTGGGCACTGGGTCCCGGTTCTGCTTTGCTCCTTCACTACTGCTCTGTTTGCTACTTTGAATTGTAACGTCTTTTGTATTTTGTTCACAATTTATTGTAACCACTGTAACTATATGTCATGCCTGTAACGTTCTTCTAAGATATGCGCCTGGTTGCCCTTGGGCCTGGTCTCCGCTATATAAATAAAACAAATACAAATACAAATACAAGTAGGTGTGGTGCTGACGTAATCAGTTGGATGTGTTCAGTCTGGAGAGTGGACACCCAGACTGAGTTCTGGCTGCGTTAGGCCTGAAGAGACGCCTAAGCTAGCCGGAATGTGCTCAGCTAGCTATGGTTTATTAGGATGATGAGGTGTTTGTGGGGTCATGTTAGTACGAGAACAGCTAAGCCAAATTTATCTTGGTATAGCTATGTTCTATTTGAATGATGGTGTTTAGGAAAGAGGAAAGAGTAAGCGTAGTAGTGTGATATGGTGGTTGTCAGTAAAGCGCCTGAGACCAGGCACGAGAGCAGGACAGTGGGGGCGTATATAGCGGCATACGTATATAAAGCGACAGGATGGATAGGGGTAAACATGTGATACAGATAGCATGGGGATACAGGTACATAGCATATATAGGAGATACAGATATGTACCATCTGCCGCAGCATCCGCACCATCCGCATCGTCTGCAGCATCTGCACTATCTGCACCATCCGCAGCATCTGCACCATGCGTAGCATCTGGACAATCTGTAGTACCCGGACCATTCGTAGCATCTGCATCGTCAGTGGTATCCGCATCATCCACAACAATCGTAACATTCGCACAGTCTGCGTGACATCCGCGCCATCCTGCAGCATCTGCACCATCCATGACATTTGTTACATCTGCGCTGTCCGTATCATCTGCACCATCCACGCAATGTGGGCATATTATTTTGTATTTGTCTTTATTCAAAGATCATAGGTGTCTTTATTCAAAGATCATAGGTGTCAATTTCGATCCGAAATTACTCACACTAACACATTTTCAGATGGCAGAGGCTTTCCCCATAAGGGTGTCTGTTCAATGAAGGTTTGAACAAAGTGGGACACAGAGCAGGGGCAAAACAAAATATACGAATAACATAGGCAACAGGTGATTTACAAAGGGAACATTTACCTGGGTGCAAGTGCTTCTAACTAAAGAGGAGCACAGTTAAAGTATGCAAAATTAAATGATTGCATCATTATGCAGCACTGAAGGGAAAGGTGGGTCAGGTCGGGGGATGGGAAAATAACCTCTTCCCCTACCTATCTGACTCCACCACTCCCTCTTTGGCAAGTAAGTGAAGTTAGAGCTGAATTGAGAGGAGGTACAGAGAGAGGCTTGGACAGTGTGGCTGAGTGAAGAGGAGGAGTCTAGGGAACACAATGTGAGTAAACAGCGATACATAGAGACAGGTACTGAGGAGTTAAACCAATGATACATTTGTAATGTAGGAGACGGAACTTGAAAAGGGAGTGGTTGTGCATGGAAAGCCAGACAGCATGTTGTCAGCAGATAGAAGTGTCGGAGGAGTTGAGTATGTTGCGGAGAGTGCAGGTGGCAGAGTTGATAATTTTGTCTAGAAGTTGGAGAAATAGAAAGGAAAGACAAGGAATAGGCACAAGCTGTAGTCAGGTTTGTCGAGTACGAGGCTAGAAATGTATGGTGTCATGGGGCGTTGAGTAAGACATTGATGAATTTTCCAAATGCAGCAGAAAAGGTAGTAGTGGGGAATTTGTTTGGCCAGAGGTCGCTGTCAAAGAGGACCCCATGGTTGCTACCCTTAGGCGAGGGAGCAAGAGTCAGACGGGAAGGAGATAGGAGACAGCAGGGTACGGATGGCATTGGGAGCCTGTGACTTCTGTTTTTTTAAGAGTTCAGCATGAGGCAATGGAGAGCCATCCAGTTAGGGATTGCAATGGTACAGTGGGTTATCTGTTCCGAAATGGCTGGGGTGAACATGGGAAAGGAGAAAACGATTGCAGTGTTGTCAGCAAAGACGTGATAGTGAAAGAGCACAGGTAGTTAGTGTGAAGAGTAGAGGACCAAGAGTTGATCCTTGCAGGATGCAGACTGGGGGATGGGTGTTGTCGGAGGGTTGTGAGTTCCAGGAGATTTTAAAGGAGTGAATTTCCACGTAGGATGCAATCGTAGAGACAGTAGATTTATGAAACCCAAGGTCTTGTAGAGTGAGGAGAGAAGAGGAGTGACGAAAACGTCAAAAGTGGCATAGAGGTTCAAAATGATGCATATAGAATAGAGTTTGGAGCTGTAAGTATTGAAGTGAAAGTTGGAGACACTCATTAGTGCAGAATCAGTGGAGCTTCTTCTACAGAAGACAGATTGAAGTTCATCTCCATGGTCATTTTCCTCAAGGTACTTAGTGATCCAATTGAAGACCACCCTCTTAAGGACCTTTGAATAATGGGGAAAGAGGGAAATTGGGAAATGGTTCACTGGGATGTTTGGGTCAGCAGAGGGTTTCTACAAAGGGGTAAGACATTGGAGATTTGAAGGCAGCACAAAACAGTCCATTTAAGAGAGATAGCTAGAGCTCAGGGATAGTTTTTCATACTGAGTAAGTATTTCACTGTTTGAGGGCAAAACACATTGATAGGAGCACACGATTGGTTGGTGCTATGAATGATAGGTAATCATTGAGTAGGTGAGGTGGATAAGAAGTCGTTCGGAGTCAGCCCTCAACATTCCCAATAGCGAAAACATAACCGCAGCCAGGAGAACTGCACACTGGCCACCCATTCGCAAACGTATCATTTTCAAAACAATGTCCATTGCCCACAAGTGCCTCTCTAATACTCTCCCAGAACATCAGTAGAACCCAGTCGTCCAGACCAACTAGAACCCCTTATGCCTCCTCCAACCCAAAGTCAGACTAGCCAAAGCCGGTGGCTCCAGCTTTGCCTATATTGCAGACAAACAGTGGAACTTCTTACCTCCTGCAATGAGAGCAGAACCCTCATATTGGGTATTCTGAAAATCCCTCAAAATCTGTTTATTTACCTAGAATACTGCCTGCCTGCTCAATACCCTATATACCTTATTACACTGTCTTATCTCTTCAGTTTGTCTGCAAGTAACTGGTCTGTAACAGCCCCTCTGGGGTGTTTGTGCGCTTTATAAATTAAATAAATAAGTGGGAGGGGGAAAGGTAGTGAACAGAAGCAGGGTGGTGGAGAGAGAGAAGAGAACTGTGAAAGTGTCACAAATATTAGAGATTTTAGAGAAAAAAATATTAGCAAAGTAATTTGCAGAGACGGAGGAGGCGTTGGATATTGGCTTGGGAGCTGTCAGCAAAGATTGGAAGGTAGATGAAAGTTTGCAGGGATGACTGTGAGGGAAGCTGGTTAGGTTGGTGGAGATGGAGGATTTGGCAGACTGCAGTACAGAAGTAAGGATAGCAAGGGAGTTTGTGTAGGCTCAGATTAAGGTAGGGGTTTCATGATTTGTGCCAGCATCATAAGTCTCAACATGTTTCTTTTGAGCATCCAAATCACAGAGCTGATCAAGGACTGAGGACGGGGACAGGAAAGTGTGAATGTACATGCAGGATAGGAAGTCTTTAATTGCATAGTAAAAGTCAGAACAAACATGGTCAATTTATGAAGCATGAGAAGGGGAAAGAGACAGGAGAGAGGTCCCCACATAAACATACAATACACATGTTGGTGCTTGCTATTAAATTGCTCTGGTATGTTACCACAATAATGTGTATTACTGACTGGTAACTATCTTCTTTTTGTTTTACAGACATGTCAAACAGCAATGGAGGAGCTTTTCAAAGGAAATCTAGTTATAATTATCGGAATATGTTTTGTGCTAGGAGTTGTTGAGGTATTTAATGTTTATTTATTTTTGTAACATGCCTGATATATTCTCAAACATGTTAAGGTGCTCATAGTGGTAACTGCTAGGATGAGCGATAGGGGAGTCAGCAATGCACAAAGACTGGTAACAGACAGGTAGGTTAAGTCATCATGCTGGGGCAACAGAGAAGTTCAAGCCTGGGTGATTAGAGTTAATGTTCAGTCATTTCCTCTACAAGGGAATAAGTAGATTGTAAGGCTCTTCTGGAGGAGGAATGCCATTAAACAGCAGTTGGATATGTTTGTATTTTGTATTAATTGAATATCAGGGTGTTATTTTGAACAGAAATAACTTAAGAAGTAGGCGATAAGAGAGACCAGAGGTAGTTCTAAGGTAAGACACCTTCACTTAAGAGCATTGTTTGATCGAGTGACATGTACTGGGTGATGAAGTGGTGAATGGTTGGAACATATACCAGGGGTAGGGATTGAAGGACATAATAATCGTTTTTTTAACATTGACAGGCTGAGGCCAGTAGTTTGTGAGTTTGTAAATTACATGAAAGGTCCTGACGTCAGAATGCAGGTGACGCGGGTAAGGCAGTTAATTTAGATAGCAGGGGGAAGTGTTTGAGTGTCCCTTTGCATCACTCGGACGTGGGTAATTGAGCTGCGTTTTGAAGGATTTTACTGATTTGATGGTTTTGATGGCCTTGCTGAGAGAGCAGTTCTGTAGAGTGGGGCAAGTAGGAGAAAGGAGCAAAAGTAAAAGGAGGCTTTGGGGGTAGGGACGACTGATAGGCTGGGAATAGATCAGCAGCAGAGAGTTTGAGAGGAAGAGTACAGTAAGATGTAGTCAGCAAGAAAGTGGGGTGCATGCACAAGGGTAGATGTATAGACAAGTGGAAGGGCTATAAAGAGAGAGCATTTGTGCACGGACATCCGTGCAGCATGGTTGAAAAAAGTGTGTCACCCAGTTGAGGATGTTATTGAGGGGAGCGAAGGAGTAAAGGGGTAGACTAAAACAGGAATGCGCTGTTGTTCTGTTTATTGCCCAAAAGAGTAGAGATACATGTTCTAGTTGAGTGGTGTGTGAGGTGTCAGCAGATTTTTGTAATTCCTAGGAGGTTGAGTCTGGCTGCAGTGGAAATTCCTGCGATGAACTGGAAAGAGGTTCAGGTTGGTGTCTCAAAGAGAAACCCAACGTTGCATCCTATGGGTTGTTGAGCGATGGAAGGCAAGAGTGAGGTTGGCATTGCAGGCAGGGAGAGAGAAGACTTTAATCTTTGAGGATTTGTTCATGAGGTTGCATAGAACAATCAGCGGCGGATGGAGTTTAGGCAGTTGGTTGTGAATTCAGAGATTGGAGGAGTGAATGAGGAGAAGGAGAAGAAGATGAGATCCGAGTAGCATAAGCAAAGCAGTGATAGTTAAAGCAAAAGTAAACAGTTATTGGCAATGCCAACAGTTTGGGCTTTTGTGTAGGCATGGGAAAGGCAGTTCCCAGGCACTGCCATAGTGGCATCAACTGGCTATTAAAGGTGGCAGGTGCAAAATGGTGTGAGCACCTGGATATCTAGTAGCAGTTCCTGGCAAATGCCTAATTCTTATACACAAGCCAAAACAGGTGGCTTTACCAATGCTTGTTTTTAACAGGACATCAGTGAAAGCCGCACATAGTGCTTATAAATTGAGTGGCTGAAGGCAGACCTGGTTAAGACATTTTTTATTGCACCAATAGCGGGTTTACAACTCTAATTAAGTCACTGAGGGTCATTCCGAGTAGGGCGCAAAGAGATACCGGGTACCGTTAAGGACATCGGTGCCGGTAAACCCTTTGCGCCCTACTACGAGATCCCTTTGCGGCCCCGTCCTTAACGCCTGCTTTTTTTATGGACGGGATCCGCAAAGAGACTTCAGAGCTAATAACGGTACTGTAATTTACGGTACCGTTATTAGCACCTTCCCCATTCCCATTGAGCCCTATGGGGTCTCAAATGGGAATGGGGATTGACATTTTCAATGGGGACTTACCGGTCCCGCAAAGGTCGGACTAGACCAGAAAGTCCCCATTGAATGAGGGCGGACATGGTACCAGTAATGGTGCTAGTCATGGCGCTAATAGCGCCATGACTAGCACCAACCTCGGAATGAGGGCCATTAACTCTCTGAATACTGTTTTGAAAAAGAAACTGAGAGGCAGTTCAAATGCAAAGTTTGATTTTAAGGCTTGATTAACACAACCTCAGAAAGTTCCCATGAGGAAGTGTTTTGGGCAGCCGGGGCAGGAATTGGGTGGGAATTACCATAGGGATTAGCATGGTCATAGGCAGTCAGTGGGTTGGCAAATAACCAAAACAACACTACGAGCTTTGTGTCCCTCCTCATATGCTGTTTCCCCCTATCTGTAGTCTAATGCAATAGTTTTGGATTATAGGTGTTGCAAGCGACACCTAATATCTATAACCTGTTTGCTGAAGGAGCAGGTGCACGGAGTGAAGACAAGTGGATGCATGACTGGTCCTTAAGATTCACCGACTGGGAGAAGTTTCAGGGAGAGTTGCTGGAGCCCCATTAGATACAGAATTAGACAGACAGAATGAAACCCAGCCAAGTGGTGTGTCCTTGAAGGCAGGGACGAAAAGAATGTAAAGGCGGATGCATGATCAAAAGTGTAGAATGAAGTAGAAAGAACGAGGAAGATGAGAATGCAGCAGACATAAGAGTGGTGTGCAGTGCTTAGGGAATTAGTTATGTAGTTGTGAAAAGTCTCAGTTGAGTGTGTCTCAGTAAACAGATACAGGACTCAAATCTTGGGTTGTTTGATTTGCCAAACTTTACTAACAGCACTGCAAGGGGGACAAGAAGAACATACAACTCCCATTCAATCTAAGACTGTGCTATCGCAACCCTGTATTAACTGGTCTTTACACTTTTCTTTTTCAATACATAGAATTAGTGAAAGATTTCATAACTTCACTAGGGAGGATTTCAGTCTTCCCCAATTAACACCATGGCTGACTCTGTAGAGCCAGGCAACTCAGACACCCAATGTCATTTTCCAGTCTTCAGGAGTTAATCAATGAAGGTGTTTCCCTCTAAGACAGGTAAGCCATTTACTCCTCCCGCAACATTTATTTGAGGTAACTTTATCTCTGTGGCTTAATATACTTTAAGCATATTTCTAAATAATTTTCTTGGAAAGGGTAATAATCATTGAAGTAAATACATTGTTAGCTGCCACATTTCTTTTCTCCGTTCCACCTACTGGCATACATTTCAAGATGGATTCTGGTTATATTAGACCTGATATTAAATATATAGACCTAGGGCCTCATTACAAGTGAGGTGGAACGGGTTAACGGGACCTGCTAAAGGAGGCGGACCCGTTAAACCCGTTCCGCCTCCCCTCGCGTGACCCGATAAGTAACACCTTGTCACACCAGGCGTGCTCACCGGTCCCGCGAGGGAAAGAGAGAGCAAACAACGGGCCGCTCGTGATCGGCCCATTGTTTGCTGCCTTCCCCATTCCCATTCAGCCCTATTTGGGCTGAATGGGAATGGGGAAGGTTTGGGCCCAGGTTCCTGGAGGGAGGAATTACCGGGCCCTCCGAACTCGGAATGGCCCGGTAATTCCCCATTCTGGGAACCCGGTCCCAATTTTGGCGGCAGCCATGCCGCCAATAGCAGCATGGCTACTGCCAAAATCGTAATGAGGGCCCTAGTCTTTCCTGAAACAGCATGCTCTTTAGACTTCCATTTAAATTCACTTACACTTACATTTTTCATTAACATTCTTTAATCATTCAATTTTACATAGTTGCATTTTTACCCCACACGTGTTTGGAATGGAATCCAAATTAGAGGGGTCTGCGAGGGGAGTGCACCTCACAATAGTTTGGATAATGCAGATTAATGAGTGGAGGTGATAGGTCAAAGTTCCGTAACAATTTGTGAAACAAAAGGTTCAATTGGAGTGCTGTGTAGATTGGCAGAGAGAAGAATGGTTAGATGTTGGGCTCCAGAGGAGGGGAGTTCATGGATGAATGAGATATAGAGGACAGTGTTGAGAAGATGGGCGGATGGGAGAAGAAGGGAGGGAGTGAGAGAGTTACAAGGGTTGACAGGATGTTCCATATTTTGATGATGTTAGTGGGGAAGGCCTTGAAGGTCCTTGATCATTTGCAATGCTGCAAGCAGCGAGAGAATACAAGATTGGTGTAATAGAAGTCTTTGGCTGTGTCGAGACTTGTTGTCAGGGTCAGTATAAGAGTCCTTGAAGGCAGCAAGGAGAGTGGGAGATCAGTGTTTGCGCTATTGGCATATCTGTTGCATGGCTGTGGAGATTAGTGGTTGAGGACAAATGCAGGGGTGTGCTAAAGGAACAGGCTGAGTAGTGATCTTTATAAGGGTGGCCAGTGCAGATTTGAAGTCAGTAAAGGTGAGATCAGTAGACAGTGCACGTGGAGAATAGAGAGCTTTGTCCAAGTTGTGAACTTGGCCGAGGTACGGGACCACAGAGCCAGGCTTAAATGTACTTTGGATGATAGATGAAGCAGGGGGATGTGAGAGCGGGGGTGGAATAGAAATGGAGTATTGACTACGAGAGGGGTTAGTAGGTGAGGGGTCACTTGTAGCATCATATTAGACCATGATAAAAGTTATGAGTATGAGGTCAAGATTGTTGCTTTGGGTGTGGTTTGGAAGGTTTTGTAGGCTAACTAGTGCGTTGTCAAGGAGAGTGGAGTCATATTGCAGCTCTTATGCCTTAGACATTTTGGGGAGGCTAAGGTGGCCCTTCATAGTGAAAGGGACATCTGCTGGGATCGTTCGAGTATGAAGTAAAGATCAGAGAGGAGAGGTTGAGGATGCCCTGCGGTTGGTATTTGAGGAGGATAGTAAAAGGGATGGGAGCGAGGAGATAGTATGCTCCATGTTTCATTGGTAGTTATCACTGAGAGTTGGAGATGATGGGAATCAAATTGATTAGCAAACTTGTTTATAATGCCAATTAGGGCCCTGTAGTTATTACTTCATGTCTCATCTACATAGGAAACACATCATGAGCAAGCCTTGAATAGCTCAAATACATCCTCCTTTTTTCAGGTCAGTGAGTAACTACTTTTTTTCTTTTGACTCTCTTTATTCATATTTATTGTGCGTCATTAGGGGAAGGATGATTTTGTTCCTTCTGTTTTTGCCCTCTGATTGTAGACACCAGAATGCCATCACCATTTAAGATTATTCTGTACCCAAAAGGTAATAGATACTAAAACTAATTCAAAAATACTAATTTTCTCCAGGTTCATTTCTATTACTGAGATAAATGGTGAGCAAGACTTTGATAAATAGCTTGAATATGTCCTCATTTTCTGAGGCAAAACAATACTATCACCCCTTCTGATTTTTCTGTACCCAAATAAGATCCTATATTTTACTTTCTTTTCTTCAAATGTTGCCTTATTCGTCATATGTCTTCCAGCAAAGCATACAAATGAATAAACACTGAAAAACACAAACAATTTATACACCAAAGAATCAATATATAAAATTACAAATACCATGCTGGTATGCTTTAGATTTAAAAGATTTGCAAAATCTGAACATCAACGTTAAAATGCTATGTACATAAAATTAATTAATACCATAGCTGCAATAATCTAAGATCAAAATCATTATGATATCTAAAAAAGGAATAGTGTGGGTGTAAAGTTAAAATAACCTTCCAGTGACGCATACATTATAAGACCCTTTTGGCCCATGCCCTTGCAACATATAGAATGGTTTTGACAATAGCAGTGTCTGACAAAGTAGATTTGTACAATGCTATTGCATCCCTTGTTAACGGTATGTATCCCTCGCTTAGCATAGGTAGTATATATTAACTTCTCAAATTTCTATACCCAGGGCAGAGGAAAAGAAAATGTATCAAAGTTTCTTTGGAAAAATTGCAAAGTGGACTTATCACCACCATTATTCCATCTGGCAGCTATACTAGTTACAGGGAAGATACTGTGATGAATCAGAGATGATTTTCACAGAAAAGGCAGACGCTTCCTGATCCCGACCCTAGCGGTGGTGTTCTGCGGTGACCCCATGGGTTTACCGATCAGCATGGGCCATGGGAGAATCAAACCAGGCTGCCACGTAGGAAGCAGCAGAAGAGGCAGAGCGGGCAGTGGGTCAAACAGACACAAGTGCAGAAGCCGGTGAGTTTGCCATTGACGAGTAATCCCGGTATGCTCTATATAGGACCACTGACTAATAACAACTATTTTGAATACCGAGCTAATGTAAAGAAGTTACCGTGTCGAAATAAGAACTTTGTAAGGTGGCAAGAAGAGAAACATTACAATCATTTTTATAAAAGCTAACACCATTGTCAAAGTAAAGAGAGAGCAATTTTAAAGCACACTAACCAAAACCATCATTACAAAAGTAAAGAGGGAGCAATACTTCACAGAGCATGTAATCTATGTTGGCTAAGTAACAAGAGAACATAGTTTCAGGAAGATTGTGACTATTGTTGCCAGAGGGAGGGGGAAGACACAGTTAAGCAAGATACCAACACGCATTGTCTAAGGCACAGAGAGGCAAGTGTAATAAAGGACCATTGTCAGCAGAGAATTGATGAGAAAGTGGGAAAACAAAGAAGGCAGTAGAGAGGCCCTTCTGGCATACTGTATCAAGGAGGAGAGGAGTATAAACTCATTGCCTGTGGCAAAAACAAGAGTGGACTAAACAGCACCAAAGTGTATATTACCTTCCCAAAAGAAGTTGTGAAATTTGATGTTGTTGAAAGTCAAAGACTTTTTTAAAGGTTGCAGTAGACTCCACCACAAAATACTTGTAGTAGTGTTAGGAGCTATTTATCCTGGCAGGGGACTATACCAGGATAGGGACCTTTTAGTGGTAGTCCTGCCTGGTAAGTGGAACAGGAATAAATAATTCAAGTGCTGAATCGTGGTTGAAGGTTGTGAAGAAGAAAATGTGGCAAAGAAGTGTTTTATGAACTGTTGTGGATTCATCGTGACAAACATTGTTGTTGATACAGATGAACTGTGAAAGTGTTTTGTTTCTGAAGGAGCAGTTGTGTTGAACTCTTTTCAAAAGGGGGAGATAAAAACGCATTGTATGGTTGAATTGTTTGTTAAAAATACAAGTGGAAGTCTTTTGAACCAAAAAGAACTTTATGATCAAACCTTGGTTACCTAACTGAACTTTCTTATTTGAACTGTTGATTGAAAATCCTGTTTGAATCTGAGGACGGGGGTCCAAACCAGGTTACAAGGATATACAGTTATTAGGATTTTATTGAAAGTAAGTATTATTTCTGTTATATTGGAATTGCCTTATATTCCCTTTTTATGTGTTTGCTGTATATATAAGTGTGATGGACAGATTCCTTTTGTTGGAGTGTTTTCCTTTAGTTTATTTTGATAAGCAGGGAAAATCCTTGTTATGTTAGGGATAATGAGCCCTTTATCAAACCGTTATGATTTAATAAAAAGGACTTCTTGTGAAAAACCTTTACCAAGTTGTCCGCCTAACATTTCTGACCCCTCACAATAGCAAAGTGAAATTTCATATATAGGTCTCTGCTATATGGGTTGATGATCGAATCAATATCTCTCTGTCTCCTGTACAGAGACCTATTTGCCCAATATTCTCCTGCCAGCCCGGATCTTACAGAAGAGGCCAACCTAGTGACCATAAATTATATTTTACATTATGGAATACAACATGTTGATGTATCATCATTACTATGTATTGTTTTGCCCCTGAGGAAGATCTCATGCTATTTTCAGAGATTGTAACATGTTGGGTTTGGTCTTTATGTGTGGTTTTGTTTCATGATTTTAATATATTCTATATGTTTGTCTCTTTTTTGTTATATTTCAAATGTTGTATTTTTTCATTGTATTTTCAATGTTGGTGTGATCTTATGGTGTTGAAACAATTATGTTGCTCCCTGATATCTTAATAACGTATTTTCTTGCATAATAATACAATCCATCTTAATTAAGCAATAGAACCTGAGCGTCGGGGGCATTACCGACTCAGGTAATGCCCCGGGGCCCATAGGTAAGGACCTGAGTGGAGCGGGCGCGCTGGGACCACTAGTGTTCCTAGCGCGTCCGCTCTCGAAAAAAGGGTAAAAAAACTAAGGTAAGTGCGGTTTGGAGGGCTTACTGTGGGACGGGAAAAAAAAGAAAAAAAAACGTACCTGTGTCCCTGGCGGGGGACGAAGGAAGCCTCCAGCCGTGTGGAGGCACGGAGCGGGGATGGCCCTGCTCCGAGTCTCCACACGGCTGGAGGCTTCCCTCGTCCCACGCCGGGGACTTAGGACCAAGAAGGTAAGTTGGGGGGGCGAGTGGGTCGGAGGGAAGGGATTAAAAAAAAAAAAAGACTTGCCCGAGTCCCCGGCAGGGGGGGAAGGCAGCCTCTCAGCTGAGGAGAGGCTCGGAGCGGGGATGGCCCCGCTTCGAGCCTCCTCATTGGCTGAGGGGCTGCCACGCCCCCCGCCGGGGACAGGGGCCGTGGAATCCCGACGGAGGGATTCCTGGCCAGGTAGGGACCTGGCGAGAGCCAATCAGAATGCTTGTTGCATTCTGCTTCGCTCTCGCCGGATTACTAATAATGAATAGTGGATCTTTGGTAGTGGGAAAATGTTTACCTTACTTGAGTTTACATGCTTTGTTTCCCTGTTTGTTATGAACAATTGCACATGACTTACATGGGTTCTTTGTTCCTGCTTGTTATTTTTTATTTTTATTTTTTATTTGGCTTATCATCAAGCCTTTACAAAACCTAACATAAAAAGACATTTGTACATTCTTAAAACAAAACACTTTTCCACAGTTCTTAAATTCACATAAAACAATTATTAAATTGACATATTGTATTTCCCTCAGGCTCAATTTAAGTTCAATTAACTTTTCTAAAATTCAATCAATCAATCTTGAGTTAATTGCGTCAAACAATTATTTCACATATCTTTAATACTCGAACCACTGCTCATGTTAGTACTGCATTATGACCCGAGATCAACCTATCCCAGAAAGATTCTGAGAATAAGTCTTCCTCATGGCGCACACATTTCCTGAAGAGTGTTAATCGTGAATTCCATGTGCCATTGCATTCCATTAATAGATGCCTGAGTGATTGTTTTGCTGGAACAGCGCATACTTTACATAATTTTTTTGCTCTATCCCCCAGCTTGCGTCTTTCCAACACTTCTCCACAGTGTACTAAATTCAACCTAATCCTTAGGAAGTTATTCCACAATACTCTATCTGGGTATTTCATAAGATAGAAGGACAAACAAGCAAGTTTCTGTTCGTACCATAAGAAAGAATTTTGAAAGTGGGACATTCTAACCTTCTCAATGGTCTCGATCCAATCCAGAACTTCCAGATTCTTTTTAACTTTTAATGGATTACAAATAAGGGTTTCTACTTCTAGATCAACCTTAGACAGAGCCTAATCACTCTGCTAAAATGGCAGACTTGGATTGCAACATGTGACATCTAATGTCTCCATAAAGACTCAACCCCTTTGCAATAATGATTTCCCGGTACAGCGAAACTAACTTCCAAATGGCAATACAATCCAAGGATTTAAATCCTAGTTCAAACCTAATACTCCAACTTGGGGCGCAAGCAGGGAGACTTAATGCCTTCTTCCACAATTGGGCTTAAAAAATGTGCCAATTAATGGACCAAAGCCGCGGTTTCACCTCCAAGCCATACAGGATTACAGGAATTACTTTTACCAAGTAAAACTTGCAGAATTTGAAGTTCAATTTACCCATTAGTGCAGCACTCTGCAATATCTTTGCAGTAACCTTGGCATCCAATTTGTAAACAGTAGGGGAGGTGTAAACATATCCCAAATATTTCACCATCTCTACCCTTTATATCCTTTGGCCTTCCAAAAACCAGTTTGAGAATGTAACCTTACTTTGTGGGTTTCTGAAAACTACAATTCTCTATTTTATGGGGTTCATTGAGAGATTAGCCAAATTTGTTAACAATGGCTGGAGCCCATTTGCTGTTCTGTCTAACAACACAACGTCGTCTGTATAGGCCAGCCAAAAGATCTTTCTACCATTTAGCATGGGGCTGGTCAATGCAGAAAGATTGAAGAAAAGGGGGGCTCCCAAACACCCTTGCCTAACTCCCCTTTCCACTTCAATGGTCCCTGACAGATTCCCAAGTTCATCCAAACTGACTTGCAGCTTGGTTTCACTATGAAGTTCCACCAGCATTCCCAATAATGTCTCAGGTATGCCCCAATGCCTAGGTTTGCTCCAGAGCAGAGCTCTGTCCACCTGGTTGAAAGCCTTCGAAAGGTCTACCCATGCTCCATACAAGGGTGATGGCCCTTTCCCCTTTACCTGTTCACGTGCTAGGTCAACAATCAGGCCATTCAATGAGGTCGACATAACCTTTCGAAAGCCTGTCTGAAAACAGGACAGGATGTTATTCTTTTCTGCCCATAAAGTTACCTCTCTCAGTAAGAGCTTCATAAACATCTTACTTTCTATGTCGAGCAGGGCAATTGGACGATAGTTCACCGCTGCATGACGATCCCCACTCTTAAAGAAAGGAATAACCAGAGCAACTTTCCAAGATGGCAGGAAAATTTGCCGTTTAAGTATTTCTCTAAATAAGCGTGCTAGTAAAAGAGACCACATTTTGGGCTCTTTTTTAAGAACTTGATGTGTTAGCCTGTTTGGGCCCACTGCCGTAGAAGTTGAAGATTTAATAATTATCTCTTCTATGTCTCCCACACCGAAATTCAGATTCCATGGTATATTGGGCTTAACCTCAAACTGGGATCTCTTGCGGTCTCTGAAGACTTCTGATAAATGTTTCACCCATCCTTCTTCAGAGACTAAGTTGCACAAGGAACTACTTGCGCCAACCTCAAATAGACTAATCACTGACCAGAAATTTCTTGTATTTCCTTCTCTTAGCAGATTCAACATCTACTCCCCATCCTATTGCATTTGGGAAGCTTTATGGTTATTTAACCAAGATTTATAATGAGCTTTTTCTCTAGTGAGCTCTGCCTTATATGTTTCTGGTAAAAGCCCTGCTGACTTAATGCTACGCACACCCTTTCTGAATTCTCTTTTCCTTTTTTGTGTTTCCTCATTAAAAACATGAACATGTTTCTTCTGAATTCGTCCCACTGTTTCATTAGGGGCTGAAGTAGCCTAAATGAACTCAGTACATTTATCCGGATGGTATTCCCATTCATAATGGATCTTGATACTTTCTTTCGTTGGCTATTTAGGATTGCACCTTCATGCTTCTATTTGACAAGTCTAATTTTCCCATTTGTACACTTCAGTGCTTGATTGTTAACTCTAGGGCCTAAAGTTGTAAGATCAGGAAAAGATCATTCCAATCTGCTATGGTCGCTGCCCCTGTCCTGTTTCATAACCCTGGTTGAGGGGAGCGCATGTAGAAGTTGGGATACAAAGATATAATCCAGGGTTCATGAGGAAGTGCCAAGTTGTAGAAGTTGTTCCTGCTTGTTATAGTTAGCCCAGGCTTACTCCCCACTGGGTAATTAGGCCACCCTCTGTTTTGTGCCTGTAGTGCTTGGGTCTGGTACCTATGGCTCTCCTGATGTTATGGACTACAAAACTTGTGATTCCTTACTATTGACCATGCTAGCTAGTGCTGGTGGGTGCTGTAGTCCAAAACATTTGGAGGGCCAAAGGTTGCAGGTCATTGCTTTAGTCTAACCAGGCTCGAGACAGCGCTGGGCTCCTCCACTTCTACTGACCAATGTATTTAATGCAGTTTGTAAATGACTACATGTACCAATGAGCTAGAAGCATCTCCTGCTAATTACGCTTTTTACGAAGGTTGATCATGGTAAACCAGGATGTTATCACCGATTTTCATTATTGGTTGCAGTAGCAAAGGTATTTGGCAGTTTACAACACACAAAACCAGAAGAGTTGATAAACATGTAATCCTAACTCACATGTACATTTTGGGGTTTGTGGGGGCCTGGGTATGATAGAGTTAGCAGTACATCTGCTATTATTAACTAACAAATCTTGCACTGGTCACAATTCTATGATATATGTATGATATATGTGGCATTCATGGACCTGTACAGTGATCTTGATTGTGTGGCTTGGAATCTGCTGTGGTCCCATTGAAAATGTAAGTGTTTACCAAAATCAGTCATGCAGATCCTGAGGGAATGTTCAGTCAGATTTGGCCCAACTAGTGAATTATTGTCATTTTTCCATCCTTTTCAGCTGCACAACTGTGGTGTATTTTAGTTGAACGTATTCATCAATGGGCTTG
The DNA here is from genome assembly GCF_040938575.1 of Ambystoma mexicanum. Lineage (NCBI taxonomy): Eukaryota > Metazoa > Chordata > Amphibia > Caudata > Ambystomatidae > Ambystoma > Ambystoma mexicanum. The sequence goes on along the minus strand of NC_090936.1, from coordinate 166,378,507 downwards.
GGGAACATCTTACTATAATTTATTTTGCGGCCAGATAATTTGTTGCATATCTAGCTTATTTTTATGTTTGCTGCCGGAGAATGTATTACATAGCTAGGTTATGTGTATTCTTGCTGCCAAATAATTAAATAAAAGCTATAGTAAATAGTTTTTCTACATAGAATGTATTTCATTATTTCATAGCCAGCTCATTTGTATTCCCCTCCCAAAGATATCAATGCATGCATAGCTAGCTTAATGTGTCATGCTGCCAGATAATTCATTGACTAATTCAATGTATTCACTTGGCACCAGATCAGATCATTTAATTGCATAATGATAATGCAGCCAGAGGATTTATTGTATAGATAGTTCAATTTATTTTGCTGACGGAGATGTAATTGCATAGTGTGTGGGAGCGAGGGGCCAGCAGGCCCCTCTCTGCCTTCACTTCTCAGTACAAAACCCAGACCAAGTGCCTCCAGTAGTGGGTAGGCCCCTCGCCCTTATGCGATGTTAACTTTGGGTGACATTCGCGTAGATGGGACCACTGAGCAGGACACAGGGCATCCATTTTTTGTACCCCCTTTCGACTCCATCTTGGTGACCAGGCCTCACTGCGATAGTACAAAATGCTTCTCTTCCTTTCCTCGCAGCAGCTCGGAGCACATGGCCCCCATCCTTGTTCCCACTCTGACTGGAAAACTCTGCAGCTCCATTCTCATGCTGAAGCCGGAGGTGCTTGCAACAAATAATAAATGTAACACATCTCTTTTCCTCTGAGATCACTGTCTTGCATGTGAACCAACATGAGCTAAGCACATAGCTCGTCCATCTCCACAAAAGTGTCCTTGCCCCGGCACCCTCGCCAATGGAAACTTACTGCCATTCCGACCCTGTGTCCCTGCAAGCAAGTTATTCCTTTCATGTGCCAGATCATTGACCATGCCATGATGCCCACCCAGCAGACCTCCGATTAACACTAGACCTCTGCTGTAGTATATTTTGCCCAATACTAACAAATGCCACATACCTGAGATTCTTGTAAGCATGAACCTACACTCCGGTCATTGTATTAGAGTGGTCAAGACCCCTAACCTATGACTTGTATAATCCAAGATTATAGATTATATAAGTACCTGTGTGATGTGACTTTTATAGAGACATGATAAACTACTGACAGTCCTTTTGAACCACTAATATTTAGTGCATGTATTATAGAGAATTAATTATATTAGCTTAGATAGTGACCACCGTGTTTCACAGCGACCAGACCTTCACCCATCCGGAGCACAGATGTCTGACGTCAATCCTCCCGCCAACCAAGCAACCAACCCGGAGGAAGAGATGCCATCCACACCTGAGACAGCGTGCAACTGACCAATCCGGGATCGACATAGTATCCTATGTTAAGTGCGTCATACAACTATATAAAAATGTAATGTATCGATAATTTGTCAGAGCGCTCTCAGAGATCCAGATAAACTTTTCCTTTAACTCTCGCAGCCTGCTCTCTTTTGCCTTATTCCCTGTCAGGGGAGTGTCTGTTTTATTTTCTTGCACGTGTGAGACAGGGAGGGCACAAACATTTGGTGACCCCCTGCGACGTGATTCGGAGAGGTGCGTCGAGGCCGGTGCTGTGCGGTGAGATCCGGGATGCCCCCGAGAAAAACCATTGCCTCCGTGGCCGACCAGCCTGTGCACACTATGAAGAAGGGTCAAGGGTTCCCAGTTGACGAATACCCGACTGAAAAGCTGCTTGCCGAGGCGGGCCACGGCTTGGTTGGGGTGCGGACTTGACTGGGGTCGGACCGCAAACGGTAACCCTCGGATTACCTGACTGAACACTTGAGTGTCGGTTGCGAAGGTTCCCAAGGAAAGGTAAGGGGGAATATAGGGGAAGAAGGGGACAAGGGACAGTGGGGTTTAGCCAAGGATAGGGTCTGTGTGAGTGATGACGAGGCTTTTCTGATCTATCCTTTATATGGCCATTAGATTTTGTGAAAAGTGTGTAGAAGAAGAGAAGTGGTATCCTAGCCCGAACGGGGTAGAAGGCGGCGCCGCGTAGCATTGTCTCGTCCAGTGCAGAATAAATAGGTGAAGATAAGGAGAAAATAGTAGGAGTCTCGTATATTGAGTAGACTCGGAGTAGTTATTTAGAATATTCTTTTTCTGGGTACGAAAGAATTCTTGGGAAGGAGCAAGAGGGTGTAAGAGGTGGGGAGTGAATGAGAAGAGTAGGTGAAACGGGGAAGGGGTGGTAACAAGAACAAATGGGAAGTAAAAGCATGCAGGAAGTGCATGTGCATGATATGTGGTATATGTTCTTTTGTGTTCTGTCTATTTTTGTCAAGGATATTCAAGTGTTGTAATTGCTTTGTTGGTAAAGTGGCAAAATTTGCAAAAGTGAACTGTTGAATTTGAAAATGCAACAATCATAAAAATAACATTGAAAATTGATCCATATCTATATTGACATATATATATACATATAACTACAAGTAATTGAGAAGTCTGTGGTATATTGTTGAACTAGAAGAAAAAAAGAGTGGGTGAGGAGGTGATTAGAGGGGAGTAGAGATTTACAGGCAAGGGGAAAAAACATCGTCATGGGGGGAGTAACACCATTAGCTCATATTTGTCAACACCTTCCACTATACAGTGAAAAGATACAAAAATACCACGATCAGTGGTTGACAGAGATAAAAGGAGACAGTTTGACGCCAATTTGGCCAGAAGGTGGGTCATTTGATAAGAGGGTGTTAGATTTAGTATCCACACACTTGATGGCAAGGTATAAGGGGAAACAGTTACAGAATAGAAGAGAAGTGCTAGACCTGTGGCGAATGTTTGAAGACGTTACGCCCACAGCAGAGGTAGGTAAAGAAAGAACGAACGAAAAACCAGAAAATGCAGGAAGAGGTAAGCAGGACGCCAAAGGACGAGTGCACGACCACTACAGCTGAGGGCGATACAACTAAAATATATCCCTTAATGTCAAGACCAGCAGTGGGATACAGCGAGCCCCTGTACATACCAGCATGTCCCACCCCCACACCCTCAAACGGAGCAGTCGCTACAGCACCACCGCCCTATGATAAAGGAGGTTTGTATGGCCCAACAAGTGTACCCCTTGTGAATTTGGCACACTTAACCGGAGAATTAGACCGCCAGCTAGCGCATGCACAGATGGAAATAACACGGCTAAGAGCACTGTGCGATAGAGGCCAAATGCTGCCAGGGGGAGGAGAGGTACCACCGTTGTCCATGACAGATCTCACGCCCTCATTAAGCACAGCAGGGGAGGTGGTGCCAGCAATCACAGAGCCAGCACGATCAATATCATCCCTGGGAACACGCACACTACAAGGGCGAGAGAAAGAGTGGCAATCAGGGGAGTTCCTGTTCCATCTAAATGACAAGCCCGTGAGGATTATACGCCCACCCACCCCGGAAAGTGAGAAAGGGGAAGGACACGAAGAAAACAATGAGCAAGAATCAGAAATAGAAGAATTATGGAGTGACTTAGACGAATATAAAGAGGCAGCTGCCGTGGCAGGGTCCCCACTGCCAAACCACTGTTACCCAGATACACCATCACCACCACTATGGCAGGGTAGATTAAGACAGCGAGGAGGGAATATGATGGTAAGTAAAACAAAGAAAGGGACAGTAAGTAAACAAGGAAGGAAACACAAGTTACAAATGCCATTAATACATAAAGGAGCAGGTAGGCCACACTACATCCCGTGGGCACAGATGGATAAAAACAACTTGCTGAAAGTCCTCCCCCCAATATTGGGAGGGGCTGGGAAATGGGTACATGCGTTCGAGAAGAACACAGCAGGAGTGCCACTAGCAATAGGGGATGTGAAAAGTTTATTAGTGTCAGCAATTGGTGACCAACCAGATGCAGTGTGGGAAAAGGCCGGATTCCCCAGAATAACGATGAGTTGTGACCGCCACGATGGGTCGGAGTTCAACAACGTTCGAGCGCAAGTGTGGGATGCATTGCGGCGCACGTTTCCAGATATTCCAGATTTACATTTAGTGATGCAGTGTACAATGGAGGACAACGAGGATCCTACGCAGTTCATACTACAGGTGCAGGATTTGTGGAGATGTGAACCTGGCACGGCGTGGAACCAGTCCATCGATCGCCTTGTTCTATTTTATCATCAAAAAAGGGCTCCCGAAGGAGGTACAGAAGGCCTTGGATAAAATAGCTGGGATAGAAGCCAAGGGTTGGCCTGAAATTCAGAGTATAATTGTGCACCACTGCAGAGGATCAAAGAGAGAGAAAAGGAGATAGCACAAAAAAGGCTGGCAGACAAGGCGAAGCTGGTACAGAACAAATTAGTGAAGGTCGCCGCCATCAACGCCAGCGTAGCCACAGATAGAGAAAACGAGGGGGGTGAAGGAGCGGGAAACAGACCAGTTACAATAGCAGCACTGCGGGCAATAGGAGGACAAGAGCCGTAGAACGGAGAAGAGCAATACGGCGGACAACAGTGGCAAGACAGATCGGCAAGAGGAAGAGGTGGGTACCGTGGCCAGAGAGGGGGGTTTGGAGGAATGCGGATTAGAGATTTGGTGGGCAAGGAATGAGAGGCGGACCACAAGGGTCTTGTTGGAACTGTGGGAGATGGGAACACTATTCAAGAGATTGCAGAATGCGGCCTTCAGGGTATTTCCAAGGGCAGCAGCCCATAGAGAACGAACAAGGGTGGGGGTGCCCACACCCAGGTAGCCCTTATGGTCTACCGATGGGAGGAGGAAGACAGCAGGATCAGTGCTATAATGAACCTCAAATGCAGCAAAGACAGCAGCCACCACCACAACCTATGGCAAGACAAAACACGGTAGGAAACGCAAACAATAATTCTTTTGCACGGCCGCAAATGGTGCACCTGCACCATTCCACGGCGTGACAGTGGTTGGAGACAATATCTTTTCAGTACCAGGACAAGAAAGACACTCAGATTAGGACAGCCCACAGGGAACACTTGCGTGTCCAGTCCTATCCACCACCCTACGTGCATGTTAGATGCTCCTCTGCACACCAGAACACTGCTAACATCTCCACAACACCTTCCCTGGGTTCCCACACTACTCCCTCCAGGTTTCAAAACTCACGTGATGTGGTTACTCCAAAGGACCAAAAACTCTGTACCGGGTACAATGTACGTGCCCGGTTGCAGCCCTTCCTGCATTGGCAGTTGCCATGGAGAGCATACAGCAGAAGGGGCGGTGGAACGCTTCCGCATCGATCATTCATCCGCTCACGTGATTCAGAGTGGCGTTTTCCATGTGACGATGGAGGGCGTCACATGACTCGGTAGCGCACAGCATATAACGCTTGATGCACGAAGCGCTCACCGCTTCTCAGCTGTCTTTCGACTCTGTTTGGCGCTACTTTTGAACTTACTCTGCTGGTTATCTTGACTTTGGATCACGCACCCTGACTCCCTCGGATCATCCTTTTGTACCTTTGCCTGGAACAGTTTACTCATTGCTGAACCTCGGCCCGTCCCTTACCTGCCTTTGGATCTTCCCTTGGAACTTTGTTGGACTTCTACGCCATTGCCCTTTGGGGACTCACACTACGCTTCCAGCTCTACTTTCAGGTGGGCTCTCCTGTGTCCACGTGTGACTCCGGTCCCTGTTGTTCTGGGGACCGCCTCTCATCTGAGTCTCGAATCTCCCTCACTAGGTCTCCCGGGTTTTCCAATCACCGGATAGGTAAGATTATTCTGATCCTGTGATTCTTGTATTCCATTGTATTTGCCTGGTACTTAACCCCGCTTTCTTTCAGCAGCATCAGTGTTCCAGAGGTTCCGTGGATCCAGGAAGTAACATCTCCCACCTGTGGCTCCAAAGGTCGCACAGCGGGGTTCTTTTGATTCCCCTGTGCATCACTTGGGTACGGAGGTCTCAACGGTCTACACGACATTCAAGTCAGAACAGACTGAGAAGCCGTATAGTCGTGTTGACCAATGCAGGGATCCACGGAAGAACCCATTGCTGCTTTAGTACAGGCAATTACAGTATTAAGGACAGATATGGCCGCCGCAAACACCGTGATTCACCAAAGGCTAGATTCCGTACAGAGTGTCCAGCATTCCCTCCCTGCAGACTCTGAATTCGGGGAAAGTTGCCACTCCAGCCACACCTCCTCCATTGGCTAGTACCCCAGCTACCAACCCCGATGGTCCTATCAGCCCCTTCTCCCTTGGCTGGTCCTGAACGTTATCAAGGCGACCCCAAGAAGTTCAGGACCTTCATCAATCAGTGCAAGTTACACTTCCTGTGCAGACCTCTGGCCTTCCCTAACTCCACTGCTAAAGCGGCCTTTACCCTCTCACACTTGGCCAGAACGGCTTCCGCTTGGGCTAATCCTTTATTGGAGAACAATAGCCCGGTTCTCTATGATTTTGATCTGCTAGTTACCGAGATGTCCCGAGTCTTCGACACCCGACATAAGGCACAATCCAGGGATCCAGAGTTGTTAGAACTAACCCAGGGTAGAGGGACCTTGATAGACTACATCACCCGCTTTAACCAATTGGTTGCCGAGACATCATGGCCAGAAAGCAAACAGGCGGTCGTCTTCTATAGAGGGTTGAGTAATCCAATGAAAGATGCTTTAGCAGTGGTCCCTTCCGTGCCCACTCAGTATCAAGAACTAGTGGATCTTGCCCTCAGGTAGATGCACGTCGCTCAGAGCGCATGGCTGAGTTGGGCTTTTCCCATCCTACAGCGGTCAGTACTTCCACCTCCAACACTGAAGAACCCATGCAAGTGGGAGGTTTATGTAGTCCCATCACGACATCCGAGAGAGAACGTAGGAGGGTGGATAATGCATGCTTTTATTGTGGCACCACGGGTCATTATGTTAAGGAATGCCCTCGACGTCCCAAGAAGTCCCAGGTTTTTCAGACAGCTCGACCCTAGACCCGGAGACCAGGTCGAGCTTCCAGTCCTCATCTCCGGGTGCCTCTCCTGCTTTCGCTCGTGTTCAGCCCATCTCTGTACAGGCCACTCTTTGTCCCTCTACGGGTATCTCCCACGCAGTCACGATCATTATTGATTCTGGTGCCACGGGGAACTACATAGACATTGCTTTAGCCCATTCTCTCAACCTGCCGTTAGTGTTGAAAACCCGACCCGAACCGGTTCAGGCTGTAGACGGCACTGCCCTAGTCTCTGGTCCCGTTAGACACCAAACTGCCCCCCTCATATTGACCATACAAGACATTCACACAGAGACGTTAAGTTTTGACCTGATTACCACACCCCAGTTCGGTATCATATTAGGAATATCCTGGTTGCGTGAGCACAATCCCCTCATTAATTGGCAAACAGGCACGGTCCTCTTTGAGTCAGATATCTGCCAGAACTATTGTCTCCCAACCCATCAGGAAACAGATACTCCGTCACAGGCCTTGGGAGCCCTCGCTCAGCTCACATTGAATGACGGTGGATCTGTGGTTGTGACTTCCCATACTGTTGGAGGGGTAGTTAGTGGAATTCCCCCTGAGTACAAAGCATTTGAATCAGTGTTTGATCGTGGTTCTTCCGAGGTGCTTCCTCCCCACAGACCATATGACTGCCCATTTGAACTAATCCCAGGTTCTACCGTTCCTTCTGGCAGGATCTATTCTCTGTCCCCCTCGGAAGAACAGGCTCTGAAACAGTATGTCCAGAACGCCCTACGACTGGGCCATATCCGTCCCTCTACTTCACCAGCCGCAAGTCCTATTTTTTTTGTCCCCAAGAAAGAGGGGGATCTACGTCCTTGTGTGGATTACCGGCGCCTTAATGCCATTACGAAAAAGGACAGGTATCCAATCCCTTTGATCACCCACCTCCTGGACCGCTTATCCCATGCCTCCGTTTTTACCAAGCTGGACCTTCGGGGCGCATACAATCTAGTGCGCGTCCGTGAGGGCGATGAGTGGAAAACTGCCTTTTGTACCCGTAATGGGTTGTATGAATACCTAGTCATGCCCTTCGGCCTATCCAACGCCCCCGCCACATTCCAGCGTTTTATGTATGACATATTCAGGGACTTTCTGGACGTATACATGGTTGTTTATCTGGACGACATCCTGATCTTTTCGCGGGATCTTGATGACCACGTACAGCATGTTCGGGAGGTCCTATCCCGTCTGAGGAAACATTTGCTGTTTGCCAAACCCGAGAAATGTCAGTTCCATAAAACGTCTGTTGAGTTTCTGGGCTTCCACATCACCCCTGGGGCCCTGTCCATGAACGAATCCAAGGTGAGGGCGGTCCTAGATTGGCCGGTTCCTCAGACACTTAAGGCCTTGCAGGCCTTTTTGGGTTTCGCCAACTTCTACAGGCGCTTTATTTCATCCTTTTCTACAATTGTGGCCCCACTCACGGCTCTTACTAGCCCTCAAGTACCCGATCAGTGGCAAAAGGAACATCAAGAATCCTTCGAGGCTCTGAAGACCGCTTTCACCACCGCACCGATCCTTCAGCACCCCATTCCCGAACTTCCATTCATAGTCGAGGCGGACGCCTCTTCTTTCGCCCTCGGTGCGGTGTTGTCTCAGACATGCCCAACTACGGGCAAGTTGCACCCGGTGGCATACCACTCCCGCAAGTTTTCCAGTACTGAGGCCCATTATACTGTAACAGAGAAGGAACTTCTGGCTGTCATGGACGCCTTTCGTGTCTGGCGCCATCATCTCCTGGGGGCTAAGCATCCAATCACTGTCTACTCCGATCATCAGAACCTGCAGGACTTGGCCTCCCTAAAGTGCATCAACAGCAGACAGGTCCGATGGCATCTCTTCTTTTCCGCCTTTGATTTTCACATCACTCATCGTCCTGGGGTCACTCATGGAAAAGCAGACACCTTGTCACGCTCTCCGGGTGGGGTCTCGCTGCCAACCTTCCCTGATACTGTTCTAGGTAAAAGTCACATGATTTGTCTCTGCACTCCCTCTCTCTCATTGTTGGATTCTGTGAGAGCATGGACGAGCAGTCACTCTGACCAACTGCGAGATTAGGATCCGGTGTATGTGACGGTTTGCCTTTCGTGCAGGATCGCTTGTTTCTCCCCACGCCTGACTCCCGTAACCTGGCCCTTGAATGGTCTCATGATGTCCCCTTTAATGGCCATCCTGGCCAGGAGCGCACCATGGATCTCCTAAAGCGCTGGTGGTGGTGGCCTTCTATGAAGCGCGACGTGGAATGCTATGTCAACTCTTGCTCTGTTTGCGCTCCGGCCAAACATCAAAGAGGTCGCCCAATCGGCCTGCTGCTTCCGCTACCGGTACCCCCAAGACCTTGGCACACACTGACTATGGATTTCGTGACCGATCTCCCCAGGGTGCGGGGTTTCGATACCATCTGGGTGGTGGTGGATACATTCACCAAAATGGCTCGCTTTGTCCCCTGTAAGGGGATCCCTTTGGCCTGGTCTTGGCTGATTTGTTTCTCGAAACTGTTTTCACGTTGTTTGGGCTCCCTTCTGTCATTATCTCCGACCGAGGGTCGCAGTTCACCTCTCGTTTTTGGAGAGCTTTGACTAAGCTGCTTGGCATCGATACCAGGTATTCCTCGGCCTATCACCCCGAGACTGATGGGCAGACTGAAAGGACGAACCAATCTATGGAGCAGTATCTCCGGTGTCTTATCTTGCAGCAGCAGTCCTCCTGGTTGAGTGTTTTATGGCTTGCCGAGTTCGCATACAATAATGCGGCTCACTCTGCTACGGGTTTCTCTCCTTTCTACGCCCTCTATGGCCAGCACCCCAAGGTCTTGCCTGTCCCTGACCCTTCTGTCTCTTTGAATCCTGCGGCCACGGCTTGTCTTAGGGATCTGTCTGCTGTTCATGCTCGTACTCTGGTCCACCTTACTGAAGCAAAGGCCTCCATGAAGTCCCGTGCTGATGGCAAGCACTTGGCTGCTCCTCCCCTTGCTGTGGGTTCCCGGGTGTGGCTGTCTTCCCGTCACCTTTGCCTGGTTGGTTGTCGGAAACTTCTGCCTCGTTTTGTTGGGCCGTATGTGATCTCCCAGGTTGTGAATCCAGTGGCTTTTCGTCTGGTTCTCCCGAGCTCTTGGCAAATCCATCCTGTTTTTCATGTCTCCCTTCTCAAGCCTTGCCCTGATTCCTCCCGTCTCTGTGCCCCGGTGGCCCCGGTGTCCCTGGCCTCCCCTGATGTCTTTGAGGTGTCAGCCATTTTGGGTTCCCGTTGGTTTAGGGGTGGGTTCCAGTATTTGGTGGATTGGAAGGGTTATGGCCCGGAGGAGCACTCTTGGGTTTCCGCCCTGGACGTTAACACTCCTCGGTTGGTGGCCCGATTCCATCAGGATCATCCGTCCTGCCCGCGGGGTCGTGGGCCGTTGGGGGGGCTATGTTAGACGCTCCTCTGCACACCAGAACACTGCTAACATCTCCACAACACCCTCCCTGGGTTCCCACACTACTCCCTCCAGGTTTCGAGACTCACGTGATGTGGTTACCCCAAAGGACCGAAAACTCAGTACTGAATCTCCCTCACTAGGTCTCCCGGGTTTTCCAATCACCGGATAGGTAAGATTATTCTGATCCTGTGATTCTTGTATTCCATTATATTTGCCTGGTACTTAACCCTGCTTTCTTTCAGCAGCATCGGTGTTCCAGAGGTTCCGTGGATCCGGGAAGTAACATCTCCCACCTGTGGCTCGAAAGGTCGCACAGCGGGGTTCTTTTGATTCCCCTGTGCATCACTTGGGTACGGAGGTCTCAACGGTCTACATGACATTCAAGTCAGAACAGTGCAGAAGAGGAACCACTAGTGGGGGCAGAGATAGGAAACAAGCAGTTTATCTTTATGGTAGACTCAGGAGCAGAGAAATCATTTCTCATGGAAGGGCGGTTTCCACTCTCAGGCAGGAATTTGGAAATGCAGGGGTTCTCTGGGGCTATTTTAAAAGTTCCTTACACTAAAGATCTTGATATAACGGTGGGGGGAAAAACTGTGCGCGCGCCCTTACTGTACCACAAAGACGCGCCAATCAATTTGCTGGGGAGAGATTTGTTAAGCAAATTGAATATGACCATCTCGTTTACAGAACGAGGAATAGTATATTCAACCCCGGGAGTGTGCCAGGTACGAGCAATGTTGATGATCAGCACAGTGATGAATGAAGTTGTGGTGCGAGGAATACCCATTGACATAGACATGTTTATTTATGGCATCAAGGTATTAGCCCGAGTGGTACCAGAGATAACGAGAAAGGAATGGCGAACACCATCAGATTTTATATTCCGCCCAATTGCACACACAGATGTTGTGCCAGGTACGATCATGTCCATAGACATCAAGGCAGTTCAGGTATCAAGCAGACGCATTGTGGTCATAGGACTGGACGCGCATGGGTGTGGGTGGAGAACTGTATTATGCATAGACACAAACATAATGCTAAGAGACATAACAGACGAGGAATTATTCATGATAATGAAGATGACGGTGAAATAATACTGGAAATAAGCATACCATGTGACATCATGATCCAGTACAGAGAGGTACACAACCCACTCATGGCTAGCGTCAATGCCCCACTGACTATATTTGAGGAAGACATGGCAAAGGTAGCACCTGAAATTTGGACTACAGGCCCCCACGATGTAGGATTACTCCATGAGGTGACACCAATAAAGATAAAGCTAAAACCAGGTGCCATACCGCCACGAGTGAAACAATACCCCATCTCCAGAGAAGCAGAAGAAGGGATTAGGGAAACAATAGATGCACTCCTAAAGCAAGGTATCATAGTACCATCAAACTCCCCCTGTAACACGGCTATCTTCTCGAACAAAAAAGCAAAGGGAGTGGTGTGGAGGATGATCCAAGATCTCCGCCCGATCAATGACGTCATTCGAAAAGAATTCCCATTAGTGTCTAACCCGGCATCAATATTGTGCAGCATACCGAAAGAATCAACATGTTTTACTGTAATTCATTTGAAGAACGCTTTCTTCTCCGTACCACTCGACCCAGGATCTCAATACCTGACAGCGTTCACATTAGGGAACAACAGGTATGAACATCGCAGACTCCCACAAGGGTATTGCGAGAGCCCTAGCATTTTTAACAGAGTACTACCTGAAGATATGGGAAATATAGATGTAGAGAGCACCATTATTCAATACGTAGACGATTTGCTCGTTTGCAGCCATACAGAAGAAAAATGCAGAGAAGATTCAATAGCACTGCTAAATGTGTTAGCTAACAAGGGGTACAAGGTGGACAAAGGAAAATTGCAATACTGCCTCACCGAGGTTGTATACCTCGGACAGTTAATATCAAAAGTTGGGAAACAAATACTCTTGACAGAGCATCTGCCATACGCAACATAATCATCCCAAAAACAGTGAAGGACATGCAAAAGTTTCTTAGCATCTGTAACTATTGTCGAGCATGGATCATCGATTACGCGGCATACAAACGTCCATTGCTACAAGCATTAAAAGAAGCACAGAAAAATAGAGCCGCAATAAAATGGACACATGAAATGATGACACAGTTTTTTAAACTAAAATACCTCATTGCTGATGCCCCAGTTCTCGCGAACCCAGATTATGAGAGGAACACTGCTGACGGCAGTACTGACACAAAAAATATCACTGGGTCACAAACCATTGGCTTACTACAGCGGGACACTAGATCCCATAATGCAAGGCCACTTCGCATGCGAACAGGCTCTCGCAGCTGCGGCTTTTGCGATTGAAAAGAGCGCCACCATTGTGATGGGTTGTTCAGTAACGCTATATGCAGAACATTCCTTATTTGCCATTCTTGAGCGATCAAAATCAACATTAACAACACAGAGAGCAACAGCATATGAGATAATAATTTCGAGCCCCAACGTAAACGCTGTCAGGTGCAAAACAGTAAACCCAGCAACATTCATTACAGAACCATGCACCACAGAGGACATGCAAGAACACGATTGTGCCACCTATGAGGGGGAAGGTGATGACATCCCAAAAGCAAGTGAAAATGCCCTAAAGGAGGGAGAAATATATTTGATAGATGGGTCAGCATCAATAAACCCAGAAACAGGGAAAAAGCACGTAGGGATGGCGGTAGTGCGCATGGAGGAAGATGGCTATGAAACGATTGTCCAAAAACGCCTCCCGTCCCATTACTCAGCGCAGGCAGCTGAACTAACTGCACTGATTGAGGCATTGGACACAGCTAAAGGATGCACAGTAACAATATACTCTGACTCAGCATATGCAACAACCACAGTGCATTCAGGCCTATCCCGCTGGCGTAGGAGGGGGTTCAGAAGAGCAGATGGCTCACCAGTACAGCATGCCGCACTATTGACTCAACTGATAGATGCATTAGCAGAACCATTGGTAGTGGCAGTGGTGAAATGCCAAGCCCATAGCAACAACACAGATGCAATCACATTGGGAAACGCGGCAGACGACGCAGCGGCGAAGGAGGCCTCGTATTTCAATACAACATCAGCAGTGGAGTGCGTTGTAAAAGCCATTACAGAGCCATTGGAAGAGGCGTACAGTAACACACCAATAGCGCAGATAATAGAACTACAAAGGAGAGCACCACAGGAGGAGCAAGAGTTGTGGGGCAAATGGGGGTGCAAACTATCAGCCACAGACCTGATTTGGAGACAAGAGACAACGGAAAAAAAGTAGTGATGCCAGTGGAATTACTAGAAGTATCATTCCAACAGTTACATTTCCCAGGCCACATAGCAAAACAACACACTGCAGCCGACACCCAGGAACACTGGTTTATCCCCAAACTACAGGAACACTTGTCAAAAAATGAGTAGTAGAATGCACAACATGCCAAACATACAATTCAGGAATGACATTGAGAACTCTGCGTGGCACATTGCACGGCCAGTAGGACCATTTAGAGAACTACACATAGATTACGCTGATATGGGAGAGCGATGTAACAGAGCAAGGTACTTGATTTTAGTGGTATGTCCCTTCTCAAGATTGGTGGAAGCGGGTCCATGCCCCCACCCAGACGCGAAATGTGCGGCGAAATTCCTTGTTCGGGAAGTGTTCTCCCGATGGGGGATATGCGATGTGATAAGATCAGACAACGGCACGCACTTCGTGAATGACCTCTTCAAGGAAGTGACGTCACTCTTGGGGGTAAAACACAAGCTATGTTCCATTTATCATCCGATGGCAAATGGGATGGTGGAAAAGATCAACGGATTACTGAAGAGTAAGCTATCAAAATTGTGTAATACACTGAAAAAGAACTGGGTGTATTGCTTACCCCTAGCACTGTTCCAACTCAGGACGCAGCCTTGTAAGGACCACCATCTGAGCCCCCATGAAATTGTCACTGGGAGGCGAATACACACACCACTGTCCCCAATCAGGAGAGCATCCGATGCACACAGAGCGGCCACAGTACTGGGGGAGGAATTTAAGGAATACCTAACCCAGTTAACGCGCGCAGTACGCAGCATAGCGCGACAAATAGCACCGCCTTTTACTGAAAACATGGCGACTGATACTACCACACCAGCCACAGACAGCCCAAGTGGGCCACTAATGCCAGGAGCACAAGTGTACGTTCGTAGCTTTGTAAGGAGGTGGAATTCACCCAGGTTTCATGGCCCTTACGAGGTCATATATAGTACACTCACTGCAGTGAAGGTGAAGGGATTGAAGTATTGGGTGCACTTATCAGATGTGAGGAGGGCACGCAATAGTACAATCCCCCAGGATGAGCAAGATGGTGCTACTATCACCACAAATGAGGTTGAAAAGGGATAACAAAATTATCAGCAAACAGAACCTGCAGAGATAACAGTTATGATATGTGTCTTGTTCTGCATGACTTGTCTCCTACCTTTTTCTTTTCTGTTCTTCCTTTTTTGATTATTCAATATCTTTCTCTCTCTCTCTTCCTCCGCTCGATTATTGTTCCTTGCTTTTCTCCATCACTCTTTCACTCTCCTTCTCTCCATAGTAAAAATAAATGTGTAATGGAGAAATGAGCAAACATGGATAAAACGGATGATTAAATATGAAGTTGAAACAGAAATGTAAATACATGTATATATTGTAGTGACTTAACGAATTTATATCGCCCCTCCAGGTGACAAATGGTCCAACGAACCACAATCGCGGAGAACTAATTAATGTTAGATAGTGATAGGGATGCCATTAGGGCTAATAGGTTCAGTAATGTTGAATGTGTTTTAAAATGTGCTGCAGTTTTGTTATCAGTAATGTTGTTCTTTATGACTTGGTATTATACCCTTCTATCTTTGGTTAATGACATGCAGAGGGGGGGAGCGGGGCTAACTTGATACGAGAAGAATCACATTTGATATGGACTGGGGTAAAGACGATGTGGAAAGAAAAATATGACATTAATGCCAATGATACAATTGTAATACAACCTTCAGAACACGCCACCGCAGGCCCAACAAGTGTCTCCTTGCTACTTCCTAATATAAATATGAGTAATGATTATGAACTAAATGAATACGATGGCGATTATTACTGGCCAAATGATTTAACCAACACTAGTGCACGTTCACAGACAACCATAAACCTTACCTCACACGACGCTCCTGCTACTGATGAATATATACATGCCATATTGAATAACAATGATACAACTTGGGCTGGAATGTTTCCAATACATTATAAAAAGGTGAGAAACAATAACAAGGAAGGGAAAAGGAGGAGAAAAAGGGGGGCGGGAGGGAAAAGATGCAACATTTATCATGACCTGGGGCTAGATGAAATGGAAGATCCCCGCCACCCTGATCAATCAAATAAATGGTATTCAGACATGAGTGCCACGGCGAAGCAAGCAGCAAATGAAAGCTGCTATGTCTGTTTACTCATTCCGCATGCATCAGGAACACCGAAAATGTTAATACCCCAGGAAGTGCCCTTGTCAGAGGCCCGATGTTTAATTCATCTAGTTCTGTGCAGGATAAAAAGCACCTTCCAAGCGCACACCGTCACAATGGAAAAACTGGAAAATGAGAGAACATGCACAAGCAGACGCCAAGGAGTAATTTGCCTTAAGGAACCATTCCTTGTTATTAAGGTGACAAGATATGCAGAAAATTGATGGCACGAAGAAACTATCGAATTCAAAGCAGAAGCACTTCGAGGCCTATCCAATGACACCGAGGGGTGGATAAAGAAGGTATGTGGCCCCATCTGGTCGCAGCATGTCACAAAGCTAACATGGGTCACAGCGTTGGAAAAACCTATCAAAATACAGAAAGAAGTGCCACATGAACTGTGTTTCCATGGGGAAGGAAGAGTGAACATGCGGGAAACAAAGATATGCAACAAGACAGTAATAATACTTGACATGAAGAAAGGCACTGCTGCACTCATGGACATGTTCTGGATTTGCGGCAAACAAGCATATCTACACCTCCCAACAGCATGGAAAGGTACATGTGCCTTAGCCACCCTCCACACAGCCCTGATGGTAATACTTCAAAGCCATATCCAAGGGGCAACGGGAAAATCGGCTGGCATATCGGCAGCAGGGCAATCGGCTGAACAATCGACAGCGCCCCAACAAATGATAGCAGAAGCTCCAACTTACAAACTATTGTCAGAATATGAACTGAAGGAAAAATTAGCATGAAGTAAAAGGTCCTCCAATTACATCTCATCCAAATCAGCAAAACTCCTTGCTGAGATCCCGCAGAAATACAAGCTCTTTTCATCAGCAGAGACATTTTTCGCCTCACTTCTTGTCCTGGGACTGCAAGCACGAACAAACGCCAAATGGTTACAGATAGTGCGCCGGGAGCTCATCCAACTGGCTAACAACACTCAAGAAGGGTTCAACGTTATAAAAATAGAGCTCTGCGCACTGCGCCTAATGACAATGCAAAACATATGTCCTAGATCTCCTCACGGCTATGGACAGTGGTGTTTGCCGAAAAATTGGGGGGCGTGTTGCACGTTCGTGCCAACTGAAGATGCTGATAACGGGACACTCTCACATGTGATAACAGCAGTACACAATCTAGGAGAGAGGATGAGAACAGAAGGAGGCGCAGAAGAAAGCACATGGTTCGACAATATGTTCAGTTGGATACTGTCATGGCTAAACGTGGCAATGAAAATACTCATCCCCATCATCGTCTTTGTGCTCTTATTCTTCTGTGTGTGCCAACTGGGACTCCGGTGTTGTGAAAAAAGCATGCCTACCTCAGCTATGATGATGGTAACAATGGGCCGACCGACAGCGGTAGCTACCATGATAGATGCACAAATACAAACAGGGGAGTACACCACACCGCAATACAGGATGACAGCCATTTACAGGCAATATGGGGACAGGTTTGATAATTTACACTACACAACAATAAAGGAACCAACGGAGCTGCAATGGTACAGAGAAGTATGGGTGGACTTAGATGGAGATGGTGGGATTTACTTAATGTGTACACCAGACGAATATGCCAGAAGAGGAAATAGCTTAAGAAGTGTGTGCAGGGCATGGATGCCAATGAAAGGCACCCCCGCGTGGGATGAAGCTGTGGCAGAGGCTGAGTACTACCGAAGGGAGAATGAAAAGAATAAAAATTAAAAATATTTGTTACTTTAGATGTAACGAAAAGGGGGAATGTGTGGGAGCGAGGGGCCAGCAGGCCCCTCTCTGCCTTCACTTCTCAGTACAAAACTCAGACCAAGTGACTCCAGTAGTGGGTACGGCCCTCGCCCTTATGCAATGTTAATGTTGGGTGACATTCGCGTAGAGGGGACCACTGAGCAGGACATAGGGCATCCATTTTGTATACCCCCTTTTGACTCCATCTTGGTGACCAGGCCTCACTGCGATAGTACAAAATGCTTCTCTCCCTTTCCTCACAGCAGCTCGGAGCACATGGCCCCCACCCTTGTTCCCACTCTGACTGGAAAACTCTGCAGCTCCATTCTCACGCTGAAGCCGCAGGTGCTTGCAAAAAATAATAAATGTAACACATCTCTTTTCCTCTGAGATCACTATCCTGCATGTGAACCAACATGAGCTAAGCACATAGCTCGTCCATCTCCACAAAAGTGTCCTTGCCCCCGCACCCTTGCCAATGGAAACTTACTGTCATTCCGACCCTGTGTCCCTGCAAGGTATTCCTTTCATGTGCCAGATCATTGACCATGCCATGATGCCCACCCAGCAGACCCCCGATTAACACTAGACCTCTGCTGTAGTATATTGTGCCCAATACTAACAAATGCCACATACCTGAGATTCTTGTAAACATGAACCTACACTCCGGTCATTGTATTAGAGTGGTCAAGACCCCTAACCTCTGACTTGTATAATCCAAGATTATAGATGATATAAGTACCTGTGTGATGTGAATTTTATAGAGACATGATAAACTACTGACAGTCGTTTTGAACCACTTATATTTAGTGCATGCATTATAGAGAATGAATTATATTAGCTTAGATAGTGACCACTGTGTTTCACAGCGTCCTGACCTTCACCCATCCTGAGCACAGATGTCTGACGTCAATCCTCCCACCAACCAAGCAACCAACCCGGAGGAAGAGATGCCATCCACACCTGAGACAGCGTGCAACTGACCAATTCGGGATCGACATAGTATCCTATGTTAAGTGCGTCATACTTCTGTATAAAAATGTAATGTAATGATAATTTGTCAGAGCGCTCTCAGAGATGCAGATAAACTTTTCCTTGAACTCTCACAACCTGCTCTCTTTTGCCTTATTCCCTGTCAGGGGAGTGTCTGTTTTATTTTCTTGCACGTGTGAGACAGGGAGGGCACGAACATTAGTCACATCAATGTATTCTGCTGCAAGAGAATTCATTGCGTAACTAGATTAACTCATTTGCTCCCAAAGAAATTCATTAGAAAGTTATACAAATCTACTTTTTATGCCAAGGAATACATTGCATAGCAAGCTTAATATATTTGCAGGCAGGTAATTTCAATGTATTGCCAGAACAATTTATTTTTCTGCCTGAGAATTCATTTCATTGCTAAAATACCTTGCTGGGTGCCAGACTATTTGATTGCAAAGCAAGACCAATTTATATCACTACCAGCCAAGGTATTGCATTGCAGACCACTTTTTTTGCTAGATATTAGATTGCTAAGCTAGGTTAATTTATTTTGCTGCAGAAAATTAAATGCCTAGCTAGATAAAGTAATTTTACTTCAGATAATTCATTGCATAGCTAAGATGAAGTTATTTTTCTACCATTAGCTAGATGAAGTTATTTTTCAACCATTCATTACATAGCTAGAGTCGTTTACTTTGCTGCCAAATAATTAATTGCCTAGCTAGATTAATTAATGTTGCTGTCAGGGAACACATTGCATAGCTAATGTCACTCACTTAATCCCAGAGAATTTAATTGCATAGCTAGACCACTTTGTTTCTGCCAGAGAATGTAGTGCGTATTTAGTTTAAATGTAAACCATGCTGTCAGAAAAGTCCTTGGATAGCTACATTCGTTTATTTTTCTGGGCAATACGTCATTGCATAGCTAAATTAACCCACTTACTACCAGATCATTGCATGTCTAAAATAATTCATTTTTGCTTGCAGAACATTCATTGCATAGATAATGTTGCTAACTAGCTGACATATAGTTTGTTCCATGGCTAGATTAGTTTATTTTGCTGCCTGAGAATTAATTGTGCAACTAGATTGTTGTTTTACTGCAGGATAATTCATTGCATGCTAACTTTATTCTCTTGCTGCCACAGAACTTCATTATATAGCTAGACCAATTTACATTACGATCGGAGAATGTGTTGCATAGCTAACCCAATGTATTGCCAGTGTACTTTATTGTTTGGCCAGATAATTTATTGTATAGCTAGCTTGATTTATTTTGTACCCAGCTTATCTATTGCATAGCTATAGAAATTCATTTTGCTACCAGAGAACTCATTCTATAGCTAGATTATTTTATTTTGCTGCCAAAAATGGTGTCTGTAGCTACCAGATAACACTTTGCATAGATACATTTACTCGCTTGTCACCAGAGAATATCATTGCATAGCTAGACCAATTTATTTTGCTGCCAAATAATGTATTGCATAGTTTATTTTGTTTGCTGCCAGAGAAGTGAGTGTAAAGCGAGATTACTTTATTCTGCTGTTGGGAATTTATTGAATAGGTAGATTAAAATAGTTGCTACAAGTCTATTTAATTGCATAACATACTAATTTATTTTTGCTGGCAGAACAGTATTTGCATAGAGAGTTTAGTTTATTTGCTATCATACAATGTGTTTCATAGCTAGATTAATGTATTTTGCTGCTGATTAAATTCATTGCATAGCAGTATTAATTGATGTTGCAGAGATTGCAAAATTAGTCACATCCAGCCAGAGAATTTCATTGCATAGCAAGACCAAAGTATATTTCTAGCAGAGAAGCTGTTGCATAGCTCGACCAATTTACTTTTCCTCCAGAGACTGCATTGCTTAGCTAGGTTAATTTAGTTTTTACAGATAATTGAAGACATGCCTAGATTAAGTTCATTTGCAGAGATATAATCATTTATTTTTGAAGCCACAAAATGCATGGCATAACGAACTTACATTATCTGCTGCCAGATAATTTGTTGCAAAACGAGATTGTCTTTATTTACTGTCAGCAAATGTGTGGCATAGCTGGATTCATTTATTTTGACGACAGAGAACATATTGCAGAGCTACAGCTGCCAAGCTATTCATTCAGCAAATAGATTAATTTATGTTCCTACCAGATAATTCATTGCATAGTGTACCTCATTTGTGCCAGAGAATTTAATAACATTGCTATACCAATTTATTTTTGCTGACAGAGAATTGTTTGAATGGCAAGCATTATTTATTTGCTGCCAGATAATTAATTGTAAACTACAATCATTTATTTTGCTGTCAACATATTCATTGCATTGCTATCTTTATTTTGACCCCAAGAGAATGAATTATGGATCCTTTAGTACATTTCTTTTTATTTGAGTTTCATAATTACAATAACAACACATCTTTCAAAACAATTGTTCCAAACATAGGGTTCCAAACAATATATTTAGTTCACCATAGTTTGAGAGATCATATGCTTATTTCATATAAACTGCTACTAATCCCAAAATTATTAAAAGTAAATATTATTAGCAGGGATTGATTGTGTCAACCAGAACAGTAAGTGGAAAAGAACCCAGGAAAAAAAAGAAAATAAATAAATTTAAAAAAAACATTATTGCCTGCCAGTCATTGCCTCTCATTGCTCCAATCAGCCTGACATATTGGCCCCTAGACCCATATCACGGACTCAGCAGGTATTTCAATATTCTAGGTTGGAAGAACATATGTTCTTTCTCCTCCACGTAATCGAGGAATGGTCCCCATATGCGAGAGAATTTGGGCAACTTCCTTTCAAGCATAGCTGTAATTCCCAGACCTTCACCCACCAATATGCTATGTGAGGGCCCCAGAAGCGAGGGCGTGTAAGGCGAGCAGCCATAAGCAGGTGTGAAATCAGCTCCGCTCTGGGGCCCGACATTGGGTAGGAGCCGTCATCGGGTGCATCTCCCAATACCATTATCTGCGGATCCATAGGAATCAAGGCACCTGTGATTTCCCTAATGTTGGATCTTATGTCAAGCCAAAAAGATTGTATGATAGAACAATGCCACCACAGGTGACCGAGGTCACCCCTCTCTCCACATCCATGCCAGCACGTATCTGGATAGTCCGGATTCATAGCGTGTAGCCTATGTGGGGATAGATACCACCGGAAGCATAGCTTGAGCGCTCCTTCCCTTACTGCCATACATCGGGATATCCCGTGGCCTCTCCCCCATATTCTCTGCCATGATTCCTGTGGTATCGTCTCTCCCAGTTCACTTTCCCATGCTAGCACATAAGGGAGCTTCTCATCAATAGGGACATTTTCCAAAAGGCGGTAACAGGTAGCAATTCTGTGGGAGGGATAACCCTCCAAAACCATCAATTCTATACCCGTAGGTGGCCTATTGGCAGCTTGTACTATGGATGGGTTAGTTATCCAGTGGTGTAATTGTATATATTTGAATCTCTATGTTTCTGGAAGGTTACATTTTCCTTTGCATTGTTTGAATGTTAAAGGCCGATTATTTTCATAGAGATTATAACCTCAATGGCTTTCCTGGCGACCATAGCCGATAGGATTCGGGGTGTAGACATGGGGTGAAGGCTGAGTTCTGCGTAATCGGGGATAGTGGGCCAAGACCGATGAGAAGCCTCTTTGGGCACAGGCTTTATCCCAGCAATGGAGCGTCGCTATCGTAGTGGGCAAGAGGGATTCCTGGCGGGTAAGGGCTGTTTTCGGAAGAAATGGCAGTGAGTTTAATGGAAACTGGGAGGCTGATTGCTCAATATCATGCCATTTGGGAGATTCTGGAGGATCAGTCCAGCTTAACATTACCGCTACCGCTACCACCCTGTGCTTTCCCCCTCGTGAGGAGTTTATGTGGAATTCTAGAAGTCTTACCTTGCCAGACAAATCAACCTATTTATTTCTGTAAGGCAAGGAGGTCTTGTTCTGGAATTAGTACGGGCAAGGCGTGGAACATTTTAATGCGCTGATTCGCCAAAGCCATGATATTTCTTGCGTGACCCAGTTTTGTAGTGTGTCTTTTGAATTCTTTAAAAGATTGGGGATGTTGGCTTTCAGCAAGCCTGAATAGGTCGGGGTCAGATGCACTCCCAGGTAGGTGATGTGCGTGGAAGTCCACTGGAAGGGGTATGTGTTTTGTAAAGTGACTAAGACTTCCGAGGGTTCTGAGAGGTTCATACCCAGCGATTTTGCCATGTTTATCGTGAAACCAGAAATCGCAGCAAATTGGTCGAGTAGTGCCATGAGATTGAGGATCGAGCTGGTCACATCTCTCAAGAAGCAAAGTACGTCATCCGCATACAGTGCGACCTTATGGCATTGTCCTTTAACCTCGAAGCTCTAGGTCCCCGGGTGAAGACAGATCTGCTGCGCCACGGGTTCCACAGCCAAGGCAAACACAAGAGAGGGCAAGGTGCAACCTTGTCTGGCTCCTCTTCCCAAGGTTATCTGGTTGGTCCTTTGTGAGTTGACCGGCACTCGGGTTGATGGGATCCGAAAATTAGAAAGAATCAGACTGGAGAATTTCGGGCCAAATCCAAAGCCTTTCAGCACTCGCCCCAGATAGTCCCAAGATAAACTGTCAAAAGCCCTATATGCGTCTAACCATAGGAGTGACAAAGTCCCTGGGATCTTAGGGGTCAGGGCCACCAGGTTCACTGTGTTGGGACATGGACCAGACAAGGTGAGTTTAAACTGCGGTTTATTGCATATCATGAAGATACAAGCCAGAGACCCCCAGCCAACACCGCAGTCTACCATCAACTGCTAACTCTGAAGCAATAACATTCCATGGGATTCTACACTCTAGAATCACATGACCTCACTGCCTTGCTAAACATGAAAGTCATATAAGAAACATCAGCATACCAAACACATAGCATCTACATAACACCCCCCTCCCTTACCTAAAACAAAGACATTCTTTTTATTTAAAAAACAAAAAAAACGATAAGATAAAGTGAAAGTGCATCCTGTAAAAGAAAATCAATAGCAAGTGTAACAACGACATGAACCCTGTCAACAATGAGAAACAACAGAATCCAGAAGTGGGGTCCCACTTCATTTCCTTATTTTGGCAACTCTTGACAAGTTCCATATCTGACTACTTTCTAATCTCACAGCACCCTCAAATACTTGGGCAACCCTGACTGGATCTGGATATAAAGGATCACCCTTCTTGGGAATGACAGCCCTGCTTATTCTGATAAAGTCACCCACTTCAACAATCGTTCTTTTCCTAGGAAACTTCTCATTGGTCTTTTTAACCCATTTTTCTTTTCTCTCTTCCATCCTCTTCTTCTCCTCATCCACTACCTTATCGGTTTCTCTTGCTCGACCCAGCCAGGCCGGAGACAACAACATGTTCCCCTTTCGTCCTCTCATCAGCTCAAAGGGACTGACACCCGTCTCAACACACGGTGCCATTCGCAAAGCAAACAACCGTTCTTTAACTGCGACCTTCCTATCAACACCACATGCACTCGCCCCTCTAATTCCTTCCATCATACACTGGTTTACTCTCCCAATCATGCCATTCCCCTGGGGATAGCTTTATCCCACATTTGTGCATATACTCCTAGAATAATTTCCCAGTGAACTGTGGAGCATTATCTGTGAGCACACTCCTGGGCAGCCCTTCCCTCTCAAAGATTTCCTCTAGAAATCCTACATTACTTTGACATGTGACCTCCCTCATCACTTTGAACTCCATCCACCGCGAAAACATGTCTACCAGGGCAAGCACAAACCTACCTCGCCCCTTACCCATGTCCACTGGGCCCAGGACATCCATTGCCAGGTCCTGCCAGGCCCCTTTTGCTCCTTCCACTTTCCTCACCGGCTGCACCACAGCTGACAAATTCTTTCCCGATTTGATACAATCCACACATTCTGTAACCACTCCCTCAACCTCGCGATCAAGACTCGGCCACCAATAGTCAGCTTTTATTATCCCCATGGTTTTGTACGTTCCAATATGACCTTGATGTGCAATGCTAATCAATCTCTTCCTCAAACAGCCAGGAACAACTAACTTGTCCCAACGGTACATTAGTCCGTCCTTCACTGACAACTCCATTCTCACCTCCCATAGAGATCTCTCTTCACCAGACAACAGCCTCTTCTCTGGCCATTCCTCCCTGATAAAACTAACAATGCGTTTCCACCTCTCATCTGACTCCAACGTTTCGATCCATTCCTATTTCCGTATCACACCTTCTACGGTGGAAAACACCATATTCCCTACCTCCACATACTTATCATTGTCTTCATCATCAGCATAATCCATTCTTAATCTAGATGCATGATCTGCCTGCAGATTGTCTTTACCAGGTACTACCTCAATATCAAATGTGTGACATTGTAGCCTGGTTACCCAGCAGGCAACTCTCCTTGAGACTTTATCATGACCCTTACTTTCAGAAATCGCCTTCAAAGGCTTGGGATCAGTTCTCAGGACAAATTCTTGACCCCACACAACATTTTTGAGTTTCTCGATGCCCCAATGACATGCCAAGGCTTCCTTCTCCAGAACCGAATAGTTACGTTCAGCACCTTTTAACATATACGGGAAGCATGCATGACCACTGCCTCAGTGCCATCTACTCCCAATTTGGACATCACAACTCCAATACCCATTTCACTCTCATCTACAGAGAGGACAGTCCTCTTCCTGGTGTCATACATGGCTAAAGGCTTCGCCATGTCAATTTTTGATTTAATTTAATTGAACTCTCTTTCACATTCTCTGTCCCATTCAAACTCTACTCCCTTCCTCAACAATGCCCTTAACGCAATTACACTATCAGCATCATTTTCCACAAATCAATGGTAAAACTCTATCGTTCCCAAAAACGATCTCAATTCTGCTTTTTTTCTCGGCGATTGCATTCTCTTTATTCCATCTACCAAGTCCCTTTTTGGCCTCAACCCCTCTTCGAATATCTCATGACCTAAGTATTCCACCACACGGGTAGAAAAAACACACTTCTCTCCTCGCAGAGTTATGCCTCGTCCTTTGAAAATCTCCAACACCACCTCCACCCTTTTTTTAAATTCCTCCTCAGTCCTCCCACATGTTAACACATCATCTTGAAAACACCAGACTTCACTCACCCCCTTAAGCAGCTTATCCATGACTTTTTGGAAAACAGAGGAGGCTGATATCAATCCAAAGGGCATACGTCGAAACTGATAAATCCCCTCATATGTGATAAAGGCCGTGAGTTTGCGGGATTCTGCATCGAAATGAATCTGGTGATATGCACTTGCCATATCTAACTTTGCAAAATACTTTGCATTTCCAATCCGACTCAATAGTTCTCCCATATTTGGAAGAGGATGTTGGTCAGCTATCACACATCGATTCAGTTCCCTCAAGTCGACACACACTCTTAAATCCCCACTGGACTTTTTTACCACTACTACTGGGGAAATATCCTCTACAGCTTTGGCTGGTTCAATAATGCCAGCCCTTGTCAACTTCTCCAACTCCTCACGCACAGCATTACGCATTGACATTGGCAACGGTCTGAGTTTGGCAGCCACAGGCGTGCTCCCATCTTTCAAAACAATTTTGTGCACCATTCACTTGAGACATCCCACACCCTTGTTAAAAACATCTGGTTACTTGTCTATTAGATTATTTTCATTACCACCTAACTTATTAGTCTCTGAGGTATTTCCAACATTTAGCACTTGTTCTTTGCTGCTGGGATCCAGTCTGATACCCAACCCCCTTTGTTCTCTCCACCCTAGTAAGGTCTCACCTTTCTTGGTAACATACATTTTTCCACACGTCACCCTACCTTTAAATTTGAATTGAGCAGTACAACATCCCAACACCTCTATTCTGCCTCCATTATAACCCCCAGGGTCTTTGTCTGAAGGACTCAAATCATCCATTCTGCCACAAACAACATTCTCATAAACGGCCTTTGACATTATTGTGATTTTTGAACACAAATCCGCCAACATTTTTACATGATGTCCATTCACTTCAACCCAAGCAGATGGGTGTTCACACTCGTCAACTCTGGTACACTGTACCATATTCACAGTAACAATCTCATTTTCCGACCCTTCATCTTCCTCTGAGGACACCATGTCTCCCTCCTCAACAAACAAAGTGCCTTTTTCACCACCAATTTGGTAATTCTTAGAACAATTTTCAAAATGCCCCCATCTTTTACAAATACTTCAGTTAGCTTGTCTCCCAGGACATATGGGAGAAGTCGATAGATGACGTGCACTTCCACACAGGAATCATAACCGGTCATCTCTCTTTATACCTCCCTGCATACCATCTTTCTGAGTAACTTTATTCCCCAGCTGGCTTCCCCCGCCCTTGCCCTGGGTAACATCATTGCGCTTCGCCGGTCTAGCCTTCTGTCTCCTTTTTTCCTTTAGGCCATCTCTCTTTGTGTCGCCCACTCTCAGCACTTCAGTCGCCTGGGCAGTTTTAGTATCTTTGCTAGTTAATTTGGCGACACATTGCAAAGTATGTTCGATCCTCTTGGCAATGCCTATGACTTGATCCAAGTTGGGATCATCTTTCAGCCACACCTCCTCATAGATTTTGTCACTTGAGTAGTGCAACATAAATTGATCCCTTATATGCTCATCCAACCCCCCGCCAAACTTGCAGTTTCGGGAAAAATGTCTCAGCACCGTAATCTACTCTTCTACAGTCTCACCCTCATGTTGG